>NC_064857.1:56014071-56321571 GCF_024139225.1 Suncus etruscus
TGGGCCTGGGGTGCCAAGGGGTGGCCGTGCCAGGGGGGTGCAGATGCAGAGCCCACAGAGGGCTGTACCTTTGGAGGCTCCTGCCTGGCTGCTCAGACCCCTTCCACTCTGCCCACAATGGGACTGGCAGCAAGTGGCCGCTGGTGCTTCCGGTCAGAGGCGCTGTTTCCCATGCAAGAGGTGAGGTGCAGGTGGGAGAGCGGGTGCTGGGGCACACCCAGAGCCCTCAGGTTTTCTGCAATCCCAGACACACACATTCATAGGATGAGCTGACTTGGGGTGGGCTGACTTTGGTGACTCGCCAGTCTGCCCTTTCTAATAATGTAGCTGTCTCCCCAAACCAGAAGGGGGCAGTACCTGCACAGAATTCCCATACCCATTGCCCAGCCTGAGACTCAGCAGAGAAGTGGCAGGGAGGGCCCAGGGGCCTGACAGACATGAGATAGGGGTGCTCGCCTCCTGTACCCAAAGAACCGACCGCCTGCCTCCACCCTTTGTCCTCTGCAAAAAAGATAGGAGGGAGAAGAGCAAATGGGAAGCGGCACAGAGGGGTCCTGGACCCTACCCCAAACCCTGTCCCCCACTATGTTCTCAGGTGGGTGGGGTGCTCCAGAACCCAGGACACACACACACACACACACACACACACACACACACACACACACACACACACACACACACGAGAAACAGTGGAATGTCATGAGGGTGTCAGGGTCTGTCTTGGGGGATCTCAGAGTCTGTCCTGGGAAGTCTTAGGGTCCTTCATGGGAGGTGTTGGGGTCTACCTTGGGGGATTCTCAGTCTGTCCTGCGGGGTGTCTTGGAACCTGTTCCTGTTCTTCCTCATCAGGAAACTCGCATCCTGCTAACCCCCTGGCTTAACCCCCACCCTTGTGCCCACCCCTCAATGCCCCGTGTCCTTTCAGACTGGGTCCAGGGCCTTTCCCTATGTGGGGGCACCTGTGTGTGTAGCGCGCAGTGGGGGGCAATGCGCCCAAGGAAGCAAGCGAGCAGGCCTGGAGGGCGGGCCTGTGTCCCACCTATCCACCCACCCTGGGCAGGGCCCGATGCGCGCATGCATGCCAGAGGGTCATCACTGAGCTGGGCGCGCGGGGCGGGCGCCCAGGGGGGCGGTGCGGGGTGTTTACCTGCCCAGGAAGCGAGCGGGGAGGCGGGCGGGCGGGAGGAAGGCGGGGAGCACCCAGAAGCCGCCGCCTGCTCGGGCCGCGCCTCCCGCGCTGGGCCGACGCGACCCGACCCGCCTCGGAGCCGGAGCGCGCCAGGTGGGTGCGGGGGCCCCGGGGGGCGCGGGGGGCTCACCTGGGCGGCGCAGGGGCCGGCCCAGCGCGGGGGTGGGCAGGCAGGCGGCAGCGTGCGTGCACCGCGTGGCGGGCGGACCCAGCCAAGCCTCCCGGCCCGGCCCAGAAGCAGCCGCTTCCTTGGAGTCTCTTGGGCTGTGCTTCCGCCTCCTCTGGGCCCGTCCCGCACGCCCGACCCCCCATCACCTGCACTGCACCCCAGGATCCCGCCCAGGGAGGTGGGAGTTGCGGGTGAGGCGGGGACGGGTCCGGTTTCTGCCTGGAGTGGGGGGATCCAGGACGCTCAGACCTCCCTGGGTCCGTTCCTCCCTCCTTCCAGGCTCGTCCACCTGTCCCACCCAGTCCCCTATACCCACTCCTGCGGTGCTCAGGGCCTGGACCCCGCGTTTTCAGCTTTAGGAACGTGGGCTGCTACTGCTGCTCTGCTCCGCAGTGGCCCTTCTGGCCCTCGTGGGCCTCGAGGGCTCAGTGCTGTGACCAGCCACAGCTTGAGACACAGCCCGAAGCACACACAACCCAAGATGGGCCTTCCCCCGGCCCAGAACTGCTAAACAGGCTAGGGGAGACAGTGAAGCAGTTGGTTGGGTAGGTCCTCTGACCCCAGGTAGCTGCTCTAAGAACAGCACTCTGCCCCAGAACAGAAGCTTGGGGAGGAGCCTGTGGCCCAAGCTCTGGCCTGTGGTCAAAGGGAGGGTGGGGTTTTGGGGAAACTAAGCCCCCACCTTCTCCAGGGGAGCTGGGCCAAGCACTTTCTGCTGCTGCCCAGAGTTTGGGGACAGTTCCTCAGTTTCATTTTTCCAGCCCTCTCAGGAAAACTGAGGCATTGTGAGGGCTTCTCCCTCCCCAGGGTGCCCTTTCTTGCAGGGCAGCCCTGAGATGTCAGAGTTCCTGTGTGTGGGGAGGCACTGAGCTCTTCCTCCCAGTGACAGGCCATCATGTGGGTGCTGAGGAAACAACCGCCACACCCTTCCAGGCCTGGGGTCTCCCAAGCTGCTTTGCGTGGCTGGCCATTCACCTGGGGAGCAGGCCAGTGGGCGTTGGTGCTGATGGCAGGGTCCACACTGAGTTGGGCAACAGGCAGGCAGGCAGGCACACAGCCAGAGGCCCTGGGGGCCTTTTCTCTCTCTGCGCCTCAGTCCAGGTGGCCTGAGGCCCAGAGGCAGCAGAGGATCCAGCACCTCTGGAACCTCAAGGCCTGGGGGCTGGCAAAAGGAGCTTAGCTTGGCCACCCTAGAAGGTAGAACTCCAAAGTGAGAACTCCCTGCAGGACCCGGAGAGGCCGGCAAAGCCTGACCAAGAGCCGAGCCAGGGACAGTTCGGGGCCTGTGGGCTAGGCGCCATTTGTGTGTACGTTTGAGCATGTGCTCTTTATTCATACACATGTATATAAGCCCGTCAGTCTGCATGTGCAGGTGAGTGCATGCAAGTGTGTGCTAGTCGTGCACATGTATGAGTGAGTCGTGTGTGCCTGTTTTGTGTATATATACATAAGTGCGTGTTCATCTGTGTGATGGTGTACCTGTTTGTGTATATGCGGGTATGGCCAGTTCATGTGTGGGCATGTGTACAAATATGTACTGTTCATACATGTGCCTGTTTATGTGTATGAGTACAAGTGTGTACCTGTTCATGCGCATCTGTGTACTGTGGGTGTGTCTGCTCAAGTTTGTGCACGTGAGTAGTATGTTGCATGCTTGTTCATGTGTTGTGTGTTAACATGCACCTGTGTTTGCCTGTGAAATCGGCCCTAGGTGGGCCCTAGCACTGCGCTGCTGTCCCTGTTACCCCTGCCGCTTTCATGCCCACACCCAAGTCAGCTCCGCCCGGCACTTGCCACATCTCAGTTCTCAGTTCCCCTCGCTCCCTCCCTCGCTTGCTTCCTCCCTCCAAAGGGCTCTGAGCACTGCCATTGGCAGAGCTGAGCGGACACTCTGCCCTGGGGCCTGGCCTGGTTCCACCTGGCGGCCCTCTTGGAGCCTCTTTCCCACCTCCCTCCCCCTGCGGGCACCTGGGCTGTCTGCTGACACTGGCACCAGGCCAGGCCGGGCTGTGCCGGTTGTTTCCTGTGGTGAGTACAGGAGGGTGCAGGGCCCGGGTGGGGCAGTAAGTTCCTGGGTGCACAGCTCCCTCCCTGATGTTAGGGTGTGGTGGGTTCTAAGGGTGCATGTGTTCTCCGGCTGTTGTGACTGTGGTGTGTCATTGTTGTCAGGGTGTCTTTTTGTCTGTCTGTCTGTCTCTCTAGTTTCCTCCACGACAAGTCCCGGTATGCACAGCCCTAGGAACCCCAGGCCAGGCCTTTGACCCTCTTGCCTGTCCCTTGGGCCTCACCTCTCTGGAGTCCAACAGTGTTCCTGTGCTGGGCCCCGTCCAGGCAGCTGTCCTTGTGATGCCGTGACGCACTGTCATCTGTGTGGCAGGGACGAGCCATCCGGGGCTGCTCCCCTCAGGATGGCCCCTGCCCCCTCAGGTGACCCAGACCCAGGTGGGAAAGCTCTGTTTCAGCCCAAGGCAGGCAGGTCCTATCTCCTGGACTTTGGAGACCAACCCCTAGACTCGCCTCAGCACTTTGTCACTGTCCCTCTGCATGCTTGTGTGCATCTGTGTCTGGCCACCTGGCTGTGCCCGTGACGAGACGCTCGTCCTCCTCAGGGATCCCCAGTGACATCAGGTATTATCCCCACACACGACTGAGGGGTTGGTAGGAATGCAGTTCCTGCATGGTGCTGCCCAGTGCTCCCCAACTAGTGCTCCCTACCCAGTGATCCCTACATAGGTCGGCAGATTCCACAGGATTCTCACAGGCATCTCCCCAATCCAGAGACCACGGGGGTGGGGGGGTGGGGGGGTGGGGTGTTTGGCGGACAGTTTCTCACAGAGGCTCCTGCACCGTGATCCCAGCTCCTTTTGGTGCGGCTCTGTCCTTCTTGTAACATTTGACACCTTAGTCTGTCTTGTAAGTATGTTCTGGGAGGGGGGGGGCGCTATGCACCTCCGGGCACCCCTTTCACCAGCATCAGGTAGGACCTACTGTGCTGCTGTCAGGAGCCTCAGAGGAGAACTTTGAGGGTCAGTGTGCAAGCTTCAGCGTCACTCCTGCCTCTGTGGTTTGGGATGCTGGGTTCCGCTATGGACCATGTGTCTGTGAGGTTAACCAGGATGTCTAGCTCTCTCCTGTGCCTCTGGTGAATTCCTTGTCTGTGAAGTGTAAAGTCTCTCCATACGCTAAATATTTTCAATCCCCGGCGAGCAGGTCTGAAGCAGAGTCGCTGCACGAAATAATCCAAACCAGGCTGAGGGTGAAACATGTTTAGTCTGGCAATCTTCTTCGTATGGAGATCCAGCTGCCTGCCAGAACTGCTGTTTTTTACTGAGTCCAGAGACCTCCCACTGGGTGGGGCAGAAGGACAGAATAATGACAAATAGCTCAAGCTAGCCTGAGCCAAACTCCCCCCCCCCTCCAAGTTTGCACATAAGATAGTCTCGATTTGGGCAGAAAAACCAAGTTGTAAACAAATAGATACAAAATAACCTAATGATCTTTGTTTTGGGTGAAACCACGTTGTAAACAAACACACAAAGGAACCAGGGATGGGGGATAGTAGGGCATTTGCCTTGCACGCAGCCAGCAGCCAACAAGGGATGGACCTGGATTTAATCCCCGGCATCTCATATGGTCCCTTGAGCGATTTCTGAGCACAGAGCCAGGAGGAACCCCTGAGCACAGCCAGGTGTGGCCCCCGTGAAAAGAATTAGAAGGAATGATCTTTGTTTTGGATAAAACTAGGTGTAATCTAACAGTGAGGGACCTGGGATACCTGGATCTCTCCTGTGTCGCTCTGAATTCCATGTACATGAGGATCCTGGGATGCCTAATCTCTCCTGTGTGGTCTCTGGACCACAGGTCCATCCTTACTTCTTAGACTGTCTCTGTTTGGGAATGACAACATTGTGCTGCTTTGGGCATGGATGCCAGGCCCCTCGTTCTGTCCCAGCGACAGAGCCTGCCTTTTTCCTAAACCTTACCTAAGCTACCTTAGGTAGCTTGTGGAGGCTGGAGCCTGCTGAACACCTTCCCAGAGTTGCTGCTCCATCTTGTCAGATGTCCTCAGGACTGACTGATTGATCGCATGTGCTGCTTTCGTTCATTTGACTTGTTACCATGATGAGCCAAGGTTGAGCCTTTGCAGATGTAGGATGAAGACACTGGTCAGGCACAAACATTGCTCTCTGTTGCTGGATTCCCTTTGCTAAGAGCCTATTGGGATTTTGCACTTGGTAGGTCTCTCTGGATTGACCTTGCAGCTTTGGGGTGGGGGATAAATCAGGGCAATGCGGCCAGGCCCGAAACAAGCATCAGAAAGTGTTTCTTGCTGCTCCGGTTTCTGGGAGGATTGTTCCTTGTTGACACCAGCCTTGCCTATGTGTACAACCTTTGCAGAGACGAAGGAGACTTGTGAGATGTTCTGATTCCTCGCACCACTGCCAGTAGTGGGACTTCCTGGGGCTGGTGGGCAGAAGAGGGTGTCCCCCCTGTGTGGGTGACCCCCATGGATGTCCTCCATGAATAGACACCCCACACGGCTGCCGGCTCCCTACACCTGCCGCTGACTGTGGGATCACCCATAAAGGTGTTTCTCTGCCCTTCCAGCCAAGCTCAGGGGATTAATCCACGTCTCCGAGAGCATGGAGTTTTCAGTTGACATTGATTGATCAGGAGGAAGGAGGAAGGGTGCAGATGGGGTGGGGGGGGGGAAGGGGTGTGGCTGTGGGAAACTAAACCCTGTTCTTCCGCTGCTGCAGGGAGCAAGGGTGTGCGGGCTGGGCTCTGAGGTGGGAGGTGGGGTTGGGAAGGGTGGGGCAAAGCCAGGAGTTTTCTCCATGACCAGGCAATGACCTAGGCCTGAGTCTCTGGGAAGGGGCATGCTTTAGGCCTGAGGAATGCCCACTGAGCCCCACCAGGTGACTTCCCCGAGTTGCATTCTTCCAGGCCAGTGGAGGGGACAGAGATATTATCAGGATGGTCACAGGGACAGAGCAGGGAGGAAGGGGCAGGGGACATGGGGGAAGTGAGGAAGGGGAGAGAGAAGGGGGATAGAGAAAAGGGGCAGTGAGGTGTGAACAGGGATGAGGGGGTAGAGAAGTGAGGACGGAAAGGGGTGCAGACTATAGTCCCCCCAGCTTCGCTCATGCCTCCAGACTTCCTCTGACTTTGTTCTGTGCACCAAGGTCACACATACTGCCAAGATTCTCAGAGCCTCTGGGGAGTCCAAGCCCTGGGCAGTAAGAAGGCTGGAATAATCTTGAAGGTTCTGGAAGGTTCTAGAAGGAATCCCCCCAGCAGAAGCTGAGCGTTGAGCCCTGGGCCCACCCTGACTCCACCTCCTCCTCACTATGGCCTGGAATCTGGCTGCTCTGGAGGCTGAGGGACTTGAGTCACAGAGTGATGCCCAGTTCTGAGTGGGCACTGGGCACCCCACGCTCAGCTTGCAGTTAGGGTGCAGCGACTGGCATGTGGGTGTTGGGGCCTGTGTGCCACCTGTTGGTTTGTGGCTTCCAATGCGGATGGGCCTTTGCTAGACACCAGGGCTGTCACGGACACATATGGGACCAGCCTCTGCCTGACTCAGCTGGGCCACACTGGTACCTCCTAGGGCAGACAGGCCCATCCCAGCACTGAGGTTCACACCACACAGCTTCTAGAAACTTGAGTGTTTGCTGGAGCATTTGGGGCAATAGGGTGCGTGTGTCTACGGTGGATGCTGTGCCCGCCGCTCACATGGTGGATGCTGTGTCTGTGTCTCTCATCGAGATGTGTCAGGCTGCCCCTTCTCTGGTGTCACTGTCTGAGGGTGGTGGTCACTTGTGACGAGGTTGGTGTCCTGCTGGGAGCAGCGTGTGGCCTTAGTCCGGTGGAGGTAACAGTTTCTCTTTTCCTTAAGGAAACAGGCCCTGTTCAGGATGGGGAACCATGCAGGGAAGCGAGAGCCCGGGTTCGAGAAGGGAGGCAAGGTAAGAAGCGGTGCGGGACCAGCAGCAGTGGGGGTGGCCTGTGGGCACTTGTCTGATCCCTGATCCCCGAAATCTGAGGCTCCCAGACACTCATGGGTCAGGTTGGGGCCCAGACACTGACCGCCTCCTCTTCACAGGGGCCTCATTTGACTCCTTTCTAGCAGTCTGAGCCCGCCTGGCCCATCACCTCTCAGTTGGCCCCTCACCTCTTACATGTGGCTCCTCACCTCTCGCATGCGACCCTTCACTTCTCACTGTGACCCTTCACCTCTCACATGTACCCCCCCTCACCTCTCACATGTAACCCTTTACCTCTCATATGTGACCCCTCACTTCCTTCACCTTCCTGCCTGGCCCTGCTGCTGGCAAGCAAGCAATGCCTCAGTCACTCGTGTCTACCCAGCAGGGGGCGCAGCTGCGCTGGCCTTGGCACCATGAAGAAGCCTGTATGGCTACCTGGGCCGGCTGGGCCGCAGCTTCTTCTCCAGTGCCTTCACCACTAGTGGTCAAATGCCCACCATGTCCCTCCCTTGGACAAGGTCCCGCAAGTGGCCACAGTGCCGCCTGATGTCCTGGGGAGTACATGGGGAATCTTCAGCTCCAAACTGGGGGCACTCAGAGCTTGGGTGGGAAGATCCCCTAGAGGTGTCTCTGCCAGGGACGCTAGCCGGGGGTCCTGGGTGGGTATCTTGGCCCAGTCCTACAGGCTGCAGCCCTGGACACTGCTTCAGACATGATACAGCCACTATTGGCTGCGGGGTTCTCAGGCTTAGCACACTGCAGGTCGCAGAAGGTGTGGTGTGGTGTGGAGTCAGGGTGAGGTGAGTTTATTGTCCTCCCACCATTCCCTGTCTCCCCAACCCTGAGTCTCCAGTCTCCCCAAACTGTCCCAGTTGCCCCAGTCACCTGCCATTCTTGCAGCTCTAAAATAAAATGCACTGAGGGTCCCACTTTCCTGCAACTGGTGCAGTATGGGGAGGTTGCTGGGCCAGCAGCGAGTTCCATGCCACGTGTCCGGGGAGTGACGCTGTGTTGGGCCATCCCAAGCAGCCAGACCACTATGTCCCCCTCGATACAGTGCCCCCTCACTGTCCAGCTGCAGGCCCCCCGCAGGTGCTGTCATCGCCCACATGGGCAGTCAGCCAGGCTCTTCTCAGCTGCAGAAGGTGCCACGTCTGTCTGAGACTGAGAGATGCCAGCCCAATGCTGGGCATGGCCCAGACCCACCTCTTCCAGTGATGTGCTGCTACCAGCCCTGGGGGAGCCGCTGCACTGCCAGGGGTGGATGGCTGCAGGGGTGTAAGGTGTAGGGTTCAAGGGATGTAGGGTTCAGGGTGTAGAGTGTAGGGGAATAGGGTGTAGGTTCAGGGGGAAAGGGTTCAGGGTGTAGGGTACAGGGGTGGAGGGTGGAGGTCTTGGGTGCAGGGGTTAATATGTCAAAGATTCAGGGGTACGGGGTGGAGGGTGCAGGGCTGCAGACCTAAGCACTGGCCACAGGGATGGGACGCAGCTTCTGAAACAGTCTCAGGAAGTACCTGGAGGACACTCACAGGCTCTGTACTGCCTGCCTTCCTTCCAGGTTGGGGGCACGAGCCAGGGAGACGAGGTGAGGAGGAGCACCCAGGCTCTCTCTCGGGATGCCTCAGAAGACAGTGAAGTGTTCGGTAGGTGACTTTTGTCGCATGACCTTTGCCCATGACCTTTGTCTTTTGTTGTTTCATGTCCCTTGCCTAATAGCCTTTGCCTCAGGCCCTTTGTATTTTGACCTTTGTCCCATGACCCTTGCCTTATGATCTTATGACTTCTGCTCCATGCTCTTTGCTTTTTTGCCGACTGCCTCATGACCTTTGTCTCATGGTCTTTTTTTTTTTTTTTTTTTGGTTTTTGGGTCATACCCCGCAGCGCTCAGGGGTTACTCCTGGTTCCACGCTCAGAAATCGCTCCTGGCAGGCTCAGGAGACCATATGGGATGCCAGAATTTGAACCAATGACCTTCTGCATGAAAGGCAAACGCCTTACCTCCATTCTGTCTCTCCTGCCCCGTCTCATGTTCTTTATCCCATGACCTTTGTCTTTTGACCTTGAATTATGACTCTTGCCTTATGACCTTTCTCTCATATTCTTTGCCTTGTGACCTTTGTCTCATGTTCTTTGCCTTATGAATTTTGCTTTATGGCCTCTGCAGCTTGAAAGACCTCCTTCCTCCCCTGCCCCTGGACAGCCATGTGCCCACTTGTCCTCTGCCTGTCGATCCAGTGCCAGAGCCTTGGAGCAGACCAGGAGGGCTGCAGGCCTTCCTAGACCCATGCAGAAAGGGGCTTGGGGACCTTGTGGCTGGGAACAGGCTAGGCCCTCTGGGGCAGGCCTGCATGTCCACTTGGGACTGTCCCAAAGCCCCAAAGGGCTGTGGTCACCAGAGCTCAAGCCTCCCAGCTGTACATGCAGCAGTTGACCCTGTCCCAGGTAGTCACACTCAGTCGGGGGGCACAAAGGCACCAATGGGTTGCACTGTAGGGTGGGCACAGCCCAAGGGAGCAGGGGAGGAGACAACAGGAAGCAGGGTTCAGAGGGAGGTACACAGGTGGGGCGGGAGAAAGGTGGTGGCAGGTTGATCATTAAGGTGAGTGAAAGAACTAGAGTGAGAGCACAGTGGGGAGGACATTTACCTTGCATGCAGTTGCCCAGGTTTCGATCCTCGGCATCCCACAGGATCCCCCAAGCACTATCTGGAATGATTCCTGAGTACAGAGCCAGGAGTAACCTCTGAGCACCACTTGGTATGGTCCCAAAACAAAAAGAAACAAAAAGCAAAGGTGAGTGAAGCCAGGAGACATGGAGGCAGGGGAGGTACCTGAGGGACTGACCAGCTCTGAAGGGGCTGGAGCAACAGCACAGAGGACTCTGATCCTGCTGCACTGCCTGCCAGAGTTTAATCGCTAGCACCCCACAGGGTCCCTTAACCGCCCCCCCCCCCCAGGACTGATCCCTGAGCACAGAGACAGGAGTCAACCATGAGCACCGCCAGGTTTTAACCCAAAATAAAACCCAAAATGTTTCTAGGTACTATGCGCTGCTGGCAGAAGGGCTGGCAGAGTCATGTTTGATCATGGGACAATCCTGAAACAGCAAGAGCACATCCTAGGCCCATCCCAATCCCATGTGCTCACAGGGTCCAGTGGGGCTACTAGTTCTGAGACCTCCACATCACCACGATGTTGTAGGAACCCCCTCACCTAGTGTCTACAATGATGGCATCCCCTCTTATACTAGAGAAGTCATATCTCCTGCTGATATTCTGACATCCTCCCAGCCCCCCAACTCTTCAACCCCAGACCAGCAGCAAGAGTCTTGCCCGGGCCGGGGCAGCGGCGCTGGCATTGGCTGGTACCACCCTCTGCCGCGTGGGTGCGGCTGGGCGCTGCACAGGGGCTCCTGAAAGTGGCCATTGTGTGGCTCTCAGAGCCAGGCCGGGCGTGAGTGCCATTGTTATAGCTGCAGGGACAGAAAGTGCTGCGACAGATGTGCCCCTGGGCCCGCAAAGGGCTGCAAAGGGCTAGAGTGGCCCTATGCCTGGCCAGCTCAGTACTGCCCCAGTGAATGTGGGAAGCACCTTATGGAAGGAACTGATGTGTTTAGGGTCCGGGGCTGACTGCATGTCTCTCGCCCACAACAACCGCAAGCTGGTTCCCCAGAGCAAAAAGACAGGGTGCAGGCACCTCGGGGTCCCCCGTGGCTCAGGCTCCCTCTTGTTTTTGTGAGCACCGCAGCCCAGCCATGTGAGCCACAGGAGAGATCCTACTGGAAGCCAGAGAAGCTGTGACTCAGGGCCCTTCTCCCCCTCCATAGCTGTGCTCACTTTGCATGACCTAGTCAGCAGTGTCCCAGGCCTGCTGGAGCCAATGGCAGTGCCTGCCAGGCCCCTGTGCCTGGGTCATCCTCCTGCTGGACTGTCCTCAGAGTAGCCACTGCCACAAGCCTGCTTGGGCCACAGCAGGGCCGGACTGTGAGGCTGCACTCAGGATAGGCAGCTGGTCCCTCACTGGCCTTTGAGATGCAAGGGAGACGTGGGTGCATGCAGGTGGGTGACACGGGACCCTGCCTCAGGGGCCACAGCAGACCCATACCCAGTGCTGACATACTCACACACATACACTCACATTCACTTACTCTCAGATACACTCACACATAGACACACAAACTCATAAACACACACTCTCAAACACAAATACACACATTCACACACATATAGTCACACTCTTAGACAAACACACATTCTCACCCATGCACACACATGCATGTACGTGTATACACACATGTGTATAGTTATTCTGTGGCCCACATGTCCCACAAGGCTCCTATCCTGGGTTCTCTTCTGGCCTTTGAGAACTGGGCGGAGAATCCACCACTGCCTCCTCCCGCCATGCCTGCACTGACGTCCAGCCATGCAAGCTTCTGGCCACCCTGCAGCTGATAGACCTGAAAGACCCTGTGCCCAGACTCCAGGGAGTTGCTGGCATTCCGAATGTGGCCTTGGCATCAGCCCTGGACTGGCCTCTGGGACCAGCAACAAGCTCATCCACCCTTAGAGTCACGGCAGTATCAGCCTGCCCGAAAGGCTCTCAGGTGGCCACCCCTGTGCCCTTCCTCGTTCTCACATTTGGCATTTAGCACCCGGCAGCCACGGAGTCGGCATGCCCTGTCCTGCCAGCCCCAGGCTGGGTCCCTCTCCTGAGAGGCTGGTGACCCTCGGTGGCTCTGGGAAGCCTCAGGGGCCTTCCTGTCTGTATTGGTCCCTCAATGTGGCCTCAGGGATAGACTGCCACCACATGATGGCCACAACCCAAGGGCACCCCCTGCTCAGGCATGCCCACCACACCAAACACTGCCCCTCTCAGCTGGGCCACAGTGGACTTCAGAACTTGCAGGCCTATCCCCCGGCTCACGCCTGAGACCCAGTGCCTAGTACACGCTGGAGAACACTCCAGACAGCCACCTGTGAGGGACAGAGCATTTCTGGAGCAGGTGACATGGGCCAGCATAGATGCAGATGGACATGGGCGCAAGGAGCCCCTGCCCAGACCAGCTGGCAAGAAGAAACCCCTCAGTATCAACCGGGCCAGGACGAGCCAGGCCATAAATCCAAACATTGAGGTCGCATTGCCCAGGCCAGAGATTGAGCCCCATGTGTGGGGGCAGCCGGCCCCAGGGTGCCCAGTCCTGACCCCCCACCCCAGCACAGACTGAGTCTTATGCTCCAGCCCTGAGGGTCTGGCTGCAGATACCCAAGTCTCAGCCCTGCACCCAGGTCTTACTCCTAGGACCTCGTCTTCCCCTCCTTCCCCAGTCCCTCTGCTCTCCCATGACCCACCCAGCTGTGGGAGGCTCCGGCCGGACTATTTCGAGCACAGAAAACCCGTATGTTCTGGGGGACAAAGGGACCATTGGGTGAGTTGGTGGCAGCGTTGGTGGAAATGTTCTGCATCGGGCACTATGCCCGCTCCACACCCACACATCTTGTCCCATGGCCCGGCCAGAGGCTGAGATCCCCCCAATGTCCCTTCAGGGATTGGCCTAGTGCTTCTGCTGCAGTGGGCTCCAGCCGTGGGGCCTGAGTTCAGCTCTGCTGTGGGGTATGGACTGGGGGGACGGGCCGAATGCGAGTGCCGAGCAGACTGTCCGATACCCAGGATGGGCTCAGAGATGGATTCTGCAGAGGGAACATGGGGTCTGTGGTGCTGAGTGGGGACCGATGTGTCTGCATCCCACAGACCTTTCAACAAAGCTGTATCAGGCGAAGCCACACAGCCCTGGGTTTGGGACACCTGAGACATCCTCAGAACAAGGGTCATAGGCTGTGAGATAAGTTGTCCTGGCTGGCCACACTGGGGCCTCACACCTGAGCCTCTCTGTCATGGTGACCCTGGGTTACATGGATGACCTTGGGCATCAGTCATTCTTAGGTGGGTGACCCTGAGTTTTGGTCACTGTAACATAGGTGACCCTGAGTGACGGTCACTCTTACACGGTTGACCCTTGGTATCCGTTATTGTCACACAGGTGACCCTGAGTGTTTGTCACAAGGGTGACCCTACATGTCAGTCACTGTCATACGGTAACCTGGGTGTCAGTGACTGCCAGCGCAGGTGTGGCCAAGGGTCCCAGGGGAGACACCACCCGTCTCCGGGCTCCCCATTGCAGAACCTTCTCTGGGACTGTCCGAAGGCAGCAGTAACCTTGCTGTGTGGCTTCCTTGCCTGCCTTGGACCATGTTCTGAGAATCCCACATGGTCACACTGCCACCTTCCCCATTGGGACCCCCACCCACGGCACCATAGATTCTCCCTCCTGCACCCCTGAGCCAGAGTGGCCGGCACTCACAAGGCCCCATTCAGATGCACAAAGGCCCACTGTGGCCCACGCTGGGCCCAGAGAGCCGGTGCTAGCTGCCCCCCACTGTTGACTCTGTCAGAAGCCCCTGTTGGTCCTGCTGTGCTTCTCTCTCCCCAACCCTCCCTCCTGCCCTCCCCTCTGTACCTGCTCCTGCCACAGGGCAGCAAGGGCAACGACCCCGATTCCTGGGACTGGACAGAATTAGATGGGTGAGGCCCCACACTGCCCTGCAGCCTCTCCCATGGCTCCGTGGCCTGTCCTGTGGCTCCATGGCCTCTCCTGTGTGGTTCACCAACATCTTGGACAGCCCTAAATCCCAGTGTCCTTCGTTCATGGCCTGAGTATCATGTCTGGCCTCTGCACCCTGTCCAGGAGTCTGGGCTGGCCACATGCTGGGCTCGATTGCTGGCTCCGTCAGGGGCAAGTGTTGGCCTCAGGCTGTGTGACCTTGCCCTTGGCATGGGGGTCAGTGGTTATGCACACCTGTGGGACACACTCTGGAAGACAGAGACTTCACAGTCTGGCCCTACATCTCCCTGAGCCAGGGAACCCCAGACCTTCACCTGCTAGGCAGCAGTCCCCCCAGGGTGCTGAGCCTGTCACACCCTGGGGACCTCAGGCTCCAGGGACCAGAGGCCACTGAGAAAGCAAGTCACCTCTGTGCTGGCTATACCATTGCCCCTCTCCAGGGAGTGAGTTGGCAGGCCAAGGGCACAGCAACCCACATCGGGGTTCGTCCTGCCTGTGTGATGTCCAACTCTGCTGGTCATGTGAGCGTCTCCCCTATCTGTGTACAAGCCCCATTGGAAGCTGTCCCTTGCCCCCAAGAACTCACCTGGACAGGACGATCTGCGAAACAGCATTTCCATGCCAGGCCATGTTTCTGGCATATAGATGTGCCACTAGGGAGGGCAGTCGTGCCCCTCACCTACACATTAGTCTGTGTCTCTGAGATGAGGCCACACCTGATGTCGGCCACCACCATGACCAAGTGCTACAGACGCACAGGGCTCTTGTTAGCAAGTCACTACATGGTGGCAGGATGTGGGTAGATGGGTGTGAGGTGAGTGTCTGAGTAGGAACAGGAATGGGTAGATGGGTTGGTGGATGGACGATGGGGCAGATGGGTGAATAGATGAATGAACAGAAAAAAAGATGGATGGGTGGGTTCTTGGAAAGAAGATGGATGAGTGGGTGGATGGACCGTGGGTGAGTGGATGGATAAGGGGGTGGCTGGGTGGAAATGATGGGTGAGTAGGTGTGTGGACAGCTGGATGGTGGGTGTCTTGGTCCACAAAAAGAGTCAGTTCTGCTGGGTAACCGTGGACAGACAAGCCTGGCAGCATGGGGACGTGGGTACCACATTCTCTGCAGGTAAGTCTGGAAAGGCACAAAGCAGCAGTATCTAGACCCGACCCTGGCTGTTTTTGAGACATGCAATATGGAGGCCTGTCCCACCCTAGGCTGGCTCCCTGTGCTGTGCTCAGGGGAGATGCCAGATGCAGAAGCCCTGAATGAAGAAGTTGCTGTGCGGACAGGACAGGAGGGCTCTGGGATCTGGGCACGGACTCCCCTCCTGTACACCGTCTCTAAGGCCAGGCACGGTGCAAGTTGTTTTCCCCAAGAACACGGAGGAAGCCTCTTTCCCGTGCAGTGCTGGGCCCCTACCTAGAGCCCTCAGCTGGGAGGTACCACGGTGGGCATAGGGGAACCTCCAACTTGGGCTCTCTGAGCTGCGACCCTTCCCCTGCCCAGCCAGGAAAGAGCTGGGGTGTTAGCTCAGGCACTTGTGCAGGGTGGTGGCCACTGAGTGTCAGGGTGGGAATCAACCATCCTGGGTTGATTCAGGGTTTCTGAGACCCCCTATCCCAGCCCTGAATGGGACGCAATGGGGGGCAGCACAGTCCAGGGCCCTGAGCACCCAGCGGCGCCCTGACCCCGGAAGAAAGCGGCTTTGTCCCGGCTGCGCTTTGCACGGAGCATTCACATCCCGCTGTTGTTCGCAGGGGAGGCAGATGTGGACCGGAACAATGGGGGCTCATCTCAGGGCGCCGCCGTGACTGCCACAGCGGGCCCCAAGAATGCCTGGCAGGATGCCAGCCCAGCTGACCCCAGGAGCCGCCCCCACTTGGTCCGCCTCTTCTCCCGCGATGCCCCGGGCCGCGAGGACAACACCTTCAAAGGGCGACCGTCGGAGTCGGACGAGCTGCAGCCCATCCCCGAAGACAGCAGCGCTCAGCAGCCCGACACCATGGCCCAGAAGAGACCCTCGCAGCGCTCCAAGTACCTGGCCTCGGCCAGCACCATGGACCACGTCCGCCACGGCTTTCTCCCACGGCACCGGGACACGGGCATCCTGGACTCCTTGGGGCGATTCCTCAGTGGTGGCCGGGCGGTGCCCAAGCGGGGCTCTGGCAAGGTGAGCACAGAGGACTAGGTGGCCAGCGGCGGGCAGCAAGGCCAGGCGAGGAACCGCGGACCAGCTGCCCGCTCAGCCACCCACCCTCCTTCCCCCCAAGAAACTCAGAAGGTTCTGGATTCTGGATGCATCGGGGCAAACTGGAGCCAGGGGTCAGGGGTGTGTGCTGGGACATGGGTCTGCGCTCATTCTGTCCTGCCGCCTCTCAGCAGATGCATGCAGAGGCTACTTGGACAAAGGGGACATTTATCCTGTGCCAGCCTGTTGTCTCAGGGTCTGAGCGACAGTGTCGGTTGGGGGCCTGGCTGGTCATGAGCACCCTGTAGTGCTCCCAGAGAAGGTCCCATCGAGATGGTTGGGGCTTTGAGAAGGGAAAGGGGGTTCTGCAGAGGACACTGCCTGAAGAGTGTCCATGGGATGGCAGAGTCAGGGCCCAGTCCCCCAAATGTCCAGAGACCCTCTGGCGCTTATGCCACAGCAGTACTCATAGCAGCGTCACCTGGAAGGGTTTAGTCAGACTCGTGTTCCCCCGGCTCTCATGAGGCGTCATCCCAATCCACACATCCCTGTGGCACCTCTGTGGTACCTGGTGGTATACTTGCCTGTAGGACCTGTAGTCTATGTGCTCAAGTACCTGTCGTACTCTGATATGTGTACTTAAAATACTTGAGCAGTACCCTGTGGTATATGCCTGCAGGTACCTGTGGTATCCTTGTGGGTATCTGTGATACCCTGTGGTGTATGTGTTCAGCTACTTAGGATACTTCTGTGGTACCCTTGGTGTATGCCTGCAGGCACCTATGGTAGCTCTGTGGAATCCCAGTGGGCATACTTGGGACATCTATGATGCTGGGGGCCTATCCAGCACACACACTTGCTACCTTCCCTCCGCTGGACAGGACCCTCCCTGTGCTCAGCCTCTCCTGCTCACTCCAAGTGTTTAATCCCTCAGGTTGCCTTCAGTCCCTGAGCACAGTTAGCCTGGTTGCTCCAGGCTTGTAGAGAGGCCACTGGTGGGCAGTGCTGGTTGTGAACCCACTTCACGGTGGCAGGAAAGTGTTTGCAGGCCGGACCATTGCTCTGCCTATGTGTCCTCCTTCCCAATTTGCCCGGTTTAGATATCGCCATGTTCTTGTCCTTTCAAAGAAAGAGGTTTGGTACTAAGCATCTACTTTTGCAAGAGAAAAAGAAATGCATTGCTAGATTGTCAGAGAAATTTGTTTTTGTTTTTGTTTTGTAATTTGACAAAATAAAGAGTTTAAATCCTGGTTCAGGATTCTTGTGTGCTCTGTTGTCTGCTGAGGGTTGTGAGGAGAGTCCGCAGGCACCATCCGCACTGCCCCCTGGTTGAAGCTGCATCTGATAGGGGTCTGGGGAGCTGCCGCACTGGGCCAGGCCCCCACACAGGCCTGGGGTCGAGCGTGTTTCTGTGGTTCGTTGTCAGTGCTGCACTGGGAAGCCTGGGACAGCCCTTGTGCCTGTCAGTTTCTGGTCTGGGGTCTCTGTGGGTCCTTGTTTGGGGTCTCTGTCTGGGTCCCTGTCAGGATCTCACTCTAGGGTGCTCATCACTGACTCTCCATCTGCACAGGCTAGTTTCCTGACAGAGCCTGTTCTTTGTCCTCAGGCAGAGGCTGTGTCTCTGCCCCCAGCGCTTCCCAAAGCATGTGACAAGCTGCCCCAGGCCTGGGAATGCAGGACTATTCGCCCACTCTGCAGGACTGTCCCCACTCTGACAAATTCCTGGAGGCGGCAGATTCCTTGAGCGTGAAAGGCACCTTCAGGAACTAGAGGGCAGGAGGCTCGGTCAGGACCAGGGAGGCCTTAGGGGCAGAGCTGTGGGCTCAGCCCCTCCCCTGCCATCCCAGCCAGCACCAGGCCCAGCTCTGGGCACTGCTTTGTCCTCTTTGTCCAAGACATGAGACACGGAGAAGTTTTGTAGCAGATTGTCCTGGGCTCTGGGCTATGAAGGCTACCCTGGCCCCAGACCCTCTACATACAAACTCACCCAGCCTCTTCTCCCTCTTTCTCTCTCCCTCTTTCCTTCTCTTTCACTCTTCTCTCCCTCTCTCTTGTCTCTTACTCTCTCCGCCTTCTCTCCCTCTCATTCTCTTTTCCTCTTTCCTTCTCTTTCATCTTTTCTCTCACCCTTTTTCTCTCTTCCTCTCTCCCTCTACCACTCTCCTCCCACCTCTCCTCTCCCTATTGTCTCCTCCCTCTCCTCCACCTCCCACTTTTGCCCATGTCTGTACCATCTCTGTCCCTGGGGTCATCCTATAGGTGTGTGGATTCCCCAAAGCCCCAGACTGATGGTGTGACACCTCCTCCAGAAAGTGCCAGGCCTCCCCCCACAGGATTAGAGGGCCCACAGTGGGATACTGCCCCAGTACTCCCATCCGTGGCTCCAGGTGGGAATCATGTGCCTCCCCTGCCCGGCGATGACCTGTCCTCTCCTGCCGGGCCACCCCTGTCCCGGGAGCACCCACGGGTCTCCCGACTCAACCTCCACTCTGTCCCCGGCAGGTCCCCTGGCCCAAGCCCAGCTCCCTGCCCGGCCCAGCACGCCGCCCGGCCGGCCTGTGCGCCATGTACAAGGTAAGCGGCCCGCGGGCCAGGCCTGGGGCAACGTGTATACGGCGCGGGCACTGACTGGGCTGAGCTGGTCTCTGGGGCGCTGCAGTCAGAAAAGCCCTGGGATGGGCAGCCACGGGCAGCAGAGCCAGGCAGAGTCCTGACCTCCGAGACATGTGGGTGGGTTTACCGTTACAGCAGGTCCCTGGATACCCCGAGACAGAGGCCAGGGGTCCTCAACCATGAACCCAGGCAAGGCAGGGTCAGGGCGGGAGCTGCAGTGGACAGATTGGGACCCACCTGGATGCTCAGCACCAGGACTGGGCTCCAGGTTGGAGCTCCAGGCTGGTGGCTGCAACCAGGAAGAGTTGTTAGGACAGTCACAGGGGCTTAGGGAAGCCCCAAAGGCCTACCGACCCCCAAACCCACCAGGATGCCAGGCCATGTCCTTAAGCACCTGATTCTGGCCACACGCAGGGCGGCCTGCAGATGGCTGAGGCCGGGCACTGCCCAGCAGGCAGACACAGGGCACAGGGCAGCATGTGTGGTGAGGTTTGTCTACGTGTTTTTTTTCTCTTTTTCTTTTTAATAAATAAATTCTTTCACTGGATCACCGTGAGATACACAAGTAAAAAGTTGCTCATGGTTGATTCTTAGTGATAGTGTCCCACACCTTCACCAGGGCACATTTCCTGTCCTTGGTTTTCTTCCTGCTCTCCCCCCTGCCTGCCTCTGTGGCAGACACCCCTCTTTCTCTCTCTTCCTCTCTTTCCCTCTCTCTCTCCCCCACTCTCTCTCTCCCAGACTTTGTGGTTTGCACTATTGTTACCGAAAGGGTACCTTGCATATCACTTTCAGCACCCAGTTCTTGTCCAGAATGAAAATTTCCAACTCTCATTGTCACAGTGCTCCCTTCTCTACCCTAACTGCACCCAATGCTCCTTGTGGCAAGTTTCCTACTATGTACAGCCCTCCTGGCCCTCGTCTTTGATATTATTACCATACTGTCTTTTTTTTTTTTTAATCCCACAAATGAGTGAGGTTATTCTACATCTATCCCTCTCCCTCTGACTCACTTCACTCAGCATAATACTCTCCATGTTTATCCATGTATAATCAAATCTCATGACTTTGGTTTTCCTAACAGTTGCATAGTATTTCACTGTGGTAGATATACCACAGTTTCTTCAGCCACTCATCTACAGGCAGTGTGTTTAAGATGTGCTCGTAACTCTAGGCAGACTTTCTCTGTATCTCTTTGTCTCTCTGTCTCCATCTCTTCATCCATAGCTCTATTTCTTGCTCCATCTCTCCTTCTTTCTCCATCTCTGTTGTCATTCTCTCATTGTCTATTTCTCACTCTGTTTGACCCCATGTCTGTCTCTCTGTCTCTACCCCAGAGACAGGACAGACCACATAGTGAGGGCTCTTGGTTCAGACCCGGTTCTCCCACTGTGAATAGGACAGTGGGCCCAGGAATTCTGGGAGAGTAGAGAGGCCCATTGTGGGCAGGGGTGCAGGGCCATCGGTCTGGGCACCCCCACTCACCTGTGGGCTCCTCCACCCACCCATGTCTGGCAGGACTGTCTACCCAGTACAGTGCCCAGACACCACAGAGTCTGCCCAGAACATTTGGAGGGCAGCACCTGCTAGTCCAAGGCCCGTGATTGGCCCCTGCGAACCCGAGAACTTCCTGCCATGCCACATCCGTTTCCCACTGTCCCCAACATCTGGTCAGGAAAGGGCAGAGGGGCTGGGCCTCAGGTCTGTCTCCCACCTGAAACCAAAATGCCAGTTCCACATCACAGCCCTTCGCCTGCAGCCAAACAGAAAGAGCCCCTCTGGTCATGCTCTAGGCCCCACGGTGCTGGCTCCCACTGGCCCCCTCATGGGCTCACATATGGGAAAGTCCAGCTGGTCCCTCAGAGAATGTTCCAGACTCTCGATCTAGCAGCTCCAGCCTGGCTTTGGGGAGGGACAGCCTCGCTGCCTGCCTTTCACCTCCCACCTGCACTGTAGGCAGACCCCAGAGGCCTGACAGAGCAGAGTGACCCACTGAGCTGTGTTCCAGCCCTGCCACGTTGCCTTGTGGGGCTGGTGAACTCAAGTCTTCGCAAAGACTCAGTGTTTCCTCTTAGCCTGTACCCGGGTCTCACAAGGCCAAGTCCCCGGTGCTGGCAGTCAGTGCTCCTGGGTCACCAAGGAGAGGCCACGTGCTATGTTCTGTGTCACTGTGGACAGAGGCCACCATTCTCCGTGACACTATGGACAAGAGTCAAGAACACAGGACCCCATGAGGAGTCAGAGACACTAGCAGGAAGCCACACTTAGGGTGACCTGCTGCACACTGTGCTCTGGCCCACAAATTATTCCATCTGACACAACCACGCTCCCATTTGGGGCATAGTTCATGGCCGTGCCCTCAGAGATTCTGTGGGGGTGTCACCCTCAATCTCACCCTACCCCAAGGATCCAAGAAATCATGAGACCCTCCCCAGCACTGAGGATCAGCCCCAGCATGGACGCCACCTGTACGTGCTCCTGGCAGAAGTGGGGCTTGCTCCCCTGGACACCCAGCACTACCCCAGCAAAGGCAGCAGTGCTCAGGAATAGTCGTCCCCTTACACTGGTGACCTGGAAATGCATGTTCATGATCTGAGAAGATGGTCACAAGGGTCCCTCCGGCTCAGTGTCTGAGTTTCTTTCAGATGAGTTGGAAATAGGAGCTGGACAGGGGGCTTACCCCACACTCTCGCTGGCCACAGTGTACCCAGCAGACCCACACGAAGACGTGTCACAGCTCAGGCAGCAGCAACTCTGAGTGAGGACCCCGTGTCCCTAGGCCTCACATGAGGAGGTGCAGCGGCTCTGTGGCCCAGGATCTTGAGAGAGAGGAAGAAGCCACGGTGCTGCCTGAGGGACCAACACCCCAAGCTCAAGTCAAGACCACCCCAGCATGGAGACTGACCAGATCCCATGCCTGTGATCCATCATGGTCTGACAGCAGGACCAGCTCTGGAGTTGCTTGGACCTGTGACTGTCCTTTAGAGGGCCAGAGCCTGAGTCAAAGCCAGAGGGTGTCCGGTGCCAAGACCCTCGGGAGTCTGTCTCCACTTGTTTCTGCACCAGTAGTGTTTCCCCCCAAACAATCAGATTTAAAGCAGGGGCCGGGAACCTGCTCACAGCATGATCTCCCCAGAAAACAAAAGCAAAGGCTGGATTTTAGAAAACTAGGGGTTGGGAGGGGGGGCACACCTGGTGGTACTCAGAGCTTGCTCCTGGCTCTGTGCTCAGGACCTCTCTGGATGGGGTGCCAGGAAGGGAATCCAGGTGGGCTGCATGCAAGGCCAGTGCCCCTCCCAAGTGCTCTCACCTTCCCCAAAGGAGGGTTGGACACAGGATTGTGCCCTATTCTGTGCTGTGGCCTCACTCTGGGCCCCTTCCCAGGCATGGCTGGTCTCCCGCAGAGGCAAGGAACCATGTCCCTATAAAGCAGCATTGCTTTCTAGCAGCTGGGGCTGGTTACCCAAGGATGGAATGAACCCACACAGCTGTTCTAGCTATGCCAGGCCCGGCCTGTCATCAGGGCTCCAGGATGGACAGTGGCTGATGGACCCGCAGAATGGGCAAATGAATGGTCCACAGCACCCATTAGCCCTGAGGTCTCACTTGCTGCCAAGATAGTGACACCAGAACGGAGGACAAATTCAGCTGTTTGGGGAACAGGGTCTGTCTGGGGGGATGAAAGGGAGACTGGAGGGACAGCCAGGGCTGTACTGGGCACTGAGGTGATGTTTGACAAGGTTACACACCCATGCCATGGCCCGGGGTCCCTTTGCCTCTGGACTACCTGTAACAGATGACAAACCTGCAGGCCGTGTGTGCAGAAGTACAGAATAGGACAGAAAGGTCCTTCCATGTGGGGTTCCCCAGGACCTGTCCTCACACAGAGTGTGGGGTCCTGGGCCGGGCTGGTTCTACACTCTGACACAACCATGCAAGGGTACAGGAAGAGGGCAGGGCCCTATGGGGAGATCTCAGCCTTTGCTCATCCCTCCTTCCATCTTTTCTTCTGTCTGTCCTTCCATCTGTCCTTTTGTCTATCCTTCCCACACCTGCTGACAAGCCCACAGAGCCTTTCTGCTTCCCTCTGAGAGGTCCATTGTAGCAGGTCCAGAATGGTCAAAGGTCACAGTATCTGGTCTTGAGATCAAAGGTCATAAGATAGCTGACCCAAAGGTCAAGGGTCAGAGGGTCGACGGTCCAGCAGGGAAGGTACTGTTTCGAGCCTTAGTGCACAGACATGGAGACATAAGGGGGCATTTTGTCTCTTTTCCAGGGAATCCCTCACAGGCCCAACTGGAAATGGGCATCTGTCCAGAGTGGACCCTTGTGCCTGTGCCTGGCATCTGTCAGGGCAGGCTGAGGTGGTGAGGCCTGTGAGGGCCCTGCTGCAGTGCCATATCCAGCCACTGCTCACTCAGACCTGCTGGGTATCCTCCTTCCTCAGAGTAGGGCCCGCTTGGGAAGGGGCCGGCCAGCCAGACCCATCCACAGTCAGCCTGGAAGACCTTCCTGCCCATTCTGTGGGCCATACTCACTGACTCAGAGAATCTGTCTCTGGCCCTTGGTCACTCTGGACTGGACTTTCCCTCAGGTCTTGGGTCTTTTCTGTGTCCCTGGAACCTTATCTTCTAAGATTTTCCATCTCAGCCAGAGTGAGTCTGGTTTTCAGCGGGGATAGGCTAATTGCTGGGGCAGAAATGTGTGCCCTGACCCAAAGCTCAGGTGGCCCTGAGTTTTTCTGGCCTTGAACCGTCTAGTACAAGTCATATCTGGCATTTGTCCATCCCTGTGGCCTGGCATCTCCCCAGGACACAGGTCCTCTCAGCACTTTCTCCCACTGTTGTCTGTTGTCAGACACTGCTCAGGTCCATGTGCAGCTTGGGCCCAACCTCACTGCAGAGCTCCTTCAGACATCTTCAGACCTGATACCCCTCCACCCCACACACACACCCTTATCTCCCATGGAGGTTGGAGCTGGTGTTAACAGCAGAGTCCAGACTATACGGACTCCCCTGGTTTAGAAGGAGGTGCCCCTGCTCTCAGGGCTGAAGGGGGGTCCCTCCCTCTCACTCATTTGTGCCCCTTCCATGACCAGTTTTGTCAGCAGTGTTCAGGGGTTCCTTCTGGCTCCATGCTCAGAAATCACACCTGTTCAGGGAAACCTATAGGTTGCCGGGATTGAACCCATGTCAGCTGCATGCAAGGCAAACACCCTCCCCGCTTTGCTGTCCCTCAGCCTCCCTCAGCTACTGGCCTCGAGGTCTTAGATGGGTTTCATGAGAGCCAGCTATATTGTGTTCATTTGATTCCTTTATGTTTGTCAGCCTTTTATATTTTGATTTTTTAGCTATTCTCTGCTAGCAGCAAAACAGGGCTGACTCAGGGTCATTTTCACTGATTTATTCACCATAGGGGAACTGTGCCCTGCCAACTGTGCCCTGCCAAGCCTGTGAGTTCTTTCCTGGCAGGCACTGCTGTTATCACTGTTACCCCTTCTCCAGCCCTTCCTATGTTTTTTGTTTTTGTTTTTTTTTGGTTTTTGGGTCACACCCGGCAGTGCTTAGGGGTTACTCCTGGCTCCATACTCAGAAATTGCTCCTGGCAGGCTCGGGGGACCATGTGGGATGCCGGGATTCGAACCAATGATCTTCTGCATAAAAGGCAAACGCCTTACCTCCATACTATCTTTCCGGCCCCATCCAGCCCTTCCTATGCCCAAGGCCAGTCCCAGTGGCCACTCTGTGGTGTCCCTTCCTGTTCTGAACATGAGGCTCTCTGTGTTCACTCTGGAGCAAGGATTCTCTGCCTCTCTCCCCTGAGAGCCGGGGTCCTGCCACTCCCTTCCCTGCACACAGCTAGGCCTGTGTTACCATAACCAGAAGCTCTGCCCAGCCTGCACCCACCTCTGACCATCACACCTTCCACCAGCTTGTCCTGTACCCAGGACCACAAACCCATTAACAGCCTTTCCATAAAGACCTGGGACCCCTGGGTGCCGAGCACAGGTAGAGCATTTGCCTTGCATGCTTCAATCCTGGCATCCCATATGGTCCCCCAGCCTGCCAAGAGCCATGTCTGAGCAAAGAGCCAGGAGTAAACCCTGAGCGCTGCCAGGTCTTAAACATAATTTTTTTAATTACCCAATATGGGTCGATAGTACAGCAGTTTCAGTACTTGCTAGTGTGTGCCCAATCTAGACTCTCCTTCTTATCAGCACACATTCCACTAAACCCTGAAGGCCCTGCACCTCAGGGCCCAAGCAAGACCATCTCCTCAGGCCCTGAATGGACCTTCTGGCCTGGCAGGTTGAGAAACACTGGTTGGCCTCAGGCCCTCCAGAGCACTGCTGGGGAAGCTCCAAAATAATGGTTTAATATCACAAACTTTCCCATTAGTGCTTAGAGCCAAGCTGCGTGACTCAGTGTCACAACAACCCTCATGCCCCTCATGACTGTCTTAGCGAATTAAGCTTTGATGCTAAGAATGAAACTCACTTGTTCTCAGGCCACAGTTGGCATGTCCCACCTCATTCTACTGAGGGCAGGGATGAGTCAGGAAGTAGCTCATCTCTCTGGGCTCAAACTCCGTGCTGCGACTGTGTGTTGATACAAAAGACACACGATCTTTTGGAGGGTCACACCCGGCAATGCTCAGGGCTTTCTCCTGGTGCTAAGCTCAGGGATCATTCCTGGTGGGCCTGGGGTGACCCTGTGGGGTCGGCTGTGTGCAAGGCTGTCCTCTGTGCTGGCTCCCTGAGAAGGCTGTAGGATGGCTCCAGGCTCTGGAGATGGCATAAGTGATAGACAACAGAAGACACAGGACAAGGGGCCTCCTCCCTCACCCCCGCCCTGATACCAGTAGCAGCCTTGGGCTGAGAGTAGGAGAGGGTGATGCCACCATGCCATTCCGTTGCTTTGGTGGGCCTGAGCCAGCTTTGAATTCTTGGTTCCAGACTTATAGAAATTGAGTGTGCTAAGGTGGAGGAGTTGGCTGGATCAGCACCTTAGAAATGAGGCACAGCATCCCACAAGGCTGGCTGGAGGGAAGGACCCATTTCCCCAAGTCTCACATGCTGGACACTCTGGCTCAGCGTTCCAAGGTCAGGACTCTTGCCAACAGGGAGGAGCCTCATGAGAGCACCAGGCCTGCGAACCCCCAAAAACCACGCTGGGCATCACCTCCCTAGTCTGCTACCAGCTCCTTCCCCCCCCCCCCCGGGGGAGCCCCATTCACCTCACTGAAACCCCGATTCCTGGGCACCAGGACCTGAATTCAACAGAGACAGACGTGGAGGCCCAGACCTGGCTCTGAGGGGCTCTGTTCTCTTTCAGGACACGCATCACGCAGCCAGGACCACCCACTATGGCTCCCTGCCCCAGAAATCCCAGCGCGCCCAGGATGAGAACCCTGTTGTCCAGTTCTTCAAGAACATTGTGAGTGCTCCCTCAGCTCAACAATTTAAAGGCATTAGTGTTCCCCAGGTCAATAGTTTATGAACGTGAGTGCTCCCTAGGGTCAATAATTCAAGGACATAAGTGCTCCCTCGGGTCAATAGTTCAAGGACATAAGTTCTCTCCAGGTAAATAGTTCGAGGACATGAGTGTTCCCAGGTCAACAGTTCAAGTGCATGAGTGCTCCCCAGGACAATAGTTCAAGGACAGGAGTACTCATAATTCAAAGATGCAGTGCTCAATAGTTCAATGAGTGAGTGCTCCTGAACATGGAGTGTTCCAGCAGGTCCAGTGGTGGGGGCTGGCCCTACATCTGGGGTAGGCCAGGCCTCCCAGGACAGTGGCCCTAATCTGAGTGAATGGACTGAGAGGCATAGTTGGGGGAGGCAGTGGGAATCTAGCAGGGATGAAGCTTGAATATCACTGTTTCTCAAAGCTTCGACCCCCACTGTGTGCTATAGAATGATTAACAGTACCTACTGGGCACTGGAGGAGACTGGCTGGGCTGGGACCCATGCTGTTCAGGTTATGGGTGACCTGGCCACCTTTTTGGGTCCCTAGAGGGCACTGGGGTTCTCCAGCAGCCAAGACCAAGAGGGTTCAGGCCTTAGCTGATGCTCAGCGAAGGTGCTTGCATGAATGAGGCTGGGCCAAGGCACAGTGGAATCGTCCCAGTCCGGGCAACTGTTGACTGCCTACCCTGTCTTTGCAGGTGACCCCAAGAACGCCCCCTCCATCGCAGGGAAAGGTAAGGGCTGCTCATAGCTGGAGGCCCCGTGGCCAGGGCAGGGCTTGGAGTGCATGTGGGGCCGACCAACGTGCTTTCTCTCCCCCACAGGGCAGAGGACTATCCCTCAGCAGATTCAGCTGGGTAGGTGCCTGTGTCTACCAGCTCCACCTACCCCCCCCCCCAGTCTGTTTCAGGTGCCCTCTGCCCGCTGTCCACCCAGTGCTCCTCCACACCCCCCGATTCTTCTTCCCAGGCGTTTGGAGCATCATGGACCTGGGCTCCATCCAGGGAAAGCCCTGATTTCTCCCACAGACAAGAAGCAACTCCAGAGGTGGTGGGCGTGGAGAGTCAATACCCACGTCCAGGCCCATCCCCAGGGACCACAGGGGCAGGATCCAAGGGTGTGTTGGGAGAGTACCCAGAGCACAGGGGCCACATGTCAGGCAGGAACCACATGGGAGCTTCATTGTGAAGCCCAGTGTCCAGGACAAAGTGACCAGGCAGTCTGGCACACAGAGATGAGTGGGCACTTGGGCCAAGACAGGGAGGGCAGGAGAGAGGGTGAGTGCAACTCAGAGTCTGCTATAGCCCGTGTGTTCTGACAGCCACGAGGCATCATGGACTATGGACATAAGGATGTGGGCTTAAGAAAAAGGGAGGGAGGGAGGAAGGAAGGGAGGGAGGGAGGAAGGAAGGGAGGAATGGAGGAAGGGAGGGAGGAACGGAGGAAGGGAGGGAGGAACGGAGGAAGGAAGGAAGGAAGGAAGGAAGGAAGGAAGGAAGGAAGGAAGGAAGGAAGGAAGGAAGGAAGGAAGGAAGGAAGGAAGGAAGGAAGGAAGGAAGGAAGGAAGGAGGGAAGGAGGGAAGGAGGGAAGGAGGGAAGGAAGAAAGAGGGAAGGGGAAGGGGGGAAGGAAGGAAGGGGGAAGGAAGGGGGAAGGAAGGAAGGAAAGAAGGGAGAAGGAAGAAAAGGGAGGAGGAGGGAAGGAAGGAAGGAGGGAAAAGGAAAGAAAGGAGGTAGGAAAGAGGAAGGGAGACAACCAGGCACTCCTTGGCTCTAGCTCAGTATCTCTGAAGGGATGGAAGTCTGCAGGCCCTTCCCAGGTCTACTCCTGAGCCTCTTCAGCGTCGGAGCCAGAAACGCAGTGGCTGGCCCTTTCTGGGCTCACGTTTCTGGCTCCACTGCAGGACAGTGAGCAGGAGGCAGACGTGAGACTCCCTTCACTGTGCCCTGCAGCCTCGTGGCCAGGCTAGTCCAGCTCCTTTTGTTCCCATGGCTCCTCTGTCCCACAGCTGCTGGCCTGTCCCATGTGCCCAGGTGTACCCATGCTGCTTCTTTGCAGGAATACCAGAGCCTGGAGGACCGTGAAGAGACGCAGCCCATGCAGGCCAACCTGGCCAGACACGGGATGCTGTGGCGGGTGGTCTGGGAGCAAGAAAGTGGAAACTGAGGCAGCTTCCTCTCTGCCCACTCCTTGGCTCAGGGGGACAGTCCCTGCAGCTGAGGAGACACTGCCCAGCTCCACCCCACAACAATACGGGCTCATGGAACATACGGGGGTCAGCCTTGCCTGCATCACAGGCCTGCCCCCAAAAGGTGACTGTGAGTCTCTCTGTTCCTCCACAGGGAGCTGAGGGCCAGAAGCCTGGGTTCGGATATGGAGGCCGCGCATCCACGGCTCACAAGGGCTTCAAGGCCCATGATGCCCAGAGTACACTGTCCAGAATCTTCAAGCTGGTAATGCCGTGGGCGGGCATCTCCTGCTGCCAGGGCCTGGCCAGGAGGTGCAGGGGGCTCTGTATAGAGCACAAGCAGGGCCCCTGCTGGGTGCAATGGGGCAATGGTTTCAGGGGGTGACAGGATCTTGGGGCCCAGTGCTGTGCTGGCCAGTTAAAAAGCCCCATTCACAGGTCCACATGGGCCCTGGGCTCAGCCCCTGGACTTGACAGTACTGTACATGGAACCATGGACTTTTTTCAGTAAGGACAGGCTGGCACCAAGGTGGCTGGGACAGGTGGGGTGGTGGGAGGGTCTGACGCATCCCAAAATCCTCAGCCCTGTTTTGAGCTCCTCCATGGGGCTCCACAGATGACAGGCACTGGGTGAGGGTCACTGGCCTGCTGGGATAAGACACAGCAGGGCAGGAGGGGCCATGATGGGTGCCCACAGGCCCTGGAACTGCTCTGGGCAGAAGCCAGTGTCCAGCTCCCCCCTGCTCCAGCACTGCCCTTCTGAGGGGCCACAGCCATTCCAAAGCTCCAGAGGCTACCAGCTGAGTCAGGCCTCCCGCCCCACCTGTCGTCTCTCACTGGGCTCCCAAGTCTGTGAAATGATCCAAAAGGGCACAGGACAATCCTGCAAATGAGGTTGGGGAGTCAGGCCGCAGGGAGGGAGGAGGGAGAACGGTGCAGACTTGGGTCCGGCACTGGGCCTAGCTCCCCAGCTGTCTGCACACCCCCCACCACAGCCAGTGTGACACGCTGGGAGGAGGCTTAGGACAGGGGCTCAGGCACAGGCCAGGACCTCCAAATCTCCATCCAGGGGACTTACCCCCTCGGTCCTGAGTCTTGGGCCCAGTAGAAAGCAACCAGGCTCAGCCCCACCCTGCCCTGACCAGCTTTGCTGCTCTGTGACTTGGTTTCCCTATCCGCAGGGAGGAGGAGGCAGTCGCTCGGGATCGCCCATGGCTCGACGCTGAAGACTCCCACATCCCTGAACCCCTGCGCCCTGTCCTGTGCTTATTAACAACCTCTGCCTTCTAACAGTCCATCCTGCATACACCTTCTTACAAGCACACTGGGGGCGCCCGCCCTACTCACACCCCCACATCCAAGGCGCAGCCATCCCCACTCTGCAGGGCCACCCTGCACCCCTGAACCCGCCTGGCACCCGGCTTTGGAGTGTGTCCGTGAGGCTGCCCTGCGGGACCCCGGCTTTCTGTGTTCCCCTTTTCCCATCTGTCTTCCCCACTTCCCATGTTTTCCTTCGCTATGGGGTGGTGCAGGCGTCACTGAGGGTTTGGTACGTGAGGCGCGGCCAGCAGCTGAGAGGAGAAGGCCAGGTGGGCGCGGCAGACGGGCACCGCGCCCCAAGAAGATGGAGTGTGAGAGAGGAGGCAGCGGCCTGCAACAGGAACAGGAGCGTCTGGGGCCGTGGGGCAGCAGGGCCCGGGTCTGCCCAGAGCCCAGCCGGGACATGGGGGAGCCGCAGTGCCCGGCGGCCGGCTGGGGGCACTGCCCATGGCAGGCACTCACCTGAGAGCGAATCTGGAGGGAACTGCCGCCCCACCCCGGCGCCGGGATGGGCGGAGAAGAGCTGGTCTAACGCAGCTGTACCCTAATGTACTGACCTGACTCCCTTCCCACCCAAGACCCGGCTCTAACCTATCCTAACACTGCCTGCTCGGCAGATCCACAGCCTGTAATCCGCAGCCTCCAGGAGGAGAGGCTGAGACACACTGAAGAACATTCCAGAAATAAACCCTCCTGCCTGTCTAGAGGCAGGATGTTGACGGACTGAGTGACCTCCCGATGGGGACACCCTCACCGCCATCCCAGGAGGCACCGTGTCCAGTGGGACCATAATAAACATTACTGGGACCACCGTGTCTGTTCGTGCTTCAGGCCGGGACACTGCAGGGACCCAGCTGGGGTTCTGGGGACAAGGGACCCCGGGAACTGTGACAGGAGCTCTTGGGACTCCACCTAGAGACCCCAAATTCTCCGCCACTTGGGTTTGGTCTCAGCCCAGACTCCCTCTGTCTCCATGTCTGTGGACAGGTGTGTGAGAGGATAGGAGAGTCCCTGCACACTTGTACATTGGGGCTCAGGAACCCAGAAGGGCTGGCAGAACTGGAGTCCTGGGGGAGCCTGTTGAGAATTAAGAAGCACCAGGTGCTGGGACAAGTGCTTCAGAAATGGGTTGAGGGAAATGAGGCTGAGAGAAGCAGCACTGAGGGGAGAGAATGGAAATGGGGCTGAGGGAAACAAGGCTGAGGAAGAATGGGATAGAAGGGAGAACAAGACTAAGGAGTGAACACAAATCTGAGGGAAGGCTGAGGCGGGAGAATGAGACTGAGGGAAAACAGCTGAGGGAGTAGAGGCTGAGGACAGGGCTGAGGGGAGAACGGGGGCAAAGAGGAGAGAATGGTGCTGAGGGGAGTTAGAGCTGAGGGGGGAGAATGAGGCTGAAGGAAAATGGTGCTTAGGGAAAACCTGCTGAGGAGACAGAATGGGGCTAAGGGAAGTGAATGAGGCTGAGAAAGAACAAGGCTAAGTAGAGAGAATGGGACTGAGGGAAGGAGGAAGCTGAGGGAAAATGGAACTGAGGGGGGAGAGAATGAGGCTGAGGGAAAAAATGAGACTGAGGGGATTTTGGGGCTGAGGAGGGACAATGAGACTGAGGGAAGTCAGGCTGAGGGGAGAGAATAGGCGGGAGAATGGGGGTTAGCAGCAGCCGGGACTCATCCAGGCCACAAGGGCACAAGGAGAGGGGTCTCCTCAGAACCCAGCAATGGATTGGGAGTGAACAGTGAGCGGGTCCTCTGGGTGTGGGGCCCTAAGTGGAGTCTGTGCAGAGCAGGTCAGGTGCAGGGGTTTTGTCCAGCAGATGCTCTGGCACAGATGGTGGAAACCAACAGCTTAGACCCACAGCCTGAGCACTGAGGGGTGCCCCATCCTAGGACCCCAGGTGAAGGGTGCTCAGAGGACTCAGCACAAAACACGGGACACACAGGCTATCGCCCACCATCCATACCCACCGACTGACTTGGGCCAAACTAGTAGCAGTGGCCCCTAGCATAGAGGCAGTTGCATTCATCTTGCCGAGGCCCCCTCACAGCCCCTTCAGTAGGCTTCGAGGCATGAGCCAAACTCCTGAGGCTGCTGACAGAAGGCAACTAGCCCTCATCACCTGCGTCCCTCTAACAGGCACAGGCAACGTCTGCTCCATACCCCAGACACATGGCCGCAGAGTTCCCAGGAGCCCAGCCTCCATGCTCACACTCAGGTCCGCAGATAGGTTTCCAGCTGAATAAATGTCTTCATTATCTTAAAGCAATCCTGTATCCTGGGCAGCTACCCCATTTGAGAACTGGATCATGGAAACCACATCCATAGCCAGACCAAGAAACAATTCTGCATGTTCAAAAACGAACTCTTTGGGTCAGATTACTAGGACAACAGGTGTGGAAGGGTGCTTGCCTGACAAATAGCTTCCTCAGTTTCATTCCCCAGAACCATGTAGAGTCTCCTGAGTCCCACTTGGGGTGACCTCCTTACACAGACAGAACTAGGAGTAAGCCCTGAACACTGCTGGGTGTATTACAGAAACCAAAAGAACCATCAAAGCAATCGACTTACGGGCTAGATAGCATGGAGGTAAGGCGTTCGCCTTTCATGCAGGAGGTCATCGGTTTGAATCCTGGCGTCCCATATGGTCCTCGTGCCTGCCAGGAGCAATTTTTGAGCCTAGACCCAGGAATAACCCCTGAGCACTGCCGGATGTGACCCAAAACACACACACACACACACACACACACACACACACACACACACACACACAGCAATCGACATACCCATAAGTCTGCATCATGGTCACTTATTAGATCCAATGTGCATCTTGGCGGGCTGTGGAAGTTCTTCTGTAACTAGGGGGATACCGGGTGGGTAGCTGTGTGTCCTGTATGTGGGCCACACACACACATGCATGCACATGTGCACAATATGTGCACGCTCACACGACCCCTCTGTTCATAAGAACAAAGTATTCTGAGTCCTGCAGAGGCCCAGAACCAGCATCAGAGATGACTGCCCCCAGGTCAAGGTGAATATAGAGGGGACTCCGAAGGGAGGGCCATGGAAATGGCCCGACACAAAAGTCCAGGCCAGAGACTAGGCACCTTGTCCACATGTACTGGGTACATAGGCGCTGATCGTGGGATGGGTGTGTGGGACTTGGTTCTTTGCACTATGAACACTGCTGTGTCATCCACTTCTCAGGGCCCCTCCTGCGCCCCCACAGCTCTCACACAGGGTTCTATTGGGTGCGGATGCATTCCTGGGGCTGCTCTCGGCCGGGTCCTTCTAGTTAGCAAAGCACAGGCTCCATCAAGTGCCTCCATCAAGAACCTGAGCTGCAGTCTCGGGGCAGGTTTGTCCATATATGAGAGGAACAGGACCAATCACATTTCCTGACTTCATGTTTTATTTATGGGCACTCCAAAGCAGATTTGCTGTGATAGTTCTAAAAATACAGTATCTATCCTCAAAACCCTCGGTATGCAGGAAACCATATTGTCTTGTCAGAAGATGAGCCCCCCCCCCCCCCAAATCCGGCAGGAAGTACAGAGATGGGCCTGCAGGCCACGGAGCATCCAGAGGAACCGGGTGTGGGAAAGCCTCACAAAGGTGAATGAAGTTCCCAAGGCAGCAGCTCTGAAAAGCAGGAAGGAATCAGGGGAATAGGCTATATCTGGGCCACCTGCTCACAGAAAAAGTGCACAAATGGGATTGTGGATTGGTGAGGTGTTTTGTTTTGTGATCCCAAAATGGATCGGCGAGGTACTTTGTTTTGCTTTGTTCCTTTTTCTTTAACCAAAATAAAAACAGGTGTTAAGATTCACGTGGTAAGGCCTTGATTAGCAGGATGAAAGTCACTGAATTTCTCTTTGGAAAATTAAAGTGAAACCTTATAGAACTGTCCTGAGATGACATTTAATGAAGAAAACCAAAATAAATAATCCGGCAAGAACATAAATTTTAAAATTCAGTCATTTCACCGTGGGGGATATATATCTCTCGGAGAGTTAAAATACAAAATTAGAAAAGAAAAGTGCATTTTTAAAAGGTGAACTTTCAAACCCTGGCACAAGTGCAATTGTTCTGACTATGCTGACTACAGGCTGGAATATACAATGACATTCAAGAAAAGCCTTAAGAACAAGTCCAGTTTCACAAGAATCAGTCAAATAAGGCTCCCTCCCTCGTTAAAAAATATACAATACACAAAGCAGTTTGAAAAAAAGTAGTATTATTTAACAGTTTTCAGACTTAAATATTTTCACATAACAAAAGGGTTTATATCACCATCAATATTACTTATATACAGATGCCAAAAGTGAACAACAACCAAAAAAAAATATCCAAAGATGCCCTTTCGAAAAAATAATGGTCAAAGTCTTTCTTCTGAATGTACAAAGCCCATACGACAGTTATAATAAACGACTCTCTTCTGAACCAGGGAGGCAATGGGAGAAGATAAAGGCAATTATTCTTCAGGAAAACAACATGGGTGCACAGATCACCCTGTGAGCTCTGGGGCAAGCAAGGGTGGGGGGCCTGTTTTCCACCCCAGCTCAATACTGACAGAAGTGCTTTCGGGAGGACGGAGCCGCCGGCTGGGCTCTCCCTGGGATGAGGGCTCGTATTTACAGAACAGACGGTCCCGCCACACAGAGGCCCGCACTGTGCCTATGTACACAGGTATTTATTTATATATAGAACATATAAATAATGGCCACGGAGAGGTTCATGTGAAGTCCAGAACGTTCCATCTTTGGAATGCTGTAGGAAGGACGCGTACTCGGCCCCGCACGGAGCTGGGGTTTGGTTTGCGACAGGTTTAATGTGGCACCATTGATGATACTAAAGAATTCCCTGAAATAAAAAGTTACATCGGCTGATGCGTGAAGACAGTGTGGGGCTTCCAGGCCTCTTCGCTCGGGCTCTGTAGCAGCCCGGGGCCGGCCCTCCAGGCCCTGCACTGTATGGCTTGTGCTTTCTGGAACTGCCACCCCCTCGCACAATACTCTCATTGGGGCATGCAGTTGCTATGCGGGGAGTGTGGCCCTTAACCCGGTGCCAGGGCCACTGTCATCCCCCAGGTCACACGCGGACACTGCATCGTTCCCCAGGCAGGAGGATGGGTCCAGCCATCTCTCCAGTGTCAGCTCGGCAGCCTGCACCTCTGCACTGTGAGGCGGGCTCAGCATGGTCCAGTCCTCCTGCTATCAAAGTGCCCAGGGGCTGCTCTTGGCCCACGAGCTCCGCTTCTCAGACCAGAAAGCACGAAGCCAACTCTGCCTTGGCCCACGGCTGCCGCCCTCTCTGCTAACACAAAGAAATCACAGACACTGATAGCAGGATCCAGTTAACTCAGCCTCGGAGGGAGGAACAGCGAGGCTGCCTGGGAGTACCTGAGTTCAGTGATTTGCAGACGGATGATGAGCGTGTGTGGACATTTCCCCGCTCTCCCCCGCAGAGGTCTCTCAAAGACAATGATTCTTTCAATGTGTTTAGGGCTGAACAGTCACTGTAGTTGTGGTTCCAACACCTGAAGTTCTGGCGGAGGCTCCGGGAGTGCCTGTCCTTCAGGCCTCAGAACACGTCGGCCAGCGCCTGCCACTCACCGGCTGACTCCTGAACCACCTCCTCCAGGTGCAGCGTCTGGCTCAGCTCCTCCCCTGCCTGCTCCTGCGGGCCAGCAGCCACCTGTGAGGGGCCTGGGCAGACAACATGGGTAGGCATCAGCAGCAAGGCCCCGCTGACCGTGGGTGACCCTCCTCATCTAATTCACCCATGTAGCCCTGCAGCCTGCACCCCCACTCACCCGCATAGCCATGTGCACGCCTCATGTGCAGCTTCATGTTGCTCTTCTGTGTGAAGCCCATGGCACAGCAGACGCACTTGTAGGGCCGTTCGCCCGTATGTTTCTTCATGTGCACCTGCAGTGCGCTCTTCTGGTTGAAGGCCTTCTCGCACAGCGTGCACTGGAAGGGCCGTTCGCCTGTGGAGGAGGGACGGGCAGGGGTCCGACCCGGGTGCACTTATGTGAAGGATTCAGTATGAAGTATCACTGCTCCCCTCTGGCCAGAGGCCACTGAACTCCTTCTCAAGGGCATCTGCACCCAGTGGGTGCGAGGCGGCCTGGGCTTGGCTTGTGCCCAGCCTGTGCTGGGCATGAGGTGCACTATACCCCCCGCCCACACACTTATGTTCAGCACAGGTGAATGGGCTCTGCTCTGCATAGCACCAAGGACAGCCTTGACCATGGGGCACGGGGGAACGGATAGACCTAGGGACCGGGCAGAGAAGGCACCACAGCACCCAGCAATCCCTGGCCTGTTTGGGGAGGCGACCCCTGACCACACACACAGAACTAGGGTTCCATGGGCATATGGGCATCCCACAGCTCAGAACCAGACACGGGGATAGAGGAGCAACTTAGGGAGGAAGGAGGCGGCATGGCGAGGTATGAAGGGGACAGGCACCAGATGGATGGAGGGATGGGGACACAGACAGACAGATGACAGGGACATGGCCTGTGGCATGGCTCACCTGTATGGATACGGCTGTGGCGCTCAAGCTGGCTGGGTTTGGCAAAGGCCTTCTCACATGTGTCACACTTGAACACGCGAGGCTTCTGTGAACTGAGCGAGGGGCCCGCCTGGTGGGTCTGCATGTGCTCCTGTGAACAGGCAGATGGGTCACCAGGGCACGACCTGGGATGGGGAACCAGCCATGCACCCTGCACCACACTAGAGCCTTCCCAGGATTAACACTATGCAAAGAGGGTTGGAAAGGGCCCTGCTGAGACACCTAGGCCCCATGGGGGACCTCAGAGATCGAGACCCAGGCCTCATGGGCCTCAGAGACTGTCCCTGTGCTAAGGACCTGGCATGCAGATACCTCTTTTCCAGTATAGGTTTGGTTTGGTTTGGGGTTGGGGGTCCTTGGGGACTGCTCATGTGCCCTGCTACAGGAGCTAGGTGGCCCTGAGTCTGACTAATCTGGGACTCAGAGAAGGCTGCCATGACAGTCATGAACCTCTTGGCTTGGCTGAGAGGGGCAGCAGTGACAGTTCCACATGGACCCTTCTCTGTACAGCTCCCTCAGTCCAGCATGCTGACAGGCACCAGGTGCTTTCTTCACAGCAAACTTCCAGTCATCCTCTTCCGTCTCCTCCCAGCTTCTCCTCCCCCTCTTCCTGCCCCTTCTTCCCCCTCCTCACTGCTGCCCTGGAGCTGAGTGTGGAGGCGAAAAGCGCCGGAAGCCTGTTAGGAGCCTGCACACTGCTCTATCCTGGCCCCAGTGTGCAGACAAGTGTGCATGTCTGTATGTACGTGCACTGCATGTATTTTGTGGGCATATGTACATGAGTGAGTGAGTGTGCTGGGCACTTGGTTATTTCTAAATCAATCTAAGTTTTCTTTTTTTTTTGGCCACACCCGATGACACTCAGGGTTTACTCCTGGTTATGTGCTTAGAAATTGCTCCTGGCTTGGGGGACCATATGGAACACAGAACCGCGGTCCAGATGCTTTACCGCTTGCGCCACCCCAATGTAAGTGTTTTGTTTGTTTGTTTGTTTTGTTTTTTTTGGGCTACACCCATTTGATGCTCAGGGGTTACTCCTGGCTAAGCATTCAGAAATTGCCCCTGGCTTGGGGGGACCATATGGGACGCCGGAGGATCGAACTGTGGTCCTTCCTTGGCTAGCACTTGCAAGGCAGACACCTTACCTCTAGCGCCACCTCGCCGGCCCCTCAATGTAAGCTTTTAAATCCAAATCTTTTTTGGAGTGGGTCACCCCTGGCAGATGTGGCGTGGGGAGGGGATCAACCCTGGCTCTGTGCTCGGGGCTCACTCTTGATTCAATGTCCCCCACTGCTCTAGCCCCATAACCCCCCATCCCCACGCACTGGGAACTATGCTGTGTCTCAGATACACTACTGGCTGGGTGCTGAGTACTACACCCCATGGCAGATATGCTTGGGAGCAGCGTAGAGCTGGGCAGAGCCAGAGAGCGACCAGCAGTATCAAACTCACTGCCACACCTGAGAGCCCATAGCTGCCGCCAGAGGCCCTATCTGGCCCTGAGGCAGCTGAGTGAGCATGCAGCTGGTACCTCAGGCTGGCAGGCCCTGGGGCTGCCCACCCTGCACCCCTTGCCCCTCACTTGCTTGATGACCTGCAGGCTCCCCACCCACCCACCCACACAGCTCCCAGCACGTACCTTGAGGTGCGTGGCACGCTTGAAGGCCTTGTGGCACAGTGCACAAACGTGGATGCGCTCGCGCCCATGTGCCTCCTTGCTGTGCTGCTGGAGCAGTGCGGCCGACGGGAAGGAGCGGCCGCACTCAGAGCACGGCTGTAGCCGACCCTCCTTCTCGGCAGGCCCACCTGGACCCAGGCTGGCAGCCACATCGGTGACCTGGGGGCCAGAGGGGCTGTGAGCGTATATACAGGGGGTGGGTCCCGCTCCTCCCCAGCCCCTGGTCCGCTGCTTCCTCAGGCCAGAAGAAGCTGAAGCTCTTGTGGCTGGCATGGCCATGTGGAAGACGGGGTTTGGGGCAGGGCTTACCACCACCAACATTGCACCCAGCAGAAAAGAGGTCGGGGCCACTGTCTCTTGCACCCCATGCCCGGTACCTGGTAGGTGATCTCCTCACATGTGGCTGACGGCGCCTGCGAAGTATGGCTCACGAGGATGACCTGTGGAGAACCCGTGGCTCCTTGGCCCGAGAGAGTAGGATCCGTGAGCAAGGCTGGGAACTGCTGACCCTGGCAATGACCAAGCAATGGTGTTAGGACTGGGGGCTCTCCAAGCCATCCAGGAATGGAACCCGGGGCATCACACATGCAAGGCAAAAATGCTCTCCTGCTGCCATGTGTCCGGGGGCCCTGGAACAACCCAAATGATCTTGCGTGGTCTGGATCTTCCACAGTGGCTCCCTGAACTATGAATATGAATGTCATGCACTTCCACGCATGACATTCACCAAGAAAAAAGCTCTGGCAGGAACATCCTGCAACCTTGGGAAAACTGAAAACAAAACACACATGTTGGAGCTGCTGTTCCAGTAAGGGTGGTGATGGAGGTTCTGTTCTGGGCCTGGGTGTGGCTCTGGGATAGGCTGGGACAGGATATGTCAAGCAAACAGGGCAGTGGGATCCTGCAGGGATGGGAATGCTCCCTGGGCTCAGTAGTGAGACATTCTCCATCCACGACACTCAGGTACCATCTGCTATATTTATTCCCTAAGCATTGCTGGCAGCCCTGCACCCTGAACGAGGACCCCAGGAGAGCGGACAAAAGGTGTGGATACAGCAGGTGTGGGTCAGAGCTGAACTGCCTGGCCACTGTGATGGTGAAGCTGAGCTGGACAGAGGAACAGAGCGAAGGGAGGAAGAGAGCACTGGAGGTGCTGTTGGGTGCACAAGCCCTATCTCTGATGTGACTGAGATGGAAAAGCACAATAGGGAGATGACAATTTGCTTTTGAATGAAGCTTCAAAGAGCTTGTTCTTCAAAGCACAAGGACCCTGGGTGTCCATCCTTGGTCGACCTCACGTCAAAAGCTCTACTTTTAACAACCCCCCACACATTGACATCTAAGCATCAAGACTTCAATGCTCTGATGGAGCCAATCATCTACAAATAGATCCGCCAGGGATTTACAAAAAGTCACCTACTAACACTGAAGTTATCTCTAGAATAAGTCAGCAATCTCTTCTTGTCTTCATGTGTGAAGAGCTGGAAGTGACAGGCCCAGAGCAGATAACAGGGCACGGGCAGTGGGCAGCAGACAGAAAACCCCCACGGCCTCCCATCCTCCCTGAAGTCTGCTGGCCAAACTCCTCTTCTCCACATCACAGCAACCACTTAACCCACACAAGATCCCAAAGAGCTACTTCTAAATTAAAAATTACAGGTGATTATGAACTCATCAAAACTTTTTTTCTGAAAATGCTGCTATCAAAAAGATTCAACTTTGAAACCCAGGACACAGACTGAATAAACTTCCTGAGACGGATCCTCTGTTCTCAGCCTGGTTCACTTCCTGGACTTTATAAGGAAGCGAAAGAATCCTCTCTCCCTTAATTGCTTCAGGGAGGAAAGAACAGAGCTTGGGGTCGAACAAGCTGATGCCTAGTCGTGTCCAGAAAAATGCCAGGCCAGCAGGTGACTCAGGGGTACCTGCTGCCCACTGCATGTGTAGGGCCACAGGAGCAACGCCAACCCTGTTGCAAACACATGCAGAACAGCCCTGCCTAGTGCTGGCAGCTACACTACATCTGTCTACAGTGCGTGAGAAGTAGGATGAGGGCCAAAGTGCTGCCTGCAGAACAGAAGGACATTCAGATGGGGTCGCAGAAGGGTGAGGATCTTCTCAGAAAACTGGGGGCTCGAGGACCCACGTGTGCCTTGACTCTGGTGTACGCACCCACACGAAATGTGTCGGAAGTGGAATTCTTGCCACTTCCAAGAACTGCCCCAGCAGAGTTTCTAATCTAGAAAACTGGACTCTACCCAGCCATCAAGTGACATGAGGGAAGATCATGACTGTTAGATCACTCCTGGTTTCACCCAAACCAAAGATCATCCCTGGTTCCTTTGTATCTGGTTTGGTTACAACTTGGTTTTACCCAAAACAGAGATTATTTCACATGCAGACCTGGACAGGACTAGCTCAGGATAGCCTAAACTATCTGTCCTTACTCTCCCACTCAGGGGTAGTCTCTGTACACAGTAAAAACAACTGTTCTGGGGGCCAGAGCAATAGCACAGCGGAAGGACGTTTGCCTTCCACACAACCAACCTGGGATGGACCCAGGTTCGATCTCCAGCATCCCATATGGTCCCCTGAGCCTGCCAGGAGTAACTCCTGTGCGCCACCAGGTGGATTCTGTGTTCTACAATCCCCCAAAAAGGGAGAGGGATTCCCATGCCCCCTGTCCTGGTAGGACAAGAGACACAGGTCCAGTAGCAATTCCAACACAGAAAAAATCCACACACAGTTGGGAAGGTATAGCAAGCCAGAAAACTAACCACAAGCTGTTCACCCACAAGCCAGTCCCTCCACTACATGGAACCACAAGCCTAGATGGCAGCTCTTCTTCCAGGCCTCCTGAGTAGCATTTATTGAGATAAACAAAGCCCACCCTTAAGGGGAGGGGAAAAGCCAGATGAGGAGGCAATGGGGAAACATCTTTTTAACAGGAAAACCAAAGACTTAATTGAGAGAATTAGAAGGCAATATGAGGACCAATCCAAAGGCCTCTACCAACATGGCTCAAAAACAAAACAAAACAAAACAAAACAAAAAGACAGTTCTGGCAGGCAGCTTACTCTGATATAAGGTAGAACATTAACAGACTACCTGTGCCTGGTTTGGATTACTTCATGCATGACCCTGCTTCAGACCCGTTCACTGGGGGAGGTTGGAAATACAGCATGTGGAATAATTTTACACAGTGACTACCTGAGGTCAGGGAAACACCCCTGTGAGGTCTGCCCCTAGCTGACAGAGCCAGGAGGCAAGGGATACTGACTGTGTGCCACCCTCTGAGCCCTGATTTGTTCTCCTGACACCCCTCAGTGGCATCTGGAGCCCTGGCTCCCTCTGTCTGCATTTAGCACAAGCTCTTTCTGGCTTAAATTGGAAGCGCTGCAGAAAGGAAATAGGACTGGGGTTCCCGAGACAGCCCAGCACTGCACCCACCTGAGAGGCGAGATTGAGTGTGACGGTGTCCAGTGCCCCTGAGAGCAGGCCCTGAGTGTCGGCCAGAGTCAGTGTGAGGCTGGCATCTCCCCCAACACCCGAGGACATGAGCAGGTTCTGTGTGGGCACGGCTGAAGGGGACAGTGGGGTGGAGGGCTGGAGGCTTCCGGCGGCAGCATTCAGCTCTAGGAGACAAACAGGAAGGGCTCAGTGGTCCCTGGGCCCCAGTCCCCCAGCTCTGCCCTGCCTGCCTGTGGGGGTGACGGCAGCAGATTGCAGAGAGACTTTCATTCGCAGCTTAGGGCAAGTCCCCTCATGAATAAACTGCTTCTGCGTCAGAGCAAAAGCACAACAGGGAAGGAGGGCTTTTGATTGCACACAACCAACCAAGGTTCAATCCTAGCATCCCATATGGTACCCACGCACTGACAAGAGTAATTCCTGTGCACAGAGCCAGGAATAACCCCTGAGCACTGTCAGATGTGGTTTAAAACCCTAAACAAATAAGTAAATAAGCTGCTTCTTAGGGAGAGAACAAGGGAAAAGCAGTCAACCAGAGGCCTACTCTGCTGAATACTCGAACGAGAGTTCTAGAACAGGAGGCTCCATTAGTAGGCCCAGCCCTACAAGGGTCCAAACAGTGTCTAGCCAAGGCCCATACCCCTCCTGGGGCCACAAGCAAAACTGACAAATTCTGAATTCAGAGCCTGCCCAGCCCTAAGTTGCTCAGGCCTGTGAGAGAGGCACCTTCCTTTAGTCTGGGCTCTACACAAGCTAACCCAGCCTTGAACATCAGATGGCCATAGTTTTCCATTTGGGTTTTTTTGGGGGGTGGGAGGGTGGGGAGAACACTCAACAGTCTTCAGGGCTGACCCTGGTTTTGCATTTGGGTATCACTGCTATTAGGGTTCAAGGGTCAAGAAAGGCTGCTAAGCATCAAACCCAGGTTGGCCACATATGAGGAAAGTATCCCACCTGTTAGCCTCTGGCTCTGGCCTCTGGGTAGCCTCAGTTTAAAGAAGTGCCAGAAGACTAGAGTGATAGTGCAATAGGGAGAGCACTTGCCTTCTATGTGACTGACCTGGGTTCAATCCCTGGCATACTATTTGGTCCTTCCAGCACCACCAGGAGTAGTTTCTGAGGGCAGAGCCAGGAGTAATTCCTGAGCATCTGGGTGTGTGGCCCAAGAGCAAAAATGAAACAAATAAAAAAGAAGAGCCAGAGCCCAGCAGAAACAGGCAGGGGCGTGGAGTGGAGTTAACAGAGAAACACAATCACTTCCTCAGCAAAGCCCTCAAATCCAGATTGTCCTCAGATACAAAGCCCCAACTTGGCAGCCTTGCACCCTTCCAACGTGCAGGGCTGGATTCGGTTCTCAAGTTTCCTGCATTAACCTAAGACGCTGCTTCTTAGAGTGGAGCTTTTGGCTTTTTTCTATGTGACTCTTATTTCCAGGTCGAGAGTCCTCCCTGACACTTAAACCCTGTCCCCAGCATCTCTCCCGCCTCAGGACAACCTGTAGCTCCCACAAGCACTCCTGGCTAGTCATGGAACTTGTTCTGCTGACAGCCAAAGGCTGTTTTCATGACAGAATCATCAGGCAGCTTTGTGGAAGTTTCGGGGCAGAGCTCAGGGCTCAGTCGGGGCCCAAAGGACTACAGCTCAATGCCCAGTGATTCTCAGAGGGACCCTGGAGAGCTCTCCCTGGGCATGCTGGACTGAGAACTGTGGTGACCAAGACTGAGACCCAAGCATGCATTAAGAAGCTGCAGCCAGCCCAGGCCATATGCATATGCCTGACACCAGCTGGGTTGGTGGCTGACATCTGGGACTAGTCTGTGGTCCCTGACAGAAAAGCTTCTGCCTGTCTAAACTCTAGGTGTCCTGTCAGACTGCCCTGTCGGGCACTGTGACCAGAGACACAGCTCTGAGGCAGGTGCTCAGTGCACACAGTCCAACGGTGCCTGTCCCTGGACCTGCAGCAGGGAGAACAAGGGAATTGGGGTTTCTAGCTCTTTGCTAAACAAAAATACGCAAAACAACATGACTCAGGGAAGACCACTGGGAGGCCACCAGTCCAACAAGTATCCACGCAGGGATCACTTCCTGCACCGCCTGGTGCCCTGAGTGGTGCTGGGTGTGGTCCAGGAGGAACCACAAGGCCCTGGCACAGAATTCCCGGCCCAGTTGACCAAGACCAGCAGGTGTGGTACTGCCTGAGAAACCCAAACAATGACAACAACGCTGTCAAACTGGACTGATGTTAAGAATTTCCACTGTCCACATTCCAAAGTGAGACTTGAACTTGAGCCTTGCACGCTAGCTCCCACCACCCAGGAGCACTGGAGTGTGCAGATACGAACAGACAGGAAAAACACTGCATGTCATTGGTGACTAACCAGAGATGGTCAGGGTGATTTCCTGAGGAGACCCTGTGGAGGAAGCAGCTGTGGGTCCGGCCGCCTGTGCCAGGACCTGGCTCAAGCTAGAGTTATTGATGGTCAGGGTGATCTCATGGGGGCCGCCAGACGTGGTAGACACCAGGCCCTGGGAAGTCATCACCTGAGACAGGTCTTGGGTTCCTGGAAAAAAACAGAGCAGAGCTTAGTTCAATGATGGGGCACATCCTGGCTCTCAGAGCAAAACCATTTTGGCACAGGTTCTGCTCCCAGAGGGAGAGCACAGAGAGGAACCACGACCAGCCCTGCGCTGATGAAGAGCAGTGAAGCCTCATGAGGAGGAAGCCCAAGATAGAGCGATCACAAACACCAGCACATGCAGGTCGTGGGCCCAAGCAAAGCTTCCTCAGAAGCCTGGGGACAAGGTATTGCTGGCACGGCAGGCCCTTACCAGAGCTGCTGGCAGTCAGTAGAGAGTCCTGCTCGGACAGCGGGCCGATGGTCAGGTTGGCAGCTGTGACTGTGGGCTGCAGGGACAGGCCAGAGATGGGCTGGATGAGCACGCTGGCCTGACCGGTGCTGTCGGAACTGCTGGACGAGGCAATGCCAGGCTCCGCCGCCAGCTGCTGAGCCACCACACTGCCCTGTTGCAGTGTCTGCTGAGCTACCACGCTGCCCTGCTGGAGCGTCTGCTGCAGGATGTTGGGATCAATCTGAAAGGTGACAGCCACGTGTCAAGCAATGTCATGAGGGCATAGGGTACCTAGGGCAGACCAGCAGGGGCCACACACTGGCAGCATGTACCTGTAAGGTGATATTGTTGATGCTAGAAGCATCGATTCCAGAGATCTGGACGTTGGGCCCCACCAGGTTGGCGGCCAGCTGCAGCTGTATGCCTTCCAGGGTGGCCAGGCTGCCATCTGTCAAGGACACAGTCCAGTCGCCGCTGGCTGGGGGAGAGAAGCAGAGCAACCGCAGGTAAGCAGAGGCCCCTCTGGCCTCGCATTGGGAAAGCTCATGGCTACACCAGGGTCCTGCCTATCACCCCACCCCCATCTTCCTGCATAACCTTATCTGATAGTAAAACCAGCCCATTTCTGGGAGGGGTCTTTGGAAGGTAACAAAAGGATTGCCTGAGGTGCAGGAAGGGGATGAATGGATGATTGAGAGATTGAGTGAGAAGCAGGATGGAGGAAGAAAAGATAGGTCAAATGCAGAGCTGATTATGGACCCATCATAAAAGGTTATGAATGAAGCAACACCTGTTGGCTAGGGCCTTGAATAAAACTTCATATCTCCTGAAACCTGTCTCTGGATCCTTTCCTCACGACTACCCTGAACCGTTAGGCCCGCTGGCTAGAAGAAAGGGGTTGCAGGCACGTGGCCCTGGCTGGCAGAGAAAGGCCTCTCCATCTATTTCACCTTCACCGCCATCCAGCACTCAATAATTAGCATGTTATTCTACACTGCCCTGAAACATCCAACAGATAATGACCCAATCCAGCTAGGGTGGGGCAGGATATGCAGCCCTCTAGGGGTGCTGGACGGACCAGGAGGTGGTCAGAGATCAGGTCCACTGCAGGGGTTGGGTGCTCTCATTTGTTTGTCAGAGGGTATAATTCTGGGCTAGAGTAAAATTACAGTGGGGAGGGTGTTTGCTTTGCATGTGGCAAAGCCAGGCTTCCTCCTGCAGCACCCCAAAGGGTCCCCCCAAAGCCCTCCAGGGATGATCCCTGAAAACAGAATCAAAAGTCATCCCTGAGGTGTGAACCCTCCCAAAAAGGAAGTCAGATTTCCTGAGGATTGTGGGGAGATTCTGATTCTTGGGGAGTGGGAGGGTGGGAAGCCCCTACATGGGACTCTGTGAGGAAGCCAAGACTGATCAGTGCTGTACTTCCCTGATAATCCTGCCTCCCACAGAACACAGCAGCAGGGAACTGTTCTCACTAGGGTCTCCATCCCCTGCTCAGGGCCCAGAGACAAATAGCAGCCTCAGATGTCTTAAGTGCAGTGCCTGTTGGAGGCCCTCGAAGACTGGGGATTCCCCCCAGAGAGCCCTCGACAGTCCGGGGATTCCCCCCACCCAAGCAAGTGCCCACAGCCATCAATGAATGCCAACGCCTTAGAAAGAGTGTGACACATGCAGCTCTGAGCCAGCCTTGAGAATGCTAAGCGGCATCATTTGGAAAAGTACCAGACAGCTGAGAGGGGGCACAGAGACACGGGGAGGGAGTACATGCTGAGCAGGCACAGGCCTGGGTGGCCCTGGGGTCTCTGCACACAGCCTCAGGAACACTCAGTGGGAACAGATCCCCACTTGTAGCAACCCTGGACCAACAACCTCTGGGAGCACCCCATGAGAGAGAGGAGAGAGAGAGAGAAAAGAGGGGTAGAAAAAATGCTGGGCCCGGAGAGATAGCACACCGGCGTTTGCCTTGCAAGCAGCCAATCCAGAACCAAAGGTGGTTGGTTCGAATCCCGGTGTCCCATATGGTCCCCTGTGCCTGCCAGGAGCTATTTCTGAGCAGACAGCCAGGAGTAACCCCTGAGCACCGCCGGGTGTGGCCCAAAAAAAAAACTAAAAAAAAAAAAAAAAAAAAAAAGTATCATTTTATTTCCATTCTAATAGGTAATTTATGGATCAGAGAAAGAACAGAGAAAGGTAGAAGGGAGCAGCAGGCAACATCTCAAGGATGCTTTATCTCTGGTCCTAACGGACCAGGAGTCTTTGGTCTAGACTCTACCCTGGGATCCTATCAATTGTCGAATTTTTTCCTTAAATACCTGACAGACCATCATCCATTGCGGGTGGAGGGTGGGGGGAGGCGGTGTGTCCAAGGGGCATGTCCAAATCTAATTATCATTACAAGAGATTAGCATGATTATTCTGGCCAGAGCAATAGCAGAGAGGTAATGCATTTTGTCTTGCACACTGCCCATAAGGATTCTATCCCCAGAATCCTATATGTTCCCCCAAACCTGCCAGGAGCGATTTCTGAGCACAGAGCCATGAGTAACCCAAGAGCCACTGGGTGTGACCCCAACACCCCCCCCCAACAAAAAAAAGAACACAAAAAAAAGAACCCCCAAAGAATTCATTATGGGGGCCGGAGCAATAGCGCAGCTTTGCACACTGCTGACCTAGGACGAACCTGGGTTTGAATCTCAGGATCTCATATAATCCTCCTCACCAGGAGCGATTACTGAGCACATTGCCAGGAGTAACCCCTGAGCGTCAGCGGGTGTGCCCCCCAAAAAAATAATTTTAAAAAATTCATTATGTATACCAATACCCACTGATAACAGAAGAAGTAGGATCAGGATAGCTGGCACAGCCTTACCTGACATAGATGCAGGAAGGAGGGCCTGACCCACCAGCCCCTGCTGCAACAGGTTCTGGTCCAGCTGCCCACTGAGCACCGAGTTATTCATGATGAAGACGCCCGAATCAGAGGATGAGGGGCTGAGAAGGCTCATGGGTGGCCCCTCGGGGGAGCCCCGGGGTGTAGGCTTCCTGGCCTTCTGGGGGTCCCCCTTGTAGTGCAACTGCATGTGTGTCTTGCGGCGTCCAGATGTGCGGAAGCGCAGCTCACAGTGTGGGCACTTGAAGGGCCTGGCACCTGTGTGCAGGCGCATATGCACCTTGAGGCTGCCCTTAGTGGAGAAGGCCTTGCTGCACACATGGCAGCTGAACAGCTTCTGGCCTGTCGGGAGACAGGTTAGCAGCACAGTGACTCACATAGAGCCCTAGAGTCTATGCCTAGGGAGGCCAGGCCCTCAGCCTGTCTACTCAGCAGACCCGTGCTCCCCAGCCTTTCTCCGTGGCAGACTGGTGCTCCACTCCACAGCCTATCTTCACTGTGAGCCAGCAGCAAAGACCATGGCTCTGGACCCACTTGGAGTGGCACTAGATGAGGGTGTTCTGGGAGCTTCTGCTCTTTGTAGGTAGAGCAGGAGGTGCAAACTCAGAGCCCCAGGCAAGACATTCATCCATGGCACTGCCATTTCCTGGCAGCCCAAGGGTGCCAGCAGAGCTGAAAAGATCCATAGCTGTTGTGGGGTAAAGAGCCTGCACCCACACCGCACACAACTAGGATGACCACTATATGGGCACAGGATAAGAAAGCAGCAGAGACAGTACCCCCTGAAGGGTCTCTGTAGACAAAATCATGGGCTCCTCCCTCCTTCCTCCTGCTGCCAAAAACAGAGGCCCTGCAATCGGAAAGCACCCTTGCACAGATGTGCCTAGGAGCCCTGAAAGGAGGCTGACCAGCAACTGAACACTGCCAGCCAATGTTCCCAGCTTGGCTCAGGCCCTATCTGCTTAGGACTAAGAGGAATTCACTCAAGACTCCCCAAGACAACTAGCCCAGGACACTAGGACACACAAGCGGCCTCTGAGCATGTTCCTCGTCAGGAAGCCACTTCTATCCGGCTCTTGGGTTCTAAGCTTAGCCAAGTGCAAAGGAGGAGAAGGAACAAAGGGAAACCTTGCCAGGCAGTGCCTACTGACCTGTGTGCGTCTTCACATGGCAATCCAGTGTGGACTTGACTGTGAAGCTCTTCCCACACTCATCGCATTTATAAGGCTTCTCACCCGTGTGAATCCGAACGTGTCTGTGCAAAAAGCACTGAGATTAGCGTTCCTCTCCTTACTCTCAAGACTTCATGATTCTAATCGGGGAACTAGCCACAAGAATTTAAAAACCAACATTACATATCATTCTGAACTGAGTGTGAAATAAAAATTTGTGAGATTTGTGAAATAATTTGTGAAATAAAAATGTTAAGCTTAAGTCTACGCAGAAACACCACCAATGCATCCAATAATAACCAAAATGCCTGCAAGAAAAATGGTAAGTAGGCTGACTTCTTGCAAAACCAGGAGCTAGAACAAGTTGGGAAGATGGCAGGAACTAAGTTGGACAAGGGTGCCCAGCAGTCGAGGGCCAGCTTGAGGGAGTGGCTGTCCAGGATTGCAGATCGATGAGCTGGAGGCTGAAGGACACAGCCTGTTCACAACCATCCATAGCCGGAACATGTCCTCAGCCTGTCAGACCCTAAGTGTCCCAGGCTTCCACTCCACGCATGCCATCTTCCCTCACCTACAACCACTGCTGTTATCCCATGTAGCCTTCAGCTCATAAACAGCTTTAGGGTCTAGAACAGGGGTCCTCAAACTTTTTAAACAGGGGGCCAGTTCACTGTCCTTCAGACTGTTGGAGGGCCGGATTATAGTAAAAACAAAAATTATGAACAAATTTCTATGCACACTGCATATATCTTATTTAGAAGTGAAGAAACAAAATGGGAATAAATACAATATGTGGCCCGCGGGCCGTAGTTTGAGGACCATTGGTCTAGAGAATCTGCAAGAACAATGCAGAGACTCCTGTTTGATGTTTGTCACTAGCCACCATCTCTCCCTCAAAGAATGCAATCACCATTTTTCTTTTATATGACAATTGTTTAGAAATAAACGTAGACAAGTTACGGAAAAAAAAAACAAAAAAACTTTTGGAGCAAATGTGAAAGAGCGGAAACAGAACAGCTCTTCCAGGGCTATGAGGAGCCCTGTGGGGAAGGAGCCTCAGACAGGGATGTGCTTGCTTTTGGGTGGTTGCAGGCCAAGGAGAGAAGTGATCCTCAGCAAGGCTCACCTGACCAGATCGCTGGGCTTCTTGAAACTCTTGGGGCAGTAGGAGCAGCAGTTGGCGTACTTAGGTTCGGCCTCCAGCTCAGCCTGCCGATCCTTCATCTCACTGATGCGGTCCTTCTCGGCAGCCGACTGCACCAGCACCTGTTCCGACACTGTGGCGCTCTCCTGTGGCCGGATCCGGGCCAGCTGCGCTGTCTCCTCATCTGTGAATGTGATGACCTCAGGCCGCGCCTTCCGTGCTGTGCCTCGGTCAGAATTCTCATCCTCCTCTTCCAGGCAGGTGTCTGAGTGAATGACGAGGGGAACACCAAACGGAAACGTCAGTCCCAGAGCTGTGAAATTGGGCATCTCCAACTAAATAAACTGTGACACACAGCAAGGAGGCTTTAATTCCATTAGGACCATGGTGGCAGAAGCAGCCAGGCGCTAGCAGGGACAGCCAATGGGAGAGGGCACTCTAAGGTGGGGGACCGACTGCGGCCTGCCTGCTAATGCGAAGGGCAGTGAGTCCTCAACTCTCACCATGGTACCTCAAAGCCTGCAAGAACATAGAGCTCAGCTGTGAGGGTGGGAGGAACCCTCAAGCTCAGGTGACTCGATGACCAGGGGAGGGATGAGGGGCCCAAAGGGGACTACATTTCCAATGGCAGTGACCCAAGTGAACTGGCAATGGATAGCAGCTGCATGTCTCTTTCAGGAGGGGATGTGCAGGGCACTGGGCAGGGTGCAAAGGTCAGTTGCTCCAATTAATGCATGTGAAGTAATACCCTGTGAACAATTTTAGTGAGAAGCATAGGGCTGTACAGTGTGAACGTGTATGTATTATGTGTTTCGGGTTTTTTGCTTGGTTTTGGGCCATACCCAGTAGTGCTCAGGGGTTACTCCTGGCTCTGCACTCAGAAATTATTCCTGGCTGGCTCAAGGGCCCATGGTATGCTGAGGATTGAACCCAGGTCCATCTTGGATCAACAGTGTGTCAGGCAAATGCCCTACTACTGTGCTATCACTCCAGATGTATGTATATATGTATATGTGTTTGTATGTGTGGGTCCCAGTGTTTGTGTGTGTGTGTACGTGAGCGTGTGCATGTGCGTTCCAGGTTGATATTCCTGGGGAGGAGGCCTGGATCAGCAGTGTGCCATTCCTGGGGAGGAGGCCTGGATCAGCCCTACTACTCAGCTATCACTCCAGATGAATGTATATATGTATATGTGTTTATATGTGTGTGTATGTGTGTGTGTGTGTGTGTGTGTGTGTGTGTGTGTGTGTGTTCCAGGATGATATTCCTGGGGAAGAGGTTTGAGAGGAGGACCCACCTCCTTTCCCTCCTAACCTTGGTTACTTCCTGCTTATTTCTTGGGCCCTCCTGCTTCCAGGGCAGACACAAACCCACTCCCAGTGGCCTGGGACTGGGCACCAAGACTGTACCTCTTGCTTCTGCCTCTCCAGTTGCCTCCACGACCGTAGGGGCCACCTGGTGCCGCCTCATGTGCTTCTTGCAGTGCACGGTGGTGCGAAAGCCCTGCTCGCAGAAGGGGCACTTGTAAGGCTTCATGCTGAGGTGTGTGGCCATGTGACGCGTGAGGCTGCCATTGGTGGTGAAGGATGTGTTGCACACACTGCAGCTGAACGCCTTGACACCTGAGGCAGGAAATGGCACCGCAGTGAGGCCCTAAGCAGTCGGGCCTGAGCACCAATCTCGCCTGCTGCCATGGTGTGTCCTGGGGTCATGCCTGGTGGTTGCGTGCCTGTACTTCACTGCCAGTTCCAAGCCCAGCTGCCTCCTCCTGGCCCTGGTTGCTCACACAACTGAGCCAGAAGGGACTAAAGAAGAAAGCCTCTCCTCCCAGGCAGGCATAAATCCCTCTCTGTGCTGTGAGCTAGACTTCCTAGGGCAAAGCTTGGTGAGCATAGATCCAGAGAGCCCCCAGGGGCTCGGCTCAGAAGCACTGTCTGCACTAAACACTACACTACACCTGCCCTCCATCCCCTTCCCACACTGACAATCCACCTTTGCCCACCAGTGGGACAGTCACTGAGGCAAACATTGAAGGAACTTATGTCTTTCCTTTCTAACAGGGCTATGCAGGAAATATGCTGACACAAACCAGGTTTATTATGGACATATCAGATAGAGCCAGGGTATCACACACCATCTAAAATAGATTTGACCATAAAATCCTTGTCCATTCAATAAGAAGAATATGAATAATCTGGGCCTGTGTTATAGCACAATGGGTAGGGTGCTTGCCTTGCATGCGGTCCAACCAAGCTCGAGCCCTGGCATTCAATGGGGTCCCCAGAGCACCAGCAGGAGTAATTCCTAAGTGCAGAGCCAGGAGCAACCCCTGAAGACTGCCAGGTATGGCCCAAGAACAACAACAACAACAACAAAAAAAATCTGAGCTTAATATGCAAGGGGCTTTAAACAGGCACCTCAGCCAGAGACGAAAGACCAGGGTGACAGCTCAAATTCCAGAGTGTCCTTCAAACACCCCAAAGCCACTGACAAGTGTGGTACAAAAAAATAAAGCAACATAGAAGGGTAGGGTATTTGCCTTGCACGTGGCCAACCCAGGTTCGATACTGGCATCCCATATGGTCCTCCGAGGCTACCAGGAGTAACCCATAAGCACCTCTGGGTGTGACCCCCACCCCCCAAAAAAAAGCTAAACATCATTCATGATCAAAGAAATGACCCAAGCCATGAACAGCTATCAAGTCACCCTCAAAGGCACTGTCACGGTTACATGAAAGAGCTAAAGAGAAAGAGGGAGAGAAAGAGAGCGAGCAAGAGAGAAAGCGAGCAGCAGTGCCAAATCATGAGCTGCCAACCCACATGGACAGATGGCAGCAGGATGTGGGGAATGGAGTAATTGCATCAGCAACACAGTTTGGTGAGTGTGAAGGTTTAAACAGAATTGTTGCGGGGACCAGGCATCCCCACACAGTGAAAGAGGAGGTCCGCAGACCCAACAGGGAAGATAAGTAAGGGCTGGATGCAAGCAGGCACAGTGCCGAGCCTGGACACCAGGAGGGCTGCAGCAGAGAGCCAAGGAGCTAGGGGGTCTGGTGCTGAGGGACTAGAACAGTCCAGAGATGGGAGCCTGGCACCACCTAGGTAGTGAGGACGCGTAGTCTGATGTGCGCTGGAGGATGGGGCACGCACCTGTGTGCGTCTTCTCGTGGGACTTGAGGACACCAGAGGAGACAAAGCCACGGCCACAGAGCTTGCACTTGTAGGGCTTCTCCCCGGTGTGCGAGCGCACATGCTGCTTCAGGTGGCTGGACTTCTTGAAGCCTTTGCTGCAATAGTTGCACCTGTGACACAGACACACATCGAGATCCAGTCAGCCTGACCTCCTTCAAACACAGCACTCCGGAGAATGGAGGGGAGCGGCCAGTCATGATGTGGCCCCCACCCCACCTCCATGGACCACCGAGCTCAGAACTGTCCTGCAGTCATCTGCAGACATAGGATCTGTGTCTTTCAAACAAACCTGTGTCTCTCAAACAAATTTATGTCTTTCAAACAATAGGAAGAGTCACTCTCACAGCTGTTTTCTGAGCTGTGAAACACTGCAGGACCTTCTTTGTCCAGAGCCAAGAAAATGCCAAGTCCCCCCGATGTAATTGACACAGACACTTGTGAAAGAGGCTCCTGGAGCTATCCGGGTCCATGCATACATGTGCGGCACTATGCCCACAATTGTTCGGGGATTTAAGATCACTTTACGGTGAAAGTCCTGGGGCCAGAAGGAACATGAGGAAGTTTCTATTAAATATGGTTTTAAAAAATAAACTAAGAAAAGCTTCAGAAACTTTGTTCTTTTGCATTCCCCTATTTTTCACCCTATCCGAGGTTTAATCTGTGATTAGAGGTTGGAGGGGGCCCCATGACCTGTCCCCACAAACCCGAAGCCCACTCCGTGCAGATGCAGCCGGCACTGGTTCCTGTCCAGGCAACACAAATGGCAGCCCTGATGCAAATCTGGTTCCAGTTCCCCCAGTGTGGTTCCATGAAAGTTTGCTGTAGCCAGCACAGCAGTGGCTAACATGGACAGAAAGATCTACGACAGCTGTCACCTCTCTACTCTAGTGTCCAGGCTCAATTGTCACATGTACTCAGCACCCTTCACGATACACAGAGACATGCCACCCATTCCTTCTGTGAGGGACAGCCAGGCTACAGCTCATACCAGGTGCTCAGGTGTTCAGTGCTCATGCACTGCAGGAGGAAGGGAGGAAGGACATGCAGCTAGTCCAGGAGCACCAAAACAGATGCCAAAGACTAATAGGGAAGCAGGGACCAATGACTCCCAAGTGACACTGTTACTATGATGACCCACACGGGAGAGCAGGACAGAGCCACTTTTCTTAGGAGAACACAGGTGGCCACAGGGGCTCCCCAAAGTGGATATTCAACAGAGCCCAGTAGCCCTCAGCATACCCCAGAGACGCCCACACAGAGCTAAGACAGCTTCGGCTCATCAGCAAGTAGAGACTACAGGCGATCCTGTGCCCTATCACAGGGTGGAGTGGGGCCCTCACGGCTGTGCAGCACCCACCTGTAGGAGCGCCTGCTCTGGTCCTCACTGGTCTCCAGGAAGTGGGCACGCGGGGTCTGCAGGTCCAGCTCCTCTTGGGAGGACTCCTGGATCAGCTGAGTGGCCTGGAGAGGAACACAGGATGGTAACAATCCTGAGTGTTGGCGAGAACCAAGGGCCCTCAGAACTTTCACCTGATGACAAGGTCATTCCAAGGTAGTCCTGAGCTGTGCATCTGCCCAACTCACAGGTGACGCTAAGTGGCACATCGACTGTGTGTCCATGCTCGCCCGCTTATGTGTCTCCTCTCTGCACAAAGCCTGGCCAGGACCTGCTACTTGGAACAGAAGTCCCCCAACTGGGCCTGAAACAGTCAAATAGGCTGCATCCCTACCTGGACAGCAATAGCCACCCAAGTGTGGCTCCGTGGCCCTAAGACTCACTGACCGGCTGGCCTTCCAAGGCCCACAGCAAGAAAGGGGTAAAGACATGATCTGTGGCCCCTACATACCCACCAAACAGCAGCTGTTCAGGCCCAGGCAGATGGCACAGGGATGATAACTGACTGCAAATGGATCACAGGGCACAGGTGCCTGTAAAGCCTGGATCCTTGCTAGTCTGCCTCTACACGCTGAGGGTCATCAAAAAACTCAACACTCTTCATGGGAGGAACCAGGTTGATGGCAGCCCAAGGCCCACCAGGGCAGCCTTTAAACAGAGCAAGTGACTCGCCCAACCATTCCATCACGAGTAAAGAACTTCCATGTCAGCCATAAAGTTACATTTCAGAAAAGATTTTCTAACATGGAACATGGGAACCAAACCAATGACCTCAATTTGACTAGTAGATAAAACTTTGCAATGATGCTCAGAAATCAACCTATTTCCCTTAACCCAGCTCTCTCAAAATCCCACAAACTGCTAGGTGAAGCCTGAGTGACCCCCAGATTTAGGAGGCCCATCTCCCTTACAGGGATCCAGCACCACTGTGTGTAGTTCCCACAAACAAAACGTTTTAAGATAAATAAAAAAGTTTAACTTCCAGATGTTGTTACATGATATGGCTCTTTCTGACTTCATCTAAAAGTCAAAGTTAAAGTCCGTGAAATCTTGTTTTTTGGGGGGAGGTGGGGTGAGGTCAGTTTTTGGTCCCAGAGATACTCAGGGGTTACTCCTGGCTCTGCACTCAAAAATTAGTCCTTGGGGACTGAAGCAATAGCACAGCAGTACAGTGTCTGCCTTGCATGTGGCCAACACAGGAAGGACCCAGTTTGAATCCCGGCATCCCATAGGGTCCCCCAAGTCAACCAGGAGCGACTTCTGAGCACAAAGCCTGGAGTAACTCCTGAGCACCACCGGGTGTGACCTAAAAAAAAACAAAAAAAATATAGTCCTGAGGTTGGAGTGATAGCAAGTGGGAAGGGCATTTGCCTTGCACACAACTGATCCAGGTTCAATCCCAGGCATCCCATAGGGTCCTCCAAGCCTTCCAGAAATCATTTCTGAGCACAGAGCAAGGGGTTGCCCCTAAGTGCCACTAGGGTAACCCAAAAAACAAAAACAAAAAAGAATTAGTCCTGTCAGTGCCAGATGTGATGCTGGGCTCGAACCTAGATCAGTACATGCTGGGCCACATACTATGGCCCAGGCCCTGTGATGAGGAAATCTTAAGTCAGACCAAGCTGAAGGGGGCTTTTAGTAGGCCAACATGCTCTCAGTTAAGCTCAAGTGTCACTGCGGACAGCACCTGCCCCCACCACACGCACCACATTCATGGCGTCAGAGCTGGGAACTGGAAGTAAGTTCTGCTGGTGGAAGCTCGTGGACAGGGCTTGGGACTCCAACGTGCTTGAATCCTGCAGCTGCTGGACGGCAGGAAATGGGGTTGGCTGATTGTAAGTGTCGGCCACCGGGAACCCTGACAGAGAGAGAAGGAAGTCTGAAGCGATGCAGAAGGCAGAACCAACCTGAGGCCACACACGGATCAGGGCTTGAGGGCCACCCGGCTCGGCCCCTTGCAGAGGCCTCCGTGACTGTCATCAGTGCCCAGTAATCAGGTGTGCCAGAATAATGGCTACTTCAGAGAACACACACAGACTACAGACACAAGGATCTATTTATACAGATGCATGCATACATGTGGACCATGAAAAGCTGGTAAGTCTGCAGAGGTGAGCCTTGAAGGGCTTCCCAGGAAGCCCCACCATGGGACACCTCAGAGGATGGTGTCATAGAGGCCACACCACTGACCTTGGGACAAGGCAGCCGGCTCAAAGGACTGTGCAGTTGCCTGCTCTTCAAACTGGCCAACGGGACCCTGCAGGCCATGCTGAGGGCTCACGAACCGATCTGAAGGGACATAAGACAGAGGGACCATCATGGCAGTGGCTCCCATACCTTCCCACGGCTGGGCTATAGGCATATCTTGAACCTGCCCGTGTGCCCAGGTGACAGTAGGGGATAGTCAGTGTGTCTTCTGACCAGGTGTGGAGGGCAGCTCCGACAGCCACTTCTTAGTGACTACTGGAGAGACGTGCTTCTGTCCAGGAAGAGCCCACAGACAATCCATTTGGTAACTTGCCTCCTTTGGGGTCATCACAGAAAGGCATGGGTGACTGAGCAGACACACTGAGCTGTAGCCTGACAGGGGCCACAAGATGGGCACTGAGACTGGCACAGATTGGCCAAGCACAGAGCTAACTGAAACCCAAGTGCGGGGGCACTTGCGGGGAGGGGGGTGGCAGGGCAGGCTACCAACAGGCACAGGCGCCGGTTATGGACCCCAAGGAAGCAGGAGGCACTGAAGTTATTGGGAGGGGAGTGTGCCCCATTACCTTCATCTGCCTCCAGCGCCCTCTCTGCCAACTGCTGGGCGAGGCCAGCATCTTCGGTGCCCACAACATGCTGTGACTCCAGGCTCAGTAGGCCCTCGGTCTGGGAGGTGGGCGGCGGCGGTGGAGTGGGCAGCTCACCACCCTCCATCTCCACCTGTAGCTGGGCTGACATGGGCAAGCTCTGCTGGTCCCCGGGGCTGGCGTCTGTAGAGGCGGCCTGCTGGTGCTGCTGCAGCTGCTGGGCAAGTTCATATCTTCAAAAGATCAATAACAACTTATGAAAAAGATGGCAGGGCCACTACTGCGCGACAGACGTGGGTCAGGAGGCGGCTCTGCACCCACCACCAAGAGCCTGGGGCAGGAGCCTGTGAGGGTCCTGGGAAGCCCAGGACCCATAGCAGCAACTCCCATTGCTTACAAAGAAGCCACAATGTAAAGTCAAAACCCCCAACTCAGGTTTTGCTATGAGTTCGGATATTGGCAAGAGAGATGGCAGATAAGGAGGACATGCCTGCACAGGTTGACTAAGTTGTGCCTCAGAGCCACTATTTCCCATCCAGGTCACACGCATCCAACTGGCCTCCCTGCTATCGCAGCTCAGAGCAAAGACTGGGCCCAGATGCCTCCATTCTCTGTTTGGGGCACATCAAGCATGCAGCGTTAGGGCCAACAATCCCTCCTTCAAAGAGGACATGAAGCAAGAACTTAAGGAGCTCCAGCAACCACTGGTACTCATGAGATGTAAATGGCCAGTCCCTGCCTTGAAGGTATCGAGGTGAGACACAAGCTGGTTCTTGAAGTGAAGGCCTCAGCCAGCTCAGAGTCTCTCAGGAGTTCAAACAAACCTTTCTGTCTCTAATACTCCATATAGGTTTTTGATTCTTTATTTAAAAATTTTTTGTCTTTCATTTTGCATCTAATTTTTCTGGTATGTTCTGGACCATACCCAGTGCTCAGTGATGACCCCTGGCTCTGCACTCAGCAATCACTCCTGGCAGTGCTCAGGGGATCATATAGGATGAACCTGGGTCAGCGTCGTGCAAGGCAAATGCCATCCCTGTTGTGCTATGGCTCCAGTCCCACATCTATTTTTTTAAGCCTACAGCATCCGGTATTCCCAGCAGTCTCCCATCCAAGTACTAACTAGGCCCGACCCTGCTTAGCTTCTGAGATCAGACGATATTGGGCCAGCAGAATGGGGCGCATGACATGAGGCCTGGGGCCCGGAGGAGAGGACTGTGTCTGTACCCAGTTTTGGGCTGCTCCTTGGCAGGTGTAATGAGCCCCCTTTTCCACACCTGAGCACAGGTGACAAGACAGACCTGTTCAGGGTGGTATGGCTGTAGACCCCACATCTAATTTTTGACCATCACTTCATTTATTTATCTTTGATATTGCCAGAAACTGAACTTAAAGCCTCATACATGTAAGGCAAATAAATGCTCTGGTTACTGAGTCACTTCCTGGGGACCATTTTCAGGGGGAGCCTGTGAATCACTTAGTCCAACATGGACCACTGAAACATCAGTTAAGAGACAAGACTACTAGGCTAGGAGACAGATCCAAGGCCCAGGATTCAATCCCCACTACAGTGTGTCCTTGAACACACAATTAACAAAACCCCGAAGTGTCAAAGCTTCCGTCTGGAGTTCTCTGGTTTCTGACAGACATTTCTGGAGCTCCTGCAGCTAGAAACTGGAAATGGGGACTGATACCAGCGTCTCTCAGAGACAGCCCCTGCTCACTAGGCCCTGCCCTACCGGTGGGTCTTCATGTGCTTCTTGCAGTTGAGGGAAGTCTTGAAGGTCTTCTGGCAGTAGGGGCACATGTAGGGCCGCAGGTCATTGTGAATGCCCATGTGACGCCGCAGGCTGCCGCCCGTGGTGAAGGCGCCATTGCAGATGAGACACTTGAAGGACTTGAGGCCTGTGTGTGTGCGCACATGTGCCTTGAGAACTCCAGCGGACACGAATCCTCGGCCACACTGGGAACACTTGAAAGGCTTCTCCCCAGTGTGGGACCTGCAAGTGAACGGAGGAAAGGAGAAACTGAGAACACAGGGACAGATGTTCAGGGCCCAGAGACACCAGCCATGCTCTGCCCTTGGGCAGGGAAGCCAGCAATCCTCAAGGCCAAACCAGCCTGGCTCAGTGAGTACAGTCTGCCTGGCTCTCCCCAGAACAACCTTCTGATACACCGGGAAGCTGCTACGGACTCATCCTATCAGAAGGAATGGAGCAAGACCTTCACCTCCTCCCTGGGAGCAAGAAGGTGAAGAGTGCTCCTGCAACATTTGGGCAGAGTATTTAAGCCAAGATACTAAAGACTAAAAATGCCAAGTTTCAAACACAATTGAGGGTCAATGTGACCGTTTAAATACATAAGTTAACCACAAACATCTCGATGCTATAAAGAGAGCTAGAGCCACAATCACCTTAGTAAAGCACAATGCTCCAAGGTCTGTACTCAGGAAGGGGCCCTCCTCTCTGTGCTGTGTGAATGCCCTGAGGACTGTGCTCAGGCCAGGGCTTACCTGATGTGCTGTTTAAGGTGACAGGATTTCTTATATGCACGGTGACAATAGTAGCACTTGTAGGGTCTGTCTGCTTCGTTTACAAAACTATTATTAAAATAACTCTGGAAAAACTGGTTCCGTGGGATGGGCTGGATAAGACCTAGGAAAGGGAAGAAACCCAGGGAGAATTAATTCCTGGTCAGCACCACTCAGAAGCCCCTGCAGGGCCCAGATGAGCTCAGAGTCCCCATCCAATGACAGGATCTTTTCCTCAACTGAAACTGGCTCTTTAAAAGAGACTTCTTGGAAGAAACTTGCAAATTTAACAGAAAAAATAATTTTAATACAAGGGCTATCTGTATCAATCACCTCTCTTGATAGTAGAGTGGAAATATTTCTAGGGGCCAAACCCCAATGAGAGGTCCAGTGGGTAGTCAGGACAACGTGGGGGCACAGGGCTTGGGAACTAAACTCAACACTGCATGTGCCATAGTTGTGCCTATCATGGACTCCTAGACAGGCTTCTCGTGGGGAGCATCTGCTGTCATGAAATGGGCACAACTGTCTCAAAAGCCCATGTAGGGACTGAATGTATGGTAAGAAGTGTGTACACAAGGGGCTGGAGCCTTAGCACAGCGGAGAGTGTGTTTGCCTTGCACAAAGCCACCCTGGGTTCAATCCCCAGCATCTCATAGGGTCTCCCAAGCCTGCCAGAAGTGATCCATGAGTGCAGAGCCAGGAGTAATTCCTGAGCACTGTAGGATGTGGCTCTAACCCACCTCCCCCCAAAAAGATTGTATAGTAGGTGCCATGACAAACTTAAAACAAAAATTACTCCCAGGTCTTTGGTGCTTAAAAAAGAAAGCCTTTACTCACAGAAATGTTATGATCTTTTATTAAAGAAACACTGGCAAACAGGAGAGTGAGGAGTAGCTTGAGTACTCTGTCAGGTGAGGGATGCCTGTGAGTGGATCATATGGGAACCAATGGGCTTGAACTGCAGCTGTGGACAAACACAGTCCAGGTGCCAAACTTTCACTGCCTGCGCTGCCCCTCCTTCTCCTTCTCTCCTTTCTTCTCTTCCTGCTGCTGCCCAACTGTGACTTTAAGACTGACTCCACATCCCCAGATTACCCAGAAACCCCTGGGGCTGTATCACCCACTTCCGTGCTGAGACACTTCAAAAAAGGCTCCAGGCTCTGGGTCACCCACACGTGGACTATGATTGCTATGATCGGAAGACCACTCCACACCTGTTAAGTGCTAGTTATGGCAAAATAGATCTCAACTTCATTCTGCTCAAAACTGCTGTGTCTCATGTAAGGTAATGACGAACTGCAATGTATCTTCGCTGTTAACTTTGCTGGGTATTTGTGAATCCAAGAACAGTCCCCAGAATGAGAAATTACTTCCCATCCCCTTGTCCCCTTTCGGGGGAAGACCTTGGTAATATTTATCCGCAGCAAATAATAATCCACACAGACAAGAACGATAGGGTTTAAAAGATCGGGCAAGGAGAGCCAGAGAATCCTCCTGCAGCCAGCAGCTTTTCACAGAAGGACCCCTCACTCCTGTCCCTCAAGCTATTTATTTCCAACTCCACAGCGCCCCACCTGGAAGGGTTAGGTGGGGCAAAAGTCACAGAACAATCCTAAGGAAACACTTTTATATACAATTCCAAGAATCATCTTATGGAAACTTTTTCATATGCTACAATTCCCCCTTTTTTTGTAAAGAAACAATAAACAATAATAATGTACAGAAATAAATAATTTTTTTAATTGTAAAAAGAATAACTAAGTAATTGTAAAAGAGTGGCTGTTTGCATAAGTGCATCACGGGAAAAAGTATAGAAAAAAAATTTTTTAGCCTAACACAGGGTGTTCAAAACCAGAAACAGATGTAAAGGAATCAACTACAAGCTGCAGAGTAAAATAAAATCTACAGCGTCCAAGATGATCAATTCCGAGTAAGTATTCCCTTGGAAAAGCACTGTGTAAAAAAATGCAATCTTCACAAAGTGTACCAACAGTCTCAGGAACTGTGTTCCATCGCATACAACACCTCTTTTCTGAAACTTCTACGCAGTGTTTCTTTCTAATTAATTCTAATAGAACATAACTTGTGAGGGGATAATATAAATAAATTGCTGAGCCATTGCCAGCAGAATGGGGCGCATGACATGAGGCCTGGGGCCCGGAGGAGAGAACTGTGTCTGTACCCAGTTTTGGGCTGCTCCTTGGCAGGTGTCATGAGCCCCCTTTTCCACACCTGAGCACAGGTGACAGGACAGACCTGCTCACTGGCTCGCCCCAGGAGGCTCCTTACCAACGTCAGTGATGAGGATGGGTTCCTGCAACGGGATGGCAGGCACTGGGGTGCTGCCCTTGCCCACGCGGACCTTGGCCGGTTTCCGCTGGTGCCGCAGCTTCCGAAGCTCTGTGTGCCTAAAGTGGGAAGCAACGTGAGTCTTCCTGTGTCCTGAGGTTCGAAATTTTTTGTCACAGTGAGGACAGGCAAAAGGTCTGACACCTGGTGGGTAGAAAGGGGCAGAGAAGAATTTCCTCAACAATGACAGGCTGCAGAAATGTATTGGAGTAATCGGTTTTTACTCTATTCAGGATAACTCTTCGTTGCTTGTGCTTGTCCCTAAATGGTTGATCTTCTCTCCCCAATAAAGACCTTGGGGCATCGAGACTCCTTACAGTTTGGTCCCAAAGCTAGCCTGTCTGCCTGCTGGTACCTTTTGCCTGCTGGCAGAGAGCTTGTGGTAGAAGTTCCTGAACCAGTTTTTATTCTATCTATGAATCAGGGGTCTCAAACTCAATTTACCTGGGGGCCGCAGGAGGCAAAGTTGGGGTGATCCTTGAGTGCAAAGTCAGTAGTAAGCCTTGAACATTGGGGGGTGTGACCCAAACAACTAAAACAAAACAAAAAAAGATTCCTCTAGGGCAGGGCCACAAAATGTTGTACGGAGGGCCGCAAATGGCCTGCAGGCCTCGAGTTTGAGACCCCTGTGGATTCTTTTCTGTGTCAGCATCACTTCCAAACCTGAGTTCCCCAATCCCTCAAGAAAGGCAGATGAGAATGCCACTACAGCCAAGCCTTCTCTGGCCTACATATTGTACCTGTCAGCTCAACATGTGTCATCAGCTGTTTCCCCCACTCTGCCTACAATATAGAGTACAGACATGTACAGAGTACAGACATGAAGTCATGCAGCACAAGAATCTTTTTTTTTTCCCCTCCCTCGCAGCACAAGAATCTTAAGCAAAATCACAACACAGGCTCTCCAGAAGCATTCAGTTTTCAGTTATGGAGTCCTGAAAACTGGTTGTCACCATGATGTGACTAGGATGTTTCAGATGGCAGGGCAGCTGATCTCGGTTATAAACAATGGCAATGACAATGGCACTTTTCTCCTAACAATCCTCCTTCCTTTTGTCAGAGGAAATTCCCTTCCTTCACAACTCAATTAGTTAAAAATGCAGATTCTATGGGGCCAGAGTGATAGCACAGCAGTAGGGTGTTTGCCTTGCATGTGGCCAACCCATTCAATCCTTGGCATCCCATAGGGGTCCCCTGAGCCTTCCAGGAGCGATTTCTGAGTGCAGAGCCAAGAGTAACCTGAGTGCTGCTGGGTGTGGACCAAAAGCAAAAATAAAACAAAATAAAAGCATATTCTAAAGAAGGACACAAATGACCAATAGACTCATGTCAGCTTTATCAAATGCTCTTCACATGATCAGCTCTATGCAGGAACCCTGTGGGGGTACAAGATGAGGCCCCTTTTCTACACTACACCTGAGCACAGGCGTCAGGACAAACTTGCTCGAAGGCTAGCCCCAAGAGGCCCCTTACTCACATCACTGATGAGGATAGGTTCCTGCAGTGGGATGGCAGGCACCGGGGTGCTGTCCTTGCCCACATGGACCTTGGCCAGGATTTACAGGGTATCTACTTGGAGGGTACAAGAAGGGAAGTTGAGGCTAATGGACTCACTGGTGGGGGGGATGATTTGAAAAAAATCCAAGAGATCAGAAGGCGCGTGGGTCACACAAGCATCCACTGAACCAGTAAGTGGAGGATTTGAATCAATCCAGCATGGGGCTGTCCCTCCGTTGGCCTAGGCAGAATCCCCTCTGAGGGTCTCAGCCTCAATCTGACCCCAGAAACTGTCCATTTCTTGATCCTGGATAATTAGAGTCCTATAAAATGGGAAAACCCTTTCAGGCTCCACTGGAGACTGCCCACTTTCTGGCTTTGCTCAGCTGAGAAAGGCCACAGTCAGAACTTGACTTCTACAGGGGGACAGGCCTCTCCCACAGTGCTGGGGCCACAGGGCAGGTATCTGGGGACCAAACTCAGGGGCCCTAGGTGCACAGCATGCACATCACCCTTCGGCTGTCCCAGACCAGGCCATACTTGTCCACGACAGAACGGCTGTCTGCCCACATGTGGGCCCGGGTTACCAAGGGTATCCAAGTATCTGGGGCACTGGGGAGCCGGCGGTGGGCCCTACCTGTGTGCAAGCGGATGTGCACCTTGAGGCTGCCTGAGGTGGAGAAGCTCTTCATGCAGTGCTGGCACTTAAACGCCTTGATGCCCGTGTGGGTTTTGATGTGGGCAGTCAGCGTGCTCTTGACGGCAAAGGCCCGGAAGCACTGTGGACACTTGAAGGGCTTCTCATGCGTGTGGATGCGGATGTGACGTACCAGGTCACTGGGCTTCCGGAACTCCTTGGTGCAGTAGGGACACACATGCCACCGAACCCCATTCTCCTCGCGGATTGAACCTGCAATAGAACAGAGCAGAATCATCCACCAGGTCCAAGACACCATGCATGCACAATGAGTCAGGCCATTGGGGTGCCATTGGGGTGGGACCTGGGATACCGAACTTGCCAGAGACTGGGAGCTGTGAGAGTGCTGGCTCGGGCCTATGAAAAAGCCAGGGCACTGAGTACAAGACAAGTGACAGGCAAGAGGCCCAACACAGTGCCAGCCGCTCCATCTCTAGGACATGATGGGAAGCAGGGAGTGGCACTTGCGCTCCCTGGTAAGGAATGCTCGCAGATGTCCTGCTCGAAGAGCCAGACAAGCTCCCAGCGCTGCAAACCTCAGGAGAGGCAGGTTGTAAGGTTATATAAGTTATGGCATACAGAGTCACAGGAACAAACAGCAAAGACTGAGGTAGCCAGTGGTCCATAGAAAAGGTCCTCTCCTCTACAACTATGTGTCCCTGTTAAGACTTTTGAGTCGGGTTTGAAACTGCTTTGATCAGAGGGAAACAAAAATCACACAGAATGTATAATATTGAAGTAAAAAAAATGTATATTTTATATTTATATTTTATTTTTATATTAAAATATAAAAATTCCAACAGAATCATTTGGAAATAATTTTATGACATTTACTCATCTGATATGAAATAGATACCTGCACTAATGGCAGGCGAATGTGGATAAGGAATCCACTTGAAATCAAAGACTTTGAACTTGTTTGGAAATTCATCTGGAAATTTTAATAATCAAGCTGCCCAAAACACCTTTGAAGGGGAGGGAGGAGCAGGGCACATCCCAGAGCACCCAAAGGCTACTCCTGGCTATACTGAGATCACTACTAGCAAGGCCCCAAGGATCAAGCAGTGGCAAGGATGGGGCCAGGCATAGCCACAGGCAAGGCAAGCAGCTCAGCCTTGACACTGTCTCTGGTCCCCAGACAAAGGTTTCTGTTTGAGGAAAAAGAAAACATCCTCTTCTTTCCTTTTCTTGCCAACTGAGTACAAGGAATTCTTGTGTGCATGCAGCTCCTCAGAAGATGAACAGCTGTGCTCACTGAAAGACACACTACGATATCTCACCACACAACTGTGTTTTGTGGGTTTTCCTTGCCCCAAAATGAAGTATGACCATTATGTGATGTTTTAAGGGGGAGTGTCTGTTCTCTCTGAATGTGGCCAACTGTGTGTCGGCCTATGACTGGGCGAGCAGAGGGCTAAGCTGGCCAGGGTGCATCACAGGTGAGAAGGCAGTCCCAAGTCCAGCCTGTTGCAGTGCTGAGGAGTCAGAAGTGCCCATGTAGACACGAAGTCAGGCTGCCGGGCTATGCTGGTCCATTTCCAGGAATGGCTGGAGCCAGCACAGTATTAGAATAATATACAGACATGAGGAGAGGGGCTGATTCTAAGCAGTTAACACCAGGGCCTGAGGATTTCATCCCGGGGCCACAATGTGACCGCAGAAGTGCTGGATCTCCAGGGCTGTGCCCAGCAATGCTCCAGGGACCCAGGTGCTGGGGAGTCTCAGCTGGGAAAATCCACGTAGAAGGCAGGTACCTTAGCCCCAGACTGTTTCTTGTATCCAACTTGTTTTCCTTTTTTTTAATTGTGCTAGAATAACTCAAACAGGATATGCCAAGTAGGTCATACTGTGAGACAACTGTGTGGTGAAATATTCTAAATAAAGAAAAATAGAGAAAGGATGCCAAGTGTCAGGCCTTAACCCCAGGGACCCATGAAACAAGGAAAGAGAGGGCAGTTCTTAGATGAGGCCAATAAACTAAACACCTTGGACTGAAACCTAGACACTAGCAGGTGAAAATGCATTCAGAAGTGAGAGGATTACTAAAAGACCTTATGAGGACTGGTTTAAGAAGGTTATTATGGGGGCCGGAGAGATAGCATGGAGGTAAGGTATTTGCCTTTCATGCAGAAGGATGGTGGTTCGAATCCCAGCATCCCATATGGTCCCCTGTGACTGCCAGGGACAATTTCTGAGCATAGTGTCAGGAGTAACCCCTGGCACTGCCAGGTGTGACCCAAAAATCAAAAAAAAAAAAAAAAAAAAAAAAAGAAGGCTAATATGGAACTGGAGCCATAGGGAAATCTGCTTTGCACGCGGTCAACCCAGGTTCGATCTCTGGCATCCCCAAGAACCTCCAGGAGTGATTCCTAAGTGCAGAGCCAGGAGTAACCCCTGAGCACTGCCAGGTGTGGCTCCAAAATACCAAAAAATAAGTAAACAAAAGTAGATATGAGAAAGAGAGTGGACTAAGCTTTTGATGACAGTGAAGAAATAAGGCCAAAATGAAAACATGTCTCGAGGTTCACAGGCTACACATTCTAACACTGTGCTGGCTCCAGCCATCCCTCGAAATGAACCGACATAGTCTGCCGTTCGACTTTGTGTCTACATGGGCACTTCCGGCTCCTCAGCACTGCAACAGGTTGGACCTGAAACTAACTTCTCACCTGTGGTACACCCTGGGCCAGTTTAGCCCCTCTGTTCAACCCTATGCTCACCCAGTCATGGGCTGAGACACAGTTGGCCACCTTCAGAGAGAACAGGCACTCTGGACTCTTCAGCATCTACTTGCCACAAACAGCCGCAGCCAGGCCAGGTCCCCACAAAGCCAGTTTTAGGACTGTCCGGAAGGGGGTGTCTGGCCTCCCGCAGTTGTGCAAGAGGCCCACACAGGGACGGCCACACCACCAGCAAGACAGGATCATATCTCCCTGGGTTGGTGGATGAGAGCAAGAGGCTGGGTGGATGAGTGGGCAGGAGGCAGGATCCTTCCAGACCTCACAACAGATGCTGACTTCTGACACTCACTTATGGGCTCACCGCAGTTAGGCCAGACTCTGGTCCCTGGGAAGCACTGCCCTCTGGCATCATGTCCCACCTTGGTATAAAAGGGACTGTCAGGAGTTCCACAGGATAAACAGTTCTGACTTCATGGTGCATCTCATCTGAGCGCCCTCTGACCAGGAAACACTACAGTGGGAGAGGTGCAGATGTAGTGCAGAGCCACCTGAGGCAGGAGGCAGGGGAGGGTAGGTGTCTTCATGTAGTAGATGAAAAAGGTATATACATAAGAGTATGTATATGAAGCAGGTATGTATATGACGTGGTGTGTATAGGAGGCAGTTGTATATATGAGGTGGACACATATATGAGGTAGATGTGTTTATGAGGTGGGTATGTATATGAAATAGGAATATACATGAGGTGGGCATGTATACAAAGCAGGTGTATACACGAGGTGGGTGTGTATATAAGGCAGATGTGTATATGAGGTGTGTGTATATATGAAACAGGGGTATACATGAGGTGGGCAAGTATATGAGGTAGATATATATATGAGGTGGGCATGTATATGATGTGGGTGTATATATGAAGTGGGCGTGTATATGAGGCAGGCATGTATATTGTATATAAGCAAGAGTATATATGATGCATGTGTGTTTATGAGGCGGGAGTGTATGTGGGTAGCAGGTATGTACATGAGCAGCCCGACTTAGGGGCAGGTGTGTGGTCTCAGTCCTCTCCACAGGTGGGCCCAGAAAAAGTAGGGTGGCTCCTTAGGAGTGAACAGGCCTAACGGGGTCCAGCCTGCATTCCCACCCAGGATTCCTCATAACTGGGACACTGAGGACAGAGCCAGTGGCTGGCCAGACAGAGCCACATCCTGTGCCATCATAGACACACAGAGTGGCATGTAAGCAGTCTCTGGGCAGTGCCCAAGCATGCTCAGATCACAGAGAAGCTGCGTGTGTTCTGCCCCTGACAGGAGGGATGGGGACCTAGGGTGCTTGTGGCATGCCCATGGCACGGCCTCTCACTCACTGCCTCACACTGGTCTGTGCCACCAGATCTTCTGACTCTCATTAGGGAACCACCTGGTAAAAGGGAAAGGGGATTGCAAAAGTGCCATCCTTGGAGATAAAAGCCCAAGGCCACTGCCATCCCGGAACAGCGGGAAAAACTGAGGCTGCCCAGCACCAAGCCTCAGAGCCTCAGAGGGCAATGAGCTGGTCATACTCGCAGTAATGCCCATGGGAGTCCACAGGGTCCTGCACAGGTCTGCACCGGGACTAAGCAGAGGACATGCCTTGCCTAGGAGATGCTGGATAGTAGACAGAGACAGGTAGGACAGACTTGGAATACATTCTTGATGCAGAGACACCGGAATCATGGGTGTGTGGGGTATGTGGGGCCCTTCTGTGAGGGGGAGCCCTTCCATGGGTACATCTCACTCAGAGCGGAGCTCATGAGGACAGCAGGAACCCCTGCACAGGCTCACCGGGCAGAAAGGGCGACTTCTTCTTGAGCACTTTCTTTTCTTTCCTGTCCACCTTCTCCGGGCTGTCCTGTTCTTTGTCCAGGTCCCCCTCAGCAGGCTCCGCTGGTTCCCCAGCCACGCTGGCCACATCCGCAGGCTGCAGCTGCGTGCTGGGCGGCCTAGCTTGGCCAGCATCGCTGGGAGGCGCTGCAACTGGAATTGAAGACAGTCCACTGTTTTCTAAGGCTTGCTGAGACAGAACAGAACTCGGAGGTTAGGAGACACAGCGGCTGATTGCCCACCAATACCACACGGTTTCCCACACGCGCCTCCCTGGACTCAAGGGCCACCCATGAACCAGCCACCAAGATGGCTGGGGAAGCTTGACTGTCGAGCCAGGAAACTCAGGTGAGGGCACTGGATGCTCAGACACTCTATCCCCCACTCTGCTGCTGCCAAAGACCCAGAGTCACTGCTATGGAGGGGTCATCCAGGACTGAGGGGCAGTGAAGCACCTGTCCAGCCTTCTGACTGGTCCATATAGGACCACCTGAGTTGACACCCTCAGAGACACAGAGAAAGGGAACAGGAAGAGGACCTGATCAGTCATGAAGGTGGGTGTGGAGCAAGTTAGACCAGAACAGGGTAGCCTTGGCCCAGCTCCCACATCAGCTCCCACATCCACAATGGCCCTCAGAGGCAGGGTAGCGACTCCAAGGGCCTCCCGACAGTGATCCCAGGACCCTCAGGACAAAGTGCTTTGTGCACATAGCAGACATTCCAACAGCCGGTTCCCCTATGTCCCTGTTGTCCAAGTCGGAATGGGGGTGTCTACGTATTAAGGGGACAAATTCTGCACAATTCTGCCTGGGGAAGAGGAGCCCACACGTGACTTTTCCACAGAGACCCTGGTCTGCAGCAGGCATGGCCCGTGTCCAGGCCCATGAGCCTCACCTGCAGGATGTCAGGGCTGACGCCCACCGTGATGCTAAGGTGTTGCCCGGGCTGTGGGGCTTGGCTGGTCTCCCCCGGGCCTGGCTCAGACAGCTCCAGGAGCTGCTGGATGACGTCGGTCACCGCCTGGGCACTCTGCTGGCTCGGGGTGGGTGCAACCTGGGCTTCAGTCTGCTGCAGAGGTAAAGTCTGGAAGAGTGTGGCCTACAAGAATGAAGCATATGTCAAGGGCAGAACTAGGTCCCGCATGGCCAGCAGCAGTGTGGGAAGAAGAAATAGGTCAGTCTGGCTGTAGCTTAGCTCTGCAGCGTGTGTGTGTGTGTGTGTGTGTGTGTGTGTGTGTGTGTGTGTCTGGCTGTAGCTTAGCTCTGCAGCCTGTGTGGTGTGTGTGTGTGTGTTGTGTGTGTGTGTGTGTGTGTCTGGCTGTAGCTTAGCTCTGCAGCCTGTGTGGTGTGTGTGTGTGTGTTATGCAGCTGGCCCAGGCTGTAGCTTAGCTCTGCAGCACGTGTGTGTGTGTTGTGTGTGTGTGTGGTGTGTGTGTGTGTGTGTGTGTGTCTGGCTGTAGCTTAGCTCTGCAGCCTGTGTGGTGTGTGTGTGTGTGTGTGTGTGTGTGTTATGCAGCTGGCCCAGGCTGTAGCTTAGCTCTGCAGCGTGTGTGTGTGTGTGTGTGTGTGTGTGTGTGTGTGTGTGTGTGGTATATGCAGCTGGCCCAGGTTCTATCTCTGGCCTCCCATAAGGTCCCCCAAGACTGTGAGGAATGATTCCCAAGCACAGTGCCAGGAGTAACCCCTGGGCACTGCTGGGTATAGCATAAAAAAAAAAGAAAAGAAAAAGAAAACAAAACCAAATATTAGTCTTTGTCCTGCCACAGTCATCCACATTTGTTAACAGTCTCTGTACAATGATGCTAAAGAGCAACACGTATCAGAGTGCGATACATCATCCATGTTGCCGCCTGCCTCTAAGATACCAAGAGGTCCAGGATTCTGGGGTCCATACAAAGGGGAGATAGACAGCTCAGAAGCCAGCATACTCTGTCGGAAGGAAAGACTCTTTAAAAGAAAAGGCTGACTAAGTTTCAGAGGGACATGCGTGTGAGAGTTTAGTCCTGAGAACCAAATCACAAAGACAAACTCACAGAAATTTAAAAACCTTACCAGTGGAGAAGAAAAACCACCCAAAATGTCCTAAGGGAGTGCAAGGTAAGGGAAAATTAAAAAGTGCAGCGAAAAGGCAAGAGTGAGCTGGGGAAGAGGAAAGAAAGAGACTAGACAGAGATAGCCTCTAGAAACTGGAGAGCAGCAAGTACAGCCCGGCTCTGAGGTCCAGAGGGGATTCGGTGTTCCTATGTCCCCCCATCACATTCCCAGGGATCAAAGAAAATTAATGACCAACAGGACCAGAGTTATGCTCTAGGTGGCTGAGCCACACAGTCTGCATTTCGGATCTATAAATCCGAAGGAAATGGTGAAAACACTGTGCTTTGGTTATTACACACTGAATATTTTTTTAATTTAGAAAATACTCAACTCAATATACTTTCCCTTTTTTTTTAACTTTGATACTTGGACCACATTCACTCCACAATGCTCAGGGCTTACTTCCCCAGCTCTGTGTTCAGGAACCACTCCTGGCAAGGTTAATCCCAAGATGAAAATGTTTGAAGAAAAGAGAAAAAAGCAAACATTAAATGGGGACTGAATGTCTAAGAACCAAATACTAACTTAGATTCATTTTCTTGGATCCATTTTCTACATGGCCAGAGGCAGCTACTGACAGGGCACAAACAGGCTCGAAGCCACCAAGGCTCGCTCGGAAGGGACCCAACTCTGCTGGCCCCACCACTTGCCACTCACAGAGAAGGGAGCTGAGCTGACTCGATCCAAGCACCCAACAAGAGAGGGAGTATTCTAGGATCTCAAGGTTCTAAATGCACATGCTGGAAGAGACGGCTTAGCTCCCCCACAGCTCAGAGGCCAGAACACAGGTCTCACTGATCTTAGACACGCCAGAGGACCACTTCATAAGAGACAGGAGTACTCACATAGCTGTGCCCATACTGACTGCGGGCATTACAACTGCATAAGGAACCATCAGCTTCTGTCACTTACCAACTGAGCTAAGTCCAGAAACCAGATCCCCGACACCACTGTGTGCTAAAAGAGAAGCAGCCTCAGCCCCCCAGAGAGAAGGTCACAGCGCCTTTGTAGCAGGTGGCCATGGCTCTGGGAACTCACCGTTAAGACATGTGCGGTCTCGCTGGAGGTCGTGGAGTTCTGTGGGCCGCCCATATGCATCTTGCTGATATGCGTGTTCAAGCTACCCAGACTTTTAAATACACAACTACACTCGGTACAATTATATGTGGGGCCATTCTTCACCTTAACAAAGAACAAAGAGAAACATTGGTGTTTTTTTTTACAAGTACTGATTAAAAAGCATTTCAATTATGGCAAATCACAGTTGGTCATCCATTAGAAATGACAGATATAACCTCTTTAAAACATTGCTGCTTCCTTAAATTAGAATCCATCTAGCTCCTTATTGATATGGCAAGTATGAGATTAATTAAAATGTTAATCCTTTCTATAAATCTAAACTAGCTGAGCAATGAAAGAACATATTTTTCAGCTCCTGTGACTGGGTGAAATGTTTAATCATGTTCTCCGTGTCTTAAATGACCGTTTCTCTATTTTTGAAGGGAGGGGACCTACAAGCTGTGCTAAGGCGCCCACGGATAATACTCGCCACAATTCTCGGGCACTCCCCACAATTCTCAACCCCTCTCCGGTACTTCAACACAGGGCCCTGCAGGGCCAGCCAGGGTACTCAGGGTGTGTGGTGCCTGAGACTGAATTTGGGTCAGGCACGTGCAGGCCTCTCCTTGGCCCCTGCACTGCCTCTCGCTTTTTCCTGGGATAATCACTGGACTGGCTAACATGGCAGATTAGGAAGATCAGTGCAGTCTGCTGCCCCTCACCAGTTGCAGTACTTCCTAAGAGTGGCCACCTCCTGGATTCTCATAACATAGCCTCCAGAGAGGTGAAAGGAATAGAAGTATCATGTGTTGTGATGATAAGGCGGAGTGTCTTTGTATCTGTCTGCCTCTATCTCTCTCTGCTGAAGAAGCCATAAGGCCTTACCTGTCCTCCCAGGGCTGCACTGTAGCTCTGGGTGCAGTTGGCAGGGCCAGGCTTGGCTCTGGATACAGCCCAAAGCACCACTAAGCTCCACTAAGCAGAGGCAGCACACAGGACAAGAACAGGGGCCCTGCAGCATTGTGGAGATCACTCACTCTCTGAAAGCTGCCATACAGGGCTGTGCTGGTTCAGGTGCCAATGCACATGCTCTATAAAAGTGAGAGCCAAACTGGGTTCCATGTGCGAAGAAAAGGCCCAAGCCAGGACTCACAGGCCAGGAAAAATGCAAGTGAGCCCAGCCCAGCTCAGCTCAATAGACTCCCAACACAGAAATCTCCTCGGATTCATCTTACACTTGTCAGTGTCTGTGTTCCAGTTCACCAAAGTATCTCAACACTCAGACTCAGTTGGAGCGAACTTTACCCATTAGAGCAATAAGACCAGGGCTAGAGAGAGAGATACTACCAAGAATGAGAGAGGCGCTGGCCTTGCACGTGGCCGACCCTGGTTTCATCTCCAGAGCCCCATGTGGTCCCCCAAAAACCCATCCTGGAGTGATCCCTGAGCAATGGGCCAAGAGTAAGCCCTGGACACCACCAAGTGTGGCCCCCAAACAAACAAAAACAAGTACAAAGCTATAATATAACCAGTGAGAAGACAAAAATCCGCTCACATTTCTTACATATAAAAAGTCAAAAAGAGGGCCGGAGCAGTGGCGCAAGCATTAAGGCATCTACCTTGCTCGTGCTAGCTTAGGACAGACGGATCAGGGCGGTTTGATCCCCATAGTCCATATGATCCCCCAAGCCAGGAGCAACTTCTGAGTGCATAGCCAGGAGTAACCCCTGAGCATCACTGGGTGTGGCCGGAAAAAAAAAAAAAGTCAAAAAGATGCGCCTTTCACATCTGCGTGGAAAACTACAAGCAGAAAGCTAACAGGGTCTGCTCGGCACTAACACTTGCCACCAAGTGTCCAAATGTCACATCCCCAGGCCCAGCCCCAGCCCCAGCCCACCATTACCTCCGAATGAACTCTCTGCACGTGGGAATGGAGATTCCCTTTCTGAGAAAAGGCAGCTGGACAAAAGGCACAGGCGTGGGGCTTTTCACCTGTATGCTTGATCATGTGGGTCTGCAGCGCCCCCTTCTGGTTAAAGGCTTTTCCACACTCGCTACATTTAAAGGGCCTTTCACCTGGGAGGAAGAAAAAGGATGACAGATTGCTGTGTGAGATTCACTTCAGCTGCCCAAACTCAGGACTGTCCCTCTACCCATGACTGTGGCCGTCCCCTGCAGCTCCCCCAATGGTAGATCAGGCCCAACCAGGTGCACCCGGCCATCACCCACAGGCTCTCCCTTCACACCCCAGCCCAGCACCTGGAAATGGCACTCCTGCCCACCCCCCCCAAGGGCATCTAGGTCCAGAGAAGGTGGGCAGGCAGGTGCCAGTGCTGGTGCCAGAGGGACTGGTGGGTGGGTGGGTGCATGAGGCTCTCTGTTCCCTTCCTGTAGACCAGCTGAAGCATGGAACATCCCCAAACTAATTTGTTCATTGACTAGAATGTCCAGGAAGAGGACGGGGAGGTGTGTCTTGGCAGCAGAGCACTTACTTGCCTTTCGTGGGTGAGGCCCTGGGTTCGAGTACCCATGCCACAAAATTAAGAAGGCAGGGATGGAGGAGGGAGGGAGGGAGGGAGGGAGTGAGGGAGGGAGGAAGAAAGGAAGGAAGGAAGGGAGGGAGGGAGGGAGGGAGGGAGGGAGGGAGGGAGGGAGGGAGGGAGGGAGGGAAAGACAGAAAGAAGAGAAGAGAAGAGAAGAGAAGAGAAAAGAAAAGAAAAGAAAAGAAAAGAAAAGAAAAGAAAAGAAAAGAAAAGAAAAGAAAAGAAAAGAAAAGAAAAGAAAGGAAAGAAAAAAGAAAAAAACTTCAAGGTAAGATAAGCTCTAATGCCCTGTCACCTTTTTTTTAAGACCTCACTTCCTTTTTCCCTGGCTCTAGGGCATAATGATAAACTGACAAAATGTCAACATTGTCCTGACACACACACAAAGTTCAGATGCATGAGTGAGGCCACAGAACAACTGCACCTAAAAATACCTCCCAATACCACAGGTGAGGAAGAAGAGGGTCAAAGCCAGGCACTTGCTCAGAGCAGGCAACCCAACAGTCCTCAGTGGAGAAGATGAAACATCAAAGCCAGTGGTTCTCACCTGAGGTCCCCCAATACTCCTGGGGGGTCTCAGGTGACAATCACATAATTTCAGGGACCAGGAGAGGAGTGGGGAGTCAGCGACCCCATGGGACAGGAATTGGCCACAGTTGGAACCGGCAGAATTTGGGGAATTGTCCTGGGCAGCCGTCAGGGAGAACTAGATGGCCATGCAGAGCCATCTAGTGGAATAGACAGGACATGGGAATCGCTTCCTCTCCCAAACTCTCCAGCCCAGCCAGGAAGTAGATCAGAGGAGGTAGAGGCCCAGGAATTCTTCTGACTTTTATCCACAGGCCCCAAAGGGCTACCCAAGACCAGAACCAAAGACCAGCACCAGTCAGCAACAAGTCCGACAGATCATGATCACCGATGCTGGTCACAGATGAAGCATGGGGACAGATTCCATTCCTCACTCACACAGTGACAACCACTGGCGGTTGTCGAGGAAGAAAAGGAAACCATAAAAAGACTATTTCCTCCTGCTTAGCTGCAGCAGCAAAGCCCAAAGTGTACCTGTGTGGATCCTGATATGCCGAGTCAGCTGGCTCGGCTTCTGGAACGTCTTGCCACAGTGTGGGCATGAGTAGGTGAAGCCGCTTCGGTCGACGTTCCGGTTGTAAGACCTTGTGCTCGCCACCCTGGGGACAGAGCAGAACTGCTGTCAGCTGCTGCCCTGGGCCCCAGAGCTCACCTAGCACACACTTCAGGGAGGTAGGGCTAGGAAGAGTGGGAGAGGGGGACACACCACACCCTCTGAGTGCACCTGTAGCACTACCATGGGCTCCAACATGCCCAGTGAGGAAGAAAACAGGTTCTGCCTAGGCTCCACAGAAGCACCTGGTTTCTGGAAGGGTTAAGGGGTCTGCGTGTCTCTGATAAACTTTGCTTGGGAGAGGCAAATAGGGTGTCATCTGCATGGACGTCGGCCTGACCCCAACCTCCAGGGTGCTCCAGTGCTAACCAGGAGTCTGCAGGGCAGCTGGGAAAATGGACAGGAAGGCAGGCATCTGTGAGGACTGGGACAAAGACCACACTGGTGCAGCGCATCCTCCACAGAAAGGAGGTTCAGGGGCTCTTGCTGCCATGGCACCTGTGAGAGTACAGGAGAGCCAATTGCCCAATTCATACACATGATGCCACTTTGGGTAACGCAGGTCAAAAAGGAGGAGCTTATCTACTCAGTGAGCACCCATGGTGCTTGATCTGTTACTGCCTATCAAAGGCGGGCGACCAGGCCCCATTTCTAAATTCCATCTCCAAGCTCTGCCCAGCCAGCTCATGGCTTCTTTGTTTTGGGATGTTCTCAAGAAGCCCCCAGGCCAGGCCTAGCAGCACTTAGCCCAGCTGTGGTGGCCAGACAGTTCCACTTTCATGGCCCAGCATGACTAGGGCCACCAGGGTCACACTCAACAGTACCCAGCGAAGGGGGTCACATGGTCTCAGAGGGCAACCTCAGAACAACCTCCTTGACCCTGATTTTCTCTACTTTTCAAGGGTCTGGGCCACACTTGGGGGTGCTCAGGGATCACTCCTGCTGGGGTTCAGGGTCCACAAGGAGTGCAAGGCAGACACCTTCACTGCGTTATCCCCCTCCGGCTCTCTGATATCTTTCTCCTGCTACAAGTCAGAGACTCGCCAAAGGCACCCCAAGATCAACAGCTGTGCTGGTGCCCCTGGAGCAGCCACCATCCATCTGTCTATCTGTCCACCGCCGATCACAGCATTTCCACCCGGCAATGGTAAAGGGCAGTGGACCGGGGACACACCTGACTTTGTAATGAGTCTTCGCATGCTCTTTGAGCTGCAGTGGCGTCTCGAACTCCTTGCGGCAGGCCTTGCAGGTGAGTGGCCGGCTCCCGGCCAGCTCCTGGCGGTGCTGCTCCATGTGGGCAGCCAGCTGGCTCTGCAGAGTGAACTCATCCCCACACTCGGAGCAGATGAGGTTCTAGAAGGGAAAGCGGCTCTGAGCCCAGCACACCTGGCAGGAAACGCTACCCCGAGCCCCAACATGCGCAACCAGACCTACCCACCCAGACCCTCCTTGGGAGCCGACACGCCTTGCTCTCCTCCAAAGACAGACCACCAGGCCCAAACATGAATGGAGAAAACTCATTTCTTTATTGGCAGAAAAGCAGAGAAACATGGGGGAAAGGATAAACAGAATTTTTAAAAGGCCCTTAAAACAGTACATGAATCTCATGAAAGTGAGGTTGGTCACTAATAGTCCTCAGAGGCCTGGGCAGGGAAAGACAAGGCTGAGTGAAAGGTTCTGAGAGGGTAATAATGGGAGTTAAAGAAGTTACCCTAGCAATAGCACATGATGATCTGATAATGAACAAAGAGAACCACAGAACATAGGAAGTTCACCAAGTTAGACGCAGATCTCATCTGACCCCCAAAAAGCCACCCAGGCAGGGAGGCTGGGCTAGCAGACAGTCTCTGCTCTGAACTCTGCACTCTCTTCCTTTCTTGGGGACAATCCCCAATAGTTTCTCCTGAAGGGTAGGTCTGAAGGCAACACATTGTTGCTTTTCTTCATCTGAAAACCAACTTCTCTTTCTTTCATTTTCTTTCTTTTTCATCCTACAAAGAGTGCATCTAGTTCTTTTCTCTCCGACAGGCCTAAGGAAACGCCAGACAGCTCCTCATTCCCACTGCTCAGCTGGGGGCTCCTCCCGCTAGGTAACCACATGCCCAGCAGCCCAACAGGCCTGAGCCTCCACTTCTCTGGGAGTCCCCAGGTCCTTTCTCTGGGTTTCAGGATTGTCTCAGGATTCTTTCTGCTCCTTGACTAAACAGACTAAACAGGGACATTTTCTCTTCGGTTGATTCTGGGCAATTTTCTTCCAATGCACTTTCATTCCACCTCACTGTCCTTCCTAGAATTCATGATAACAATGTTTAAGTTTTCCTTTTCACTTTGTCTTAAGTGCCCTGAGGCTGCTACAGTTCCCATCTCTGTTTCTGTGTTGTGCAGTTGAACACATTCCTGTTGATCTGCTCAGCTTGAGACACCTTCCTGCCTGTTTCTTTTCTGTCCTGAGACTGAACCTCCCTCCATGCCGTCCTTGATCTCATCTTGGGGACAGTCCAGACGCATCAATTCCCTTTGGTCCTTTTCTAGCTCCTTCTTGCACCTCATCAACAGTCATAAGACAGTTCATAGAGCAATTCTGGTGCTGGCTAATTTAATCCCAACCCTTCTCTATCAGTCCAGAGAGACCCCAGAACCTAGGAGTGGCAACAGCACTAAGCCCAGAGTCTGGTGCCATCCAGCCTACAGACACACCTATGAACCTGCTCGGCAGGAGTCAGCCACTCCTGCCTGCTCCCAGCTGCAATGGGTCAGCCTCCAGTTCAGAACTGCATGCACCATCAAGTGGGGACCCGGTGTTGACTATCTGCGGGCATTGCCTGCTCTCAACTGAGCTCTTAGCTTGAGTAGGACACAAGGAGCGGAAGAGAGGCTCTTACTAAGTTTGACAGCAGAGCCGGGGGCACACAGCACCCTCCAAACGGCCTCTTCCCACGAGGCCACAGGCATCCCTGCACTTCTGGAATACGGGAAGGAAGGAGCAGGCGACATGGTCTGGAGCACCCCATACCAGTCTTCCCCCTTGGTTATCCCTGCCCTGATGGACGGGGCTCTCTCTGGACAGGTGTAAGGGGGAAAGACACACTTCTCCATGGCCCTGCTACAGACAGAGGAGAGGTCAGGCCTGCATTGGCTAAGCCAGCTTCTTAGGTCAGCTGTGGCACAAAGCTCCTGAGTTCCAGCACCCCCTGCTCTCCCCAAACCAGGAGCAGGGCCTACCAAGAATGGGACCCAGAGATCGGGGGTACATGCCCTCAGGTCCAGTGCCACAGACCCCTCTCTGACCTCACATGAGGGAGCCCATGGCACCCCACAAGGGCCAAGTGCTGCAGGCCAGCAGCACCCCCACAGCTGCAGTGGAGACACCAGGTTCTAGAGGAGCCATTTCAAAGGACGCCCCTCGCCGCTGTACATCCTGAGAATCCAACAGGTACGGATAAGGGGTGTGCGCCCTGCCCCCTCTGTACCCCAGTTCCTGTACCGTGTACCCCCTGTACACACAGTTCCCTCCCTAGTCCAACACTCCAAGCACAGGACCCCACGCACAGCCATTGGCAGGGGCAGGGAAGGGAGAATGATTGTTAAGTAAGTCAGCAGAGCAGCAGAAAGAAAAGAAATCTGAGTCTGAGACAAAGTAAAAATGATACCAAAGGGGGCCAGAGTGATAGCACAGTGGTAGGGAATTTGCCTTGCATGCAGCCAACCCTAAATGAACCTGGGTTCGATTCCTGACATCCCATATGGTCCCCTGAGCTGCCAAAAGCCAAGAATAACCCCTGAGCACTATCAGGTGTGACCCAAAAACAACAACAACAACAACAAAAAATTATACCAAAGAAAGAAGTGAGAACTGGGTCTGGAGCTCTAGAACAGTGGGGAAGGGCATGGCTGCCCATAGTCAAGTTGGGTTTTCTTTGGGCAACATAGATGGTTCCCCAAAACCATGGGATCTGAGCAAAAATTAACAACAAAATGAGTACTGAACAGAGACAGAATGCTGTCATGCTCAGCAGAAAGACAAGCCTTCTAAGAAGATAGAGAAGGTTCAGGGACAATGATGCCCACCACATTCCAGAGATAGAAAACTACATGCGAGATATGAGGCTGGAGAGATAGCAGAGCATAGGGCATTTGCCTTGCATGCAGTTGACCCACGACAGATGGTGGTTCAAATCCCAGCATCCCATATGGTCCCCTGAGCCTGCCAGGAGCTATTTCTGAGTGCAGAGCCAGGAGTAACCTCTGAGCACCACCAGGTGTGACCCCAAAAAAATTAAAAAAAGAAAAATACATGGGGATAAAAATGACACAGACCAGAAAGAAAGCGAAAACAAACAGCATGTCACAATCACAGACTGAAACCTCAAGTCTGCTGGCAAGACAGGGCTTTCTCTGGGGCCTGTGGAATATAGGGCCTTCTCCAGGGACCTGTAGATTCTGGAGCTTTCTCCATGAGTCCTGTGGACTATTGGGCCTTCCTTCTCACAGGGGCCTATGGAATATGGGGATTTCATCATGGGTGCTTGTGGACTATGAAGCCTGCCCCAGGGATCCTGTGGACTATGAAACTTCTCCAGAGGTCTGTTGACTATGGGGCCTGTGGATTATAGGGCCTTCGTGGGAGCCTGTGAACTACGGAACCTTCCTCACAGGGCCTTTCCCACAGGGTCCTCTTGACCATAAGGCTTTCCCTTATGTGGTCTCTGCACTATGTCCTTCTCCATGGGTCTTTATGGACTATGTGGATTTCCCCTCAGGGGCCTGTAGACTATTGGGCCCACAGGAAACTAAGGACTATAGAGCCTTCATCATTGGGCCTATGGACATGGTGCCTTCATCACAGGGGCCTGTGGACTATAGGATTTCATCATTAGAACCTATGGACTCTGGGGCCTTTATCACAAGAGACTGTAGACTATGGTACCTTCATCATGGGGCCTGTGGACTATAGGAACTTCATCATGGGGACTTGTGGACTATGGGGCCTGCCCCAGGGGGTCCTGTTGACTATGAAATTTCCTCCAGAGGCTTGTTGAATATGGACCTTCTCCATGGGAGCTGATGGACTATGGGCCCTTCCTCAAAGGGCCTCTAGACTATGGGGCTTATGGACTATAGGGTCTCCCCCACAGGGTCCTGCTGATCGTGGGCCTCGGACTATGTATCTGATGTATCGTTCTGCACGAGTCTTTGTTGACTATGGGCCCTTCTTCATGGGGTCTTTGGACTACAGGGCCTTCCCCATAGGGTCCTGTGGATCATGGGACTTTCCCCATGTGGTCTATATACTATGTTACCTTCTCACAGGTCTTTGTGGACTATGTGGATTTCCCCACTGGGTCTTGGGGTCTATGGGGTCTTCTTCATGGGGGTCTGTGGGTGATGGGGCCTTCCTCACATGGACCTGTGGACTATGTGGCCTTCTCCGCTGGCCTATGGACTATGTGTCTTTTTCACGAGGGCCTGAGGACAACCCCACAGGGCTTGATGACAATACTCCACATCTATATGCTCAAAATCATGGGTGGGCCTGTGCCAAAACTCTCCAGACTGATATCTGTATCCAACAGTCAAACACTGACCGAGGGCCTCAAGCTGGGTCTGACTTCACAGAGTGGGGTGTTAGAAACATGTGTAGCCTCAAACACTCCTCCATACAGTAGGGACAACTAAAAGTCTGAACACAGAGTCACTGCCTAGAGAATGCTGGGAGCCAGGGTGCCCAGCACATGTGCATCATGACCCACAGGCCTCTAACACTTCAAGGAGCCCACCACACTAGACAGTACAAAGGCTGCTGCACAGTCATCTCCTGACAGCCTTTCTGCGGCTGGGTCTCTCCCTGGGACATGCAGGATTTCTCCAGCCTCCTCAGACACTGCCAAAATAGATGTTTCCTTCTGCTTTCCAAGGCTGGGAATCACTGCTTCTGACAAGCACCAGAGCTGGGGAGCTTCCAGGAGCACCAGCAAGATTGTGCATTGCCCAAGGAGAACAGGGTGCCTTGCATAGGGACTGCCTAAGCCCAGCAGAAGGAGCCAACCCTCAGGAAAAGCCAACATGGCAGCAGATTTGCACAGACATATCCTGTGCACAGAGAACATCAAGTACTCTCTATTACATGATCAAGAGAATGATTCGGTGCCCAGGTTAAGACCAAGATAACAGGTGTGCAAGGGAGATATTCATGACATTCCTGGTAAAAGGGGGCAAGATCTAGCTGCAAATGACGCAGAGAAGAATGGTTGCCAAATCTCTACAGCAGCATCACTGGTTTCACACTTAGAGAACTATTTTTTAACTTAAAAATATCATGAAAAAGCTATAGAGCAAAATGGAGAGAGGAGGAGCAGGAGGTATAACTGTACTATCTGCAACAAGCACAATGAATAACTTTTAAAAATGGTACTTCAGGGCCGGAGCGGTGGTGCAAGCAGTAAGGTGTCTGCCTTGCCAATGCTAGCCTAGGATGGACTGTGGTTCGATCCCCTGGCGTCCCATATGGTCCCCCAAGCCAGGAGCAATTTCTGAGCGCATAGCCAGGAGTAACCCCTGAATGTCACTGGATATGGCCCAAAAACCAAAAAGGAAAAAAAAGGTTCTTCTGCTAATATATAGTTCCTTTTTCCAAATATATTTTACTCACACAAAGACAAAAGTCATTTTATGATAAAAATTCAAGACAAAAAATATGATAAAAGCCTATAAAAACCATATGAGGGGCCGGAGAGATAGCATGAAGGTAAGGCATTTGCCTTTCATGCAGGAGGTCATCGGTTTGAATCCCGGCGTCCCATATGGTCCCCCGTGCCTGCCAGGAGCAATTTCTGAGCCTGAAGCCAGGAATAACCCCTGAGCACTGCCGGGTGTGACCCAAAAACCACACACACACACACACACACACACACAAAACAAATAAACAAAAAAACATATGAATTCAGTCTTTAGGATGCAAAATTATAGGTGCAATTTTTTTAAACATGGGTTTTTTGAGAGTCTGGGCAGGAAACTACCAGGAAGAGTTGTTAGTGACTATCTTGGGGTGGGGGAATGGAACACTCTTTGCTTTCCTTCTTCCTTTCTGCACTTTTCTCGTGTCTTACAGCAACCATGGGTGCACCAGGGAGGGGGACTCAGCAGCCCTGACACCCACATTGGTGTCCCCCAGCACCATCCTGAGCCACCCCCATAGACTGCAGCCTCTTCAGCAGGGATTGCTTTGGAAAACAGACTCCTTAAGACATCAAGAATTTCTTCTCAGGGCCAGAGCGATAGCACAATGAGTAGGACGTTTACCTTGCAAGCAGCCAACCTGGATTCGAACCCCGGCATCCCATTGGTCTCCCGAGCACTACTAAGAATGATTTCTGAGTGCAGAGCCAAGAGTAACTCCTGAGCGCCACTGGGTGTGGGGGGGGGAAAGTTCTCTCAGGCCGGAACCAGAGAGAAGAGGGGAAGCACTTGCCTTGTGTTCATCTGACCCAGATTCAATCCCCAGTATCCCATAGGGTCCTGTAAGCTCCACCGAGGGTGATTCCTGAGTATGCAGTCAGGAGTAAACCCTGAGCATCGAGATGTGCCCCCCCACAAAATAGCCCTACAGAAAAAGAAAAAATAATAATTTCTTCTCTCCTCCCAAATCCCCATATGCCCAGGGCCATGAACTAGTTCTGCCATCTGCAGAAGCTCGTTTGATTTTGGGCTATTGTGGAATCCTGCAAAAGTTTGTTTCCATTAAGGGAGGAAAATTTCATACTTGTCTTTCCAGTGTCCTCTGCGCCAGAAAGCCTGTCCCTAAGGGAAGACCTAGCCAAAAGAGAATGTGGCATGGAGCAGAGCTCAGCCAAAGCAACCTAGATGGCCACTGGAACTCCTAGACGTCACACCTAAAGGCTTTGCATGCTAGTTCATGCCTGAACATTCTGCAAACCAACAGACAGGGCATGGGCTGGATAATTACCTCTTCCTTCTCATGGAGCATGATATGCGCTTTCAGACTAGCCACTCTGGAGAACCGCTTGTTACACACAGGACAGCTGGGGTGGTCCCCATTGTGGGTGCATTTATGAAGTGTCAGGTTGAACTCAACATTAAAGGTTTGGGGGCACAGGTCACATCGATGTGGCTATTCGGAGAGAAAAGTCGAGAAGGCACTAAGATGAAATTGCCCACAAGTGAAGGCCACCCCACAACTGAGCAGAGACCACAAGGCTTCCCAGACAGCGACCCTCCTCCAGGGGAGCAGCAAGAAGGAGGGGCTTCAGCTCACGGTGTGGGATCTGGCCCTTCTTGGAGCCAAGTCAAGTGTTTTCAAAGCAGTGCGCAGACCATAAGGAGGCAGAAATGAGGGCAAGTTCGCTTCTCTGTCTCAAACCCTGTGGGTTGCCCGGGGTTGCCTAGCTGTTATCAGGCAACCAGTCCCACTTCCCCCAGCCCTCGGCACCCAGGCTCTCTGTCCCCAAGGAAAACTGAAGCCAAGAATGACACTCATCTGCCTTCCACAAGACAAACCTTCCCCTCCAGCTGCCCCCCAGCCCAGATAGACCCCTGGGGGGTGCTCCCGAGGCAAGACCACCATGCACCCTGGAACAGCGCCTCCCATCTGAGACCACCAAGGCAGAACACAGCAAAGCCAGCCAGCTCTCACCCAAGAGTGCTGGGCATCTGAACTGGCTCAGAAACACTTTTCCCGTGACCCCCCCAGAACAGCTTCCACACAGAGGCGGAAAACAAGGAGCCCCAGATCAAGAATCCAAGCACAGCCCATCCCGCCAGCGACAGCGGGACTTGGGGGAACATCACTGCCACATGCGCGTCCAACGGGGCCACTCTCAGCGCTCATACCTCTAACCCTGCACATACATACCTTGTCATGGCGCTCGTGGCCCCTCATGTGGCGTTGAAATTGGGACTCTTTGGGGAAAGAGAGCAGACAGAGTTCACATTTATGGAAGTTTGCAACTTGACAGGCATAGTTAACATTCTCCGCATTCAATGTTAAAACTCCATCTACAAAACCGCATAAGTATAGACAATAAATACCAATTATTATTCTCATGGAAAAAAGTAAAAATAAAAATAAGAGTGGTTATTGTTTTGAAACCAAGTGACAACCGAGACTGATGAGAGGCTAGAGATGAAATGTCAGGACAGGATTCCTAGTTAGAAGTCAGGGTGCGGAATGATGGGTCAGCAGCAGCCCAAATTTCACACATCTGGCATCTGGGACATGTGAGGACACCCAGAGCTGAGACCCAAAGGCCAAGTGGCCTGTAGGTAATATGCCCTGCCTCACATGCCCTTGCAGGTCAGCACTGACCCAAACTCACAGCCAGCACGCCAGCTCCAGTGCCTCAGAAAAGAAGCCTCCCTGCCTCCTCCCTATGTACATTGGGGCTCAGGGAGTGAAGAGCACCCCACTGGCTATTATTTCTCCCAATAGTGCAGGCCTGGAAGGTGAGGGAGGACCTAGTGTGTGTCATTGTTCTTGATCTCTCCATCCAGTCAACTCACCCCAAGTCTTAGCACACGCACCTAAGTATATAACACAGAGATATCTCCTGAGACATGCATCCCTACATCTGAGCACTCAAGAGATCTGAGAATGGGGGTGGGGGGAAATCCCCAGACTTAAGAGCCTAGTAACCCCAGGGAAGTCTGACACACATAGGGCCTAGGGAGTACACAGACCTCTCTGCTCACACCAGGGCTTCTGCCAGCAGAAGAGAGGATAGAAGGGGCAGACAGGTAAAGCTGGCACGAGGAGAGACCCTCTGCGGGGCTCTGAGTCAAGCCAATTCCAGTCTTGAAAATGCCAATGTCCAGAAGGCAGACAGGCCGTGGGCAGCCATTGGGTGAGTGCTGTGAGTCCACCCAGGAGAGCTGAGCACAATACCCCTCAAGGAGACCCCAGAGTGTGCAAGAGCCAGGTATGAACCCCAGAGAAATCAAGCATGATTCTCCATGAGCACCCCTGGTGCAAGCATGTGTGCCTGACCAGAGGCAAGTCCTCGAGCCCCACACATGCATGTGGCATACAGCAGAAAGCAGGAGCCAGAACTGGGAAGCATAGTATGGCAGGAAGACAGATGCAGGATGTGATGGGCAGGCAGTGCTGGTGGAGCCTGAACAGGATCTATGACCTGGGCAGTGGGACCAAAGAATGGACCAGCCCCACACAACGGGTGAGCCCCAGAACATCAAGAAAGTCAGAAAGAAAGCTCAGGGCCCATTCAGCTCGACCTGACTCACTATGAAAAAAAAAAAAGCAGGACCCCAGGAGCACTCACATGCCCCCATTCTAGATGGCAATGTGGAGAGACAAACACTCTACACAAACTCAGCTCTAGACGGCTCCATGTCTCCCAAACCAGAGAAAGGACTCAGCCAGTGGCCATGATTGCCAAGACAGAAGAAAGTAGCAGCCAGCTGCTGACAGTGCAGCGGGCCAAACCCACCGCCCCTCTCACTGCTGGGCTCAGACCTCAAGGGCTATAAGTCAACTCTGGTCAGCACTTCTACCTTGAATCCACAGCAGGGAGTCCACCAAAATGGGACAGACCCGAAATGTGGCCTGTGCCCTAGGAATGTTTTCTCATGGACCAGACCACCCCGTGATGCCACAGAAACAGATACAGCATCCCCCAAGTCTCGGCCTGGGAAGAAAGAAAGGGAAGGAAGCTGGGAACAGGAACAACCAGATTTTAGGGCAACAATGTGATTCCTAATGAAAAAGAAATAAAGTCCCTGGGATAAAAGTGACTCAAGCATTGTGGGGTTAAATGGGAGAGCGAGGCCATACTACAAAGGGCCTCCTGTGCCCCTAATGCCCAGGCCAGCCCCACTGGAAGAGCAGCCTGGGCCATTACTTGAAGGCTCCAGCAGGGAGCCTTAATACTTGTCAGTTGATGTTATAGAGAACTGAGGCTAAACCTCATGGCGAAGGTCACTCATCACCCATCTGGGCTTGCACCCTTGCTGCCTACTTCTTCTGGGGCCAGTCACCCACTTGGTGGCCACAAAAATGAGGCAGGGCGCATTAGAGCAAGAGTAACCAAGTGTCTGGCAGGAGATTGGGGCTGGAGACAGCACAGGGAAGACCATGGGTTGGTGCTGACCCTGTAAGCTATCAACCCTGACTACATACATACATACAGCACCACATACAGTTCCCAAGTCCCACCAGGAGTGATCCCTGAGCACAACAGGGAATCTCCCCAGCCCCCCCAAATATATATATATATATATATATATCTGTATATATGTAATACATATATTAATACTTAAAAGCATAAGTAAAATAGTATATTATTCACATAGACAAAATGTATCTATAGGTAACATCGATGTTATATAAAAGTGACAGATGTGACAAACTAGAAATTTCTAGAAAGATTAAAATGTATCAAGCACAATCATATTCTCTAAACACTGGGGAAAATGTGTGCCTAGCACTTTACCAAAGAGAAGCAAATAACATTTTTTGAAATACGAAAAACAGCAAGAATAAAAAGGCGGGGCCAAAGCAATAGCACAACGGGAAGGGTATTTGCCTTCTACGTGGCCAACCTGGGTTCAACCCCCAGCATCCCAATGGTCCCACAAGCACTACAAGGAATGACACCTGAGTGCAGAGCCAAGAGTAACGCCCTGAGCACTGCCTGGGTGACCCATAAGGCAAAAACATGAGAGAGGGAGGGGGAGAGAGAAAAGGAGGGAGGGGGGAAAGAGAGAGAAATATCGAGTTCGGGCAAGGGACAGATCATATTAACACTACTGGGAAAGCAAAAAATGCATTTCAAAAGAATTTACATCTGCCACTTAAAACTGTTCCCACTATCTAAGCCCAGAGTGCATCCATAGGAAACTGTACCAAAGCCTTTGAAAGAATGTGACAGCCAACTTACACAAGCTTTCAGAAAGAGGGGAAGACGTCCTTTGTTCCTTATTTCCAGATCAATAATATAGGAATAAATAATACCAATCCTTGGAAGTTAGAGGGACTAAACAAAGGTTGATGTATTAAATAAAAATTGTCTATTTAAAAGATCACACAGTAGCCAGTCACACGTCGCATCCCTATTTATACAGAAAATAATAACACGCCGAGGTAACTTTATTCAAGGAGGCAAGTGCGGCTGTGAAAGGCGACCAAACTCACATCATCAGGATGACCAGGGGAGAGTGTGACCAGCACCATGATGTCTGGGAACCTGTGGGAAGCAGCAGTTTGGGGCTGGCTCATGAGTTCCTGCCACTCTTGTCCCAGCCTGGGACTGGGACCTGGATGTAGTCTGGGGGGGCGAATTCCCAGGAAAGTCAAGCGCAAGGGGTATGATGTCGGAACTACTAGCCTGGCTCCTGCACCATCTGATAACTAAGAGGCCAATTCCTCTGTAACTGGTGCTCTGAATGCGTCCCCTGAGCTTGGAAAGGCAGGGCCAGGCCGAGACCAAAATGGTGGCACTGAAAATGCATGGACCCAAACCAGCAAAGTCAGACCCGGAGTCCAGGAAGCTGAAACTGACGCAGGGAGGGCAGCCCTAGGATCCACTTGCTGTTGGACCCCTAAGGGTCCTCTGGGTTAGGCTGCTGGGCCTATGTACCGCCCAGGTGGCAGTGGGGGGGGGGGGCAGGGCGACAGCTGAAGGCTGGCCCAGTCACCCCCAACCACTCTCCTCACAGGCCCATCTCAAGGTGGAAGATCCACTAGCAAGGCCCCTGCTAAGGAAGGGGGTACTGGGACCAGGAGCAATAGGCACTGGAAACTAGGGGTGAAGGGGGTCCTGGGATCGGGGGACTGGAAGGAAGCAAGAGAGTCCTGGGGACATGGGAACTAGGGGGCAGCAGGGTCTTGGGGACTATAAGGGAAGTCCTGGGGACATATGGACTAAGGGATGAGAGGGTGCTGGGGCCCTGGGAACTAGGGGTCAGGGAGTCCTGGGGACAGAGAGATAGAGAGCAGCGGGACCTGGGGACTGGAAGCAAGGGAATCCTGGAGACAAGTGGACTAGGGAGCAGGAGGGTGCTTGGGACCTGGGGACTAGAAGTCAGGGGTCCTGGGAACACAGGAACCGGGCCTGGGGCTGGAGGACTGGGAGAGGCGCTGAGGTCGGCCGGGTCAGGCGAATCGGCCCGGGGCCGGGGCAGCCGGGGTGGGGCCCGGGGCCCGAGAAGGGGGCTCGCGCGGGGCGGGCGGGAGTCGCGGGCCCGGCGGCGGCTCGCGGGCGCGCGCGGGGCGAGGCGAGGGCGGCGCGGCGGGGGCGCGCGCGGGCTGGGGCGGCGGCGGCGGCGGGCGGGCGCGCGCGCGGGCGGGGGGAGGGGAGGAGCCGGCGCCGCCCGCCCGCCCGCCCGGCCCGGAAAGTAGGCCCAGCCAGCCGCGGAGGGGGCGCCGAGCCGCGCCGCGCCGTCTCGTATCATTCCGCCCGCGCCCTCCGAGTCAGGCAGTCCGGCCGGCGGGCCGGGCGAGCGCCAGTCGGCGCCAGGCGGCGGCGGCGGCGGCGGCGGTGCGGCCCGCTCGGCTCCGCTCGGCCGGGCCCGGCACCGAGGCGCCGAGCGCCCCCAGGGCCGGCCCGCCTCGCTCGGCCCCTCTTCGCGGCCCTCCCTCCCGCCCGCCCGCCCGCCGGCCCGGCCCGGCCCGGCTCGGCTCCCCGGCGCGCTCTTACCGGTGCGGCCCCTGGGCGGCGGCGGGGGGCGGCCCCGCGGCATGGTCGGGCCGCGGCTCTCTGGGCGCAGCGCGCACGCGCGACCCCGGCGGCCGCTGAGGCGGTGGCTGAGGAGGCGGCGGCCGAGCGCGGGCCCGCTCGGCCCCGGGGTGCTACGCCGCCGCCGCCGCCGCCGCCGCCTCACGGCGGGCAGGCGCCCCGGCGGCCGAGCGGGAGCGCCGGGCCCGCGGCCTGAGCGGCGGCTGCCATGGCCCGGCGGGGCGTTGGGCGCGGGCGCCGTGGGGGCGGGGAGCGGAGCGGAGCCGCGCATGCGCCGCCGCCGCGGCCGCCTCAGCATCAGCAGGCCGGGCGCTCGCTCGCTCGCTCTCTGGCTCGCACGGGAGCCGGCCTGAGGGGGCTTGGGCCGAGGGGCGGCCGGAGGGAGCTGCCCCCCCCGACGCTGAAGGCGGGGAGGCGGCCGGGCTTCGGGCTCCGAACTGGCGTCTGTCGTGGCGCTCGCTCGCGCAGGCCCCGCCGGAAGTGGGCCTGGGGCCCCGCTGAGGATGGGATGGGATGGGATGGGACGGAGCGTCGGGGAAGGAAGGACACGAGGACACGACTGGAGCCGCCTCGCCTCTCTCTCCTCCACCTCACCTCACCTCACCTCGCTTCGCTTCTCTTGCCTCACCCCGGCACCTCTACCTCACTTCGCTTCTCTCACCTCATCGCTCCTCTCCTGACCCCTCACCTTGCTTCTCACCTCTCCTCACCCATCACATCACCCCAGCCCCACCTCACCTCACTTCCCCTCTCTTCTCTCACCTCCACCTCACCTCTCTTCTCTCCTTTCACCTCACCCCTCACCCCACCAGCACCTCTACCTCGCCTCGCCTCACCTCACCCAGAGGAAGTTTCCATTGACCTTCCCTCCTCAGCCCCTCTCCATATTCCTCCCTGCTGCACCAGACAGGTGACCCGAGGAGGAGCGGTGCAGTCACGGGTGCCTGGCCCAGGGCTCTGCAGCAGCAGCAAACTTCAGCTTGTCTCAGGGCAGACAGAAGGGGAGAGATGTTGTCTGTTCTTTGGGTGGGGGTTCTTGGTTGGTTTGTTTGTTTGTTTTTTTGGCGGGGGCACTCGGAATGCCTTACCTGCAAGGAGATTCAGCGGCCACTTGCCCCCCCCCCCACTTCTGTTCCTCTGATGAATCATCAGCTCCCTGAGGCAGCATGGATGTGATTGACACTGCACTTTTGCAGTTAACTTCCCAAGGTCACCGGGCCTTGCTTCTGGGGTGACTACACCCCACCTTTAGTTGCCTGGTCCCTTCTACTTCACGGCGCTCTGCCCACTAGAAAAGGCCACGCTCTTCCTTTCTTTCCTACACCTACACTCTTAGGTGTCTCTTCTGAAATGCCACGGGGAGGTGGAGGTTGACTTCTCTAGAAACAGCCACACCTGAGCTCCAGCCTGCTGCCCCAGGCCTAGTGCATGCCAGGATCCCTGATGCTTTCCAGGGTCCAGGATGCTGCTTGTATGAGTTCCTGCACACTTCGCCGGCGCTGCACCCATGGCACCAGCCCCACTTGCATAGGGTGATATTTTTAGCACCATGCAGGACTGTTAAGTATAAGTGAGGTCATGTCATCACAGCCCTACTCTGGAATGCCACTTCCTTTGCCTGCCTGATGGTTCTGGCTAGTACTTGCAGCACAGTGCAGAATTGGAGATTGCTAAGACCGTGTGCCTTTGTCTTATTCCTGGCACGATGAGGCCCGAGAGTTTGGAATGTTTCACCCCAGTGCAGGTTAGCTAGGGATTGGTCTTAGGGCACTAATGATGTAAAAGACATTCTATACCATTTGTTGGGAGTTTTTAGTCCTCAAAGGATTTTGGATTTTGTCAAATGGTTTTCCTATATCAAGATTGGAATCCCCTAATTCTAATTGTTCTAGTGTGATACATCGCATTTATTTACATTTCATTTGTAATTAAGTTAAGTTTCATTTGATCATAGTGGATGATTGTTTAACGTGCTGTTGGATTAGTTGTGCTAGTACTTGTTGAAATTGTTTGCTGACATACTCATTATGAGTAGTGAGTTCCCTATAGGTTATTTTAGTAATTTGGTTTTGCTTTCTCTCTAACAAAGCTCCTCACTTTGTTAGCAGCATGGCCTCCTAAATGAGTTTGGGGGAGGGGGTGCCCGCTTCATTTTGTTGGAAGCATAAGAAAAGGATTGGTTTAAGTCTTTGTTTGCCAGCTCTTCCATAATCAGAGCTTGTGTGTGCACTGACCCTTTGACCAGTCTCCTCTGCCCTTGGTGCCATTTCTTTAATTGCCTAATAGAATTCGGTGGAGAAACCATTTGGTAATGGGTTTTACTTGGTGGAGGGTTCAGCAGAAATGTTTCTCCACATTGGTCTGTTCAGGTTTTCTATTCACAATTCATTTTTAGTAGACAGTATATAGCTTGTCTAGACTCATTGTCTTGAATATGTTTGGAGAGAAAAGGGGAAGCTGCTCTTTTCTTCCTTCTCACTGTAAAGATATTGACTGTCAGGCACAGAAGTGTTGAGGGGTAAACTCTCAGCAGTGTTGAACCTGTCTTCATAGCAGACCAATACCTGCCCCTCCCTGTCTTCCTTCCCTAGGAATACTGTCCTAAGAATCAGCCCATTGCCTTTGTGGTTGTCTTTTTAAATGAATTGTTGCAGGTGACTTGGGTAAGGGGGAGTTTGGAAGGAAGACTCAAGAAGACAGTGCTTCCACCTCTCAGCTCAACCCACTCAGCCACCTAGGGCAGAGTGGTCTTGCAGAGTCAGGACCCACCAAGTCTGCTCCAAGCACCTCCTTGCCATGGCCATCGAGCTATGCCTGAAACCCACTTATTGCATGGCATGGGAACTGGTCTCTATATTGAATTTTTTAGGTGCCATGGACTGGGCTAAAGCAAGGACTTGCTTTTTGCTACTAACGGAAAATCAGTCCTAACCTCTGCCCAGGCATTCCCTCACAGAAAATTTCAGGAGGTGGAATATTGAAGCTAAATAGTTTTATTGAAAGAAATACTGCTTATAGAAATGTGAGGGAAAGGAGAGATAAGATGTTTGAGAATTTGAACTTCTCCAGAAGGGAAGATTTGCAATCATCTTGTCCCAGAGTTCTCTGCATACCTGAATTTTAGTTTGGATGTTGTCACAGAGAAAGCCTTGAGAAGTGTTTATTCCATGTCTTTGACTATTTAGAAACTTTTTTTTTTTTTTTTTTTTTTTTTTTGGTTTTTGGGCCATACCCTTGTGGCACTCAGGGTTATCCTGGCTCTGCGCTCAGAAATCATTCCTGGTAGGCTTGGGATCATATGAGACACGGGGGATCAAACCCAGGTCTGTCCCAGATCTTTTGCGTGCAAGCCAAATGCCCTACCACTGTGCTATCGCTCTGTCCCCTATTTAGAAACTTTTAGATAAAAGAAGTACTGGTCCAACCAGCTTTTGATAATTTCTGCTTAAAGCTCTCCCAGATTCTTTCATGTCTTGCCATTTTGCTCCATATTATACTTAGGAGATTTTTTGCTGATACCTCTAGCTGTAATTCACTATAAGACTCCAACTGTAGATGTTTTTCATGAACATGTTTCTATGTACTTTGTACTTCTTGTCTTCTAGTGTTTATTGATGCCATATGGAAAAATATTACTGTCCTCCAAGTTTATTTTTCTCATCTTTTGGGCTGACATTTTTCCTCTTTGCTACTTATCCCCCTTTATCACTCTCAGTTATACCTTTTCTGATAAATGTACTTCAGATATTTCATGATATTTATGAAAGCTGACTGTTAGCTGTGTATGTATGTACGTGTGTGCACATGTGTGTGCCATGCTTGCGAGTATTCAGGGACTATTCTTGTCTCTGGTTCTGGCATGCACCCTGCAGTGCTCGGGTGCCTGGCCCCGAAGGTGAATTTACTTTGTCCTCAAATTCAAGATGGGTTTTCTGATTTGAGAATTTTAGGTTGACAATGAAGCAAAGAGACAGGAATAATGAGCTTCTTGGGAAGTAATAGTACCAAGATGGGAAACACTGATGCTGGCGTTGTAGTCGGTGTTAACTAAACCACATCCAAGTAAGCCATCTATGGTATCTGTACCAGGATCAACTTCAACATGTTAAGGTTGTCAAATCATGGGCCGGAGATATAGTACAGCAGAAGGCCGCTTGCCTTTCACATGTTGATTTGGGTTCAATTCCCAGTATCCCATATGGCCCCAAGTGCTACCGGAAGTAAACCCTGAAAACTACCATGTGTAGCCCCACCCCATGAAAAAAAAACATTTAAAGTTGCTAAGTCACCTGGCCTGAAGTAGCCCAAAGGCATGAAGATCCCGCCTAGAGAAGGATGATGGGTCCTCAAAAAGCAAACAAGCCCAGGAGACAAAAAGATAATAAGATTAGAGAGAAAAAAAAAGACTGTAATACTCTTAAGCTCTTTCCCCTGGCCACACCTTAGCAGCATTGCCCTGCACATGGCAATTGGGGAAAGTGCTGCTATAAACTACCTCTGTGAGTCTTTACAGTCTCTATTCTAGACTGTTCACACTGTTCATATCCTAACTCAGTAACAGGACTCATGTGTCTTCTCGTTCTCTCCTCTCCCTCCTCTCTCTCCCTCTCTCTTCTTTCCTATCTCTCCCCCTCTCCCCCCTTTCCCTCTCTCCCCCTCTCTCTTTCCTCTCTCCCTCTCTCCCTCTCCTCTCTCCCTCTCTTCTTTCCTCTCTCTCTCTCTCTCTCTCTGTCTCTCTCTCTCTCTCTCTCTCTCTCTCTCTCTCTCTCTCTCTCTCTCTCTCTCCCCCTTTCTCCCTCCCTTTCTTTATCACACACCCCCCCCAGGTTTCTCTAAATAAAACTTATTTACTTCACTCTGGGACTTGCTGAAAATTTTCTCTGTGAGCAAGACTGGGAACATCATCCTTTCTCCAGCCTGAGGCCTCAGCCCTGCAAGAACTCAGTGATGGGGACCGGCTCCCTCATCACATAGACAAGTGGGCCTCAGTCACAGCCACAGCTGCCCAGTGTCTCACACTACCCATCCTGATAATCTGGGGTATTTCCCCTGTGAGGGAGGCAGGTGGAGTGGGTGGTGATGGCTGTATCCAGGCTGCTACCAGCCCAGGCATACTGTGGTATCCAGGAATCTGCTCAGCACTTGGCACCAGCTGGTTGGGTCAGTTTTTCCTGTTTCTCCCTCCCCTGCCTTCCTCTTGAGCAGGGCTTCTTGGCTCCTATGTGATCCCCAGAACAGGGCAGAGGGCAGAGCTAGGGGAGCTGGTACAGACTAGACCCAGGGTTCTCAGCCCTCACTCAGGAATTTGTCATCCATTCCATCTGGAATCTGGTTTTTGTTTGCTTGTTTGGGACTTGGGTCCACACCCGCTGGTGGTGAGGTAAGGGTCTGTTCCTGGCTCTCTGCTCAAGCTAATGTGCCAAGGATTAAACCAAAGTGGTTTATAAGAAAGGGCCTTACCCCCACCTTCCCACAGCAACTTGTTCGTCTTTATAGCTGAGTTTGGGGCCCCTAAGCCTTGCTGAGTTTGTGCTATAGTACTGTGCCAGCTCCCTATCCTCAGCCACCACTCGGTATAGAATTGGCACCCTGCTTCCTAGGGAGCATGGGCTTCCACTCTCATTCCTCCCTTGTTTGCTGATTTTTGTTGTGATGCTATAGCTTGAACCCAAGTTGAACACAAGTCTCATGTGTTCAAGATGTGCTCCTGGGCCACCTCTTCTTCAAATGAGGGTCATTTGTGTCTACACTTAGAGAACGTCCTTTGTAAGTCCCATCAGAAGTGTCATAGGTAGTGCCTCTGCTTCTGGAACCCATTTCTGGTTCCTCTCCTTTAGAAATTGGTGTTTGGGCCGGAGAGATAGCAGTGGTAGGGCATTTGCCTTGTACACAGCCAACCCAGTCTGGACGGTAGTTTGAATCCTGGCATCCATATTGTTCCATGGTGCCTACCAGGAGCAGATTTTTTTTTGTTTTGGGGCCACACCCAGTGATGCTCAGGGGTTACCCCTGGCTATGCATTCAGAAATTGCTCCTGGCTCGGGGGACCATATGGGATGCTGGGGATCGAACCCAGGTCTGTCCTGGATCAACAGTGTGCAAAGCAAATGCCCTAATGCTGTGCTATCACTCTGGCCCCAGGAGCAGATTTGTGAGAGCAGAGCGAGGAGTAACCCCTGAGCGCCACTGGGTGTGACTCCCTCTTTCCCCCCCCCCCCCCCCGCAAAAAAAAACAAATTGGGGTTTTGACTTTACTGTACTTGTGTCTAGGCTGAACCCTCCCGAGGAATAGCACTTTCTTCAGTACTCCCTGCCCCTGAACCTGTAAGCCTGGGATGATCTGGGGTGTCCTTTCTGGGGGACTTCTGTCACCTTGCTCAAGGCCTTCACTTGAGCCCCTCAGGAGGAGGCTGAGTCTACCTCTGGCCCCTTGGCAAGGCACAGGGCAAGAATGTGGAAGGAAAGAGGGTGGGGCTTGGTCACTCCCCCTGGTGGCCAGTCACAGCACTGCTCCATATCCACCCTTGAGTAACACCTTTTTCATACCCTTGTCTCCTTCCCATGTTAGGTTTAGAGCAAAACTGAGTGGGAGTAGTGCTTCTGTGTCATCAGTGAGCCAGGGTGGAGTTAAAGTTAACCCATTAATTTCTGTTAACCCATTCTCTGCCCTGGGTCCCTATGTGGGATAGCACTCTGGGTAGACCAGTGGATTGCAGTGCTCACCTACACACTATGCTGGTGAATCATTCCACTGCCCCAATACTCTCCCAGTCGAAACCATAAACCAGGGCCTGAGCAAGAGTACATCAGGGAGGGCATTTGGCTTGCATGCAGCCAGTCTGGGTTCAGTTCCCAGCATTTCATATTGTCCCCAGGACCTGCCAGGAGTAACCCTTAAGCACTGCTAGTTGTAGCTTCAAAACAGCAACAAAAACAAAAATAGAAGGTTCTGGGGACGCATCTCAGTGGCTCCAGCTGGGGGGAACTGGCCTGCTTCTGAGCCCTGGGCTCAATCCCCAGCACCAGTGTAGCTGCAGAACATCCACCACAACAGATAATCTCCGGGGCAGGGACTCAAAGGTGGGGGGCACAGGGGAGGTGTGTGGGAGGTCTGGGTCCACAGGAGTTGACCCTAGGCCCTCTGCTAAGGCTGGGACCAGAGGGGGCATGGTGGTGGTATGTGTGAGGGTGTGTATGAATGTATGAGGATATGTGTAAAGGTGTGAGAATGTATGTGGTGGTGGGCGGTTGAGTGTTTATATGGATTCAGCAATAAGTGAAGATCCAGTCAAGCACTGGGGTGTTGCATTAAATAATTAACGATGGAGCTGGATGGAGGTGGATTTCTCTCCGTGCCATCCCAGTTCACGTGGCTCTGCAACCTCCATGCAGTTGGCGAATCCCAGGCCCAGGTGAAATCACTCACTCACAGTCAGGCGTCAGGAAGCAACAACTTTATTCAAGCCCTAGCCACCACGTGTGTGTGGCCTATTCATAACCTTTCAAGCACAGCAATATTTTGCTAGCCCTGCATCTTATTTCCTGTTAGCCATCTTCCCTTTGGGCTCCATGCTGGTCAAAGACCAGAACACAGAAACCCAGAAGCCAGAGCGCACAGCAGCACAGAAAGGGCAAAGAGCCAAAAAGGGGCGAAGAGCCAAAAAGGGCCGAATTCCCTTGGTCCAAGCCTTATCTAACATTTCCAAGACCCCTCCCAGGAATGGGAGGGTCTCGCAGGTAAGGTTACACCTACTATCCGGTTCCCAAAACCCCTCCCAGAAATGGGTGGGTTTCAGGGTCTCAAAAAGGTACACCCACACTGGAGAGACTCAATGTCCTGTGTACAGCTGCCTGGGGGAAGAGAGTGGCAGTGACTGACAGTCCCTGGGCCTAAATCCCTCCCTCTTCCTGATGGTAGTGATGAGGCCCCCTCTGCACCTGTTAGGAGTGGGCACACCAGAGGGTGGTGGCAAGAGGCCTGTCCCTGACGCATAAGGCTCCCCCAGCCTGTGTGGCTCCTGAGTCTGGGATCATAACATCCAGAGCCTGACTAAGGGGAGATAAGGCCCCCTCAAACCTACAGTTAATGTTTCTGGGGATGGGAGCCATCATGCTCATCCAGGGCAAGGGACACAGCCAGACAGAACCCCGCGAAGTGTGGGCCAGTTTCTCAGGTCACACTGCCCCAAGCTCCAGGGTGCCCTGGGCACCGTGTCGGGGAACTGCTGTACCTTCTGTGGGACAGAACTACTCATTCCACCCTCAGCTTCAGCCTCCCAGCAACCTTGAGAACCTGCTTCCTGTCTGTCAGTCACCCTCTGTCCCTCTCAGTCCTCTCATGACTATCTTATGTCCCTTGCCCCTTTGGACACACCAGCTGCTCCTTTGGGTCCCTGAAGGACTGCCTCATGTACACCTTCCCTTTCTTGCAGGGCTCTGCCAGCGCACCAGAACCTCCCACTCAGCCACCATCAACTTGGGGCTGGGTTGACCTTGGCCTGCAACCAAAAGGAGAAAGGGAGGGCCTGGACATGAACATCCTGCTCCTCATTTGTTGCACAAAGAGTAGTAAGACACAGGCTGGACAAGTAGCACATGCGTGTTGGCAGCCACACAACATGAAAGGCCCCTTGTGGCAGATACCAGCCCTCTTCACTCAGTGGGGCCTGCGCCAGGCTGCTGGGCTTCATTCCCCTTTGCACACCACTAGCCTCTTGGGCCAGGAAAACTGTGCTTCAGCCAATAGACCAAGAACAGCTGTGCCTAGGAATGCCAACAAGTCTCTAACCAGGCAGAGGTGAGTGGGCTTCAGGAGATGGACTGAATGGGCACAAGATGGGGTACAGGGAGAAGATACCAAACACAGGGCTTCCCTCAGGAAAAATCAGCCCTGGGAAAGTAAAGTCAGACTTGTCCTCCAAACCACAGCATCCCAAATCTGCATGTACCCCACATGAAATTGCTGCTTTTCAGAGCAGCCCGGCTGGACCTCCACAGTAGGGGTCAATGGTTCAGCCACTCTGCACCTTTAGATTGGTGAGTTTGGCCACGGATGCATGAGTATTGCAAAGAAGGGTGTTCTGGAGTTAAGTGTGGGAAGGTCTGTGAAGTGTCTCTGCTCCACCTCTTCCTCTTGCCATCCTCCCTATGCACAGACAGCCGCCTCCCAGGCAGGGGTCAGGGCCAACAGCTTCTCGGCTGTGTCCTCTGGGCTATGTACCTGGACACTGCAGGGAGTTTGTCTCAACTAGTGTGTGGCTCCTCTTGAGTGCAAAGGAAGTAGCCAGTGTGCATTGAGTGCACCATTCGTCCCATTAAAACACCTCAGTTTGTATTTTACTATCATGGCCCCAAGTGGGGTTTCTCTGCCTCTTCTAGGAGACTCGGGTGCTTCTGGGAAATCAGGATTAAGGGCCACCAACTTGTTCAGCTGTTTTTGTCCTTGTGCATAATAAGTATCTGTATCAGCCCTCGGAAGCAGAATGGTAATCTAGCAGGGTGCAGCACTGCTGTTGGGTGTTATTTCATCCTGGCTCCTGTCAGCTGTCTCTGCTGGCCTGGAGAAATTCAGCAGTAAATGTGCTGTGAGGCTTTTTTTTTTTTTTTTAACTGAATCACTGTGTTAAGTTTTTCAATTAAATCACTGCATTAAAACATTGTTGAGTTTTATAGTCCTATAGTATTTCAGCACCCTCCACCACTGTTCATTTTCCACCACCAGTTTCCTCAGTTTCCCTCCTGTTCCTCCAGTCTACCTTTAGGGCAGACACTTTTCTACTGCAAGTTTTATGGGTATTTCATTATATGGAAACTGTTTTTGTTGGGGTTCATACGGGAGATGCTCTGAGATTATTCCTGGTAGCCTCTGGGGACTGAGGGAATGGTCAGGACTTTGCTGGGAAGAAATCAGGTAGGCCTTGTTAAGGTAAATGCTCTCCCAATGCTACTAAGGCTCCAGGCCTTTATGAAAATTTTTTCTTTAATCTTGCTGCCCTCAGGATCCTGTTGTCTATATTTGGCTTTTGTCATTTAAATGACAATTAGTCCTAGAGTTCTATTTGTTTTTGTTTTGTCACTGGGGCTCAAAGCAGAGGATCAGGGTTAGATCCCTCAGCATCCCATATGGTCCCCCAAGCCAGGAGCAATTTCTGAGCTCAGCCAGGAATAACCCCTGAGCGTCACCGGGTGTGGCCCAAAAATCAAAGGAAAAAAAATTATTTCTGGTTGGCTCAGGGGGCCATATGGGATGCTGGGCATTGAACCTGGGTCTGCCCTGTGCTCTTGCTCTGGCCCCTGAGAATTTCTGTTTGTTCATTTTGACATTGAGCTAGTTGGGTCTATCTGGGTTTAGGACTCATTCCTCAGACTGCCTTGGATTTTCCTGACTAGAACCAAGCAATCATGGAATCCTCTCGTTTCCTCCCTCAAACTGTCCTCTCCAGTGTTTCCTTTTCATTCCTTTGTCCTCCCTCGACCACCTGTGTCGTGGTCCCCCAGTCTTGGTCACTACTGCTGACCATCCAGTGAGTTCTGGCCCTTCATTTCTCTGACTTTTTTTTTTTTTGTTAGAACCAGTTCCTCCACTCCCACAGTTTACATTCACAGTTCACGTTCCGTCCTTCTGCATCACTTCTCTGGACCTGGCCAGGCTGCTTTCATCACCTGCTTATTTCTGTGGCTTCTTCCCAGGGCTGCCCCACTGTGAGGCGGGGGTTGGGGTGCTGGTGTCATGCAGACTCGACTCCCATTCACAGTCCCTGGTTCCACACAGTACGTGTGGCTGAGCCCACATTGCTTCCAGCAACAGCTAAGACTGATGTAAACCATCCCTGCAGCCCTATAGTCCAGGTTCCTGCTGCTTCACCCCACCCCCTGGGCCTCAGTTCCCAAATTTAGGCATTTGTGCATATCCAGTTGTACACCCCATTGCCTTCCTTCTTGGGGTCACAGATGAATGCCCCCGGCTGCAAATTCTAGCTTTGGGCCCTCCAGGTACTGGTTTAGCTCCTGTTCTAGCTTGTGTGAACTTTTAGCCTGTCTGCTGCACCCTCCCCTAGCCCTGAATCTGTACTGTAGGGCTTCTGACAGCTGAGATTCTAGGCTCAAGCTGGAAGTTCCCCAGAGCTCTGCACCCACCATGCCTGTGCACGGTTGCAGGCCACGGTCTTCAGCATTTCTGCGCTTTCTTATTTTTCTCTCCGCTCTGGCCGCCCACTCCAGCTTTGAAATCAGCTGGGGTAATCTTGGCCTGAGCCCATGGCCTGCCTACCTTGGCAAGGGGAAGGTGAGAAGAGCCCATTCATAACTGGGGAGACACAGGCCCTAGGCACATGGAGGGGAGGTGAAGCTACCATGTGCCTCTCCATGGGCCGCCTATACAACCATTCACTCCGATTGGGATCATCTGCCAACATACTCAGGAATGGCCCGGTGCACGGTAACATGGCCTCCAAACAACGAAGTTCTCTAACTCACATTTATTTAAGGTATTGAGATCTGTATGGCCAAGCCAATGAATTCAACAATGTTCACTATCTTACCAACAACACTTCTATCTGCTACAAACATCTCTCTCCTGTTCCCACCCACTATGGCCTGTGGTCCATCTTCCAGAGAGTATACACAAATCCCTTTTGTAGCTAGTTGCACTTACCTGTGTGTCTATAAGGCTCTTCCTCACTGGGGCTCTAGCCACAGCTGTCTCTCGGGTAGAATAGTCAATCTTGAGACTCTCACGCCATCCCATGTGTGGCTTCTCTGTTCCTCTCGATAGGGATTTGGTGTTTGGGGGGGGGGGGATATTGGGCCACACCCGGCAGCACTCAGGTTACTCCTGTCTCTGCACTTAGAAATTGCTCCTGGCAGGCTTAGGGGACCATATGGGATGCTGGGGATTGAATCTGGGTCTGTCACAGGTTATCTGTGTGCAAGGCAAGTGCCCTACCACTGTGCTATTGCTTCGGATCCATCTTGATAGGGATTTGGCTGTTCTCACCACCTGGCATTTGTACAGGCACTGTCCTGTTTACTCCCTACAGATACTTGCTTTATTCCTGCCCTCAGTTCTCTGGGTTCTAACAGGAGAACAACTGCTTGACCAGATGGCAATTAGCATTTTCCAACACCTGTACAGATGTGGCTCAGGGGCCACTGCTGGAAGCTCTGGGACTATGAGGGTTTGGGGTCAATGATCCTGGGGTTCCCACATCAAAGTTGGCACTCCAACCTCTGGAGCCCACTTCCCCCTAACCCTGCAGGTGTTTTTATTGTCAAAATAATACAGATATTACCACAGTTCTGTGTCCATTAGTGGCCTTTATATTCACAACTCAGTGCAAACAGCATTCACTCAAGAAATTGTTCATCCTCCCAGATGGGAGCCTCAGACTCTGAACACTCCTAGTCCCTGGCATGCACAGGCTCGATGACTATGAAGCAGTCTTTGAGCCATTTGTGACTAGACTTTCTCATTGAACCCATGGCCACGGGACTCACCCAGATTGCACCAGAATCAGCACTTTTTGATCAAACAATATGCCCAATGTTCTGTTTTGTACATTCACGTTCACAAAGCACATTTCGAATACCTGTTCACTGGACAGGCATTTTGGTTTTCCCACATGGAACTTAGGGATACAGGAAGTAAAGCACTGGCGGGGGGGTGGGGGGAGACGGCCTCAATTCCTCTCCCTTTACACTAAAGCAGTACTAAAGCGTTTAAGCTATGGTGAGTGCTATGGTGAATGCCACGAGAGGGACCCCACCAAGAGTATTGCTTTTCAGGGTTTTTTTCCTAACCCAAGTTGCATTTTTCTGGCCAGTTCTGTCCTCCAAACTCAGCTATTCATGAGGACTGACCCACACACTTCAGCTATTCGCACCTTCCAGCTTTTCTTTCTCTCTCTCTCTCTCTCTCTCTCTCTCTCTCTCTCTCTCTCTCTCTCTTTTTCTTTTTCTGGTTTTTAGTTTTTGGGTCACACCCAGCAGTGCTCAGGTTACTCCTGGCTCCATGCTCAGAAATCGGTAGGGCATGCAAGGCGAATGCCCTACCTCCATGCTATCTCTCCAGCCCCATCCTTCCAGCTTTTCTTGGACAAAAATGGCCAACACCAGAGTTTCCAGCACCCTGGGGTCTTTTATTTATTGCTGGGCTCTTTTACCAGTGTTTATGATATACTGCCGAAGCGAGCACTCCACACCACTCTCCGGATCTGGGTTCTGTTCAGGGTTTGTTTTGTTTTGACTTTTTTGTTTGTTTTTTGGACCACACCCAGTGATGCTCAAGTGTTACTCCTGGCTACGACCTCAGAAATCGCTCCTGGCTTAGGGGACCATATGGGACGCCAGGGAATCGAACACGGTCCTTCCTAGGTCGGCCATGTGCGAGGCAAACACCCTACCACTGCGCCACTGCTCCAGCCTCTGTTCAGGTTTAAAGCTCTGATGTGGTGTCTCTCTGGACCACTCAGTACAGGAACCGGCAGGCACCACATGCACACACACTCACACCAGACAGATCATCTGTCAGTATCCCTCAAGTGGAAACAAGTGGGAACTCTGGCGGGGGGTGGGGGGGAGAACCTGCAGAAGGACAGCCCTGCTCTCACCTCAGCACTGAGCCAAGAGTCAGTGCCCTCACAGTGAGGAAACCATGTATGTGTGAGACAGGTGGGTGAGAGACTGAGTCTGGGTGCTGTTGAAGAGGAGGTTCATGTATGTGCCTTCTCCTGAGCCGGATTGGACCGAGAGAGGATATGTCCTGCCCACCCTTCATGGAGGAAGGTTTCCTGTCGCAAAGCAGGTGGCCTCCCATGAGCTTGACCACGTCAGAGCTATCCCCCAATGGCCTGTGGCTGGGCTTCACTGTGGCCTTGGGCCTGTGACACTTCCATTCCTGTGGAAGTTCTGCCCATTTCTTGCTTCAAACAGACACTTAACCTGCATGTCCACGTCAACACATTCCCGTGTTCCTGCACTGGGACCCTGGAACCCAGAGTCTGAACTGGGCACCGGACTGTATGAGAGCATCTGGAGACAGTGAGCCAACCTGACTACAACATACAGCTGTGAGCTACTCCAAAAGTATCTGCTAAATGAAGATTTCCACCTTCTAAATCCCTAGGCTGAAATCCTTAAACTCTGAAATGTCTGGCCTGGCACTGGCTCAGTCACGCAGAAGACAAGGAAGCCAAGAGAAAGGAACACCAGTGCCCTAGAGCCTGCAGCTGTCTGTGGAAATCTGTCCCTTTGCCCATCGGTTGAGAAAAAGAAACTTGGTAACCTTTAGTAGTGTAAAATCCTTTAGGGTTCAATGGGGCTTTCCCAAAGAGGGTGGTTTCAGAGGCAAAGAAAATCCCCTTTGAAGAAAATAAGGAAAAGACAAAGTATTTCTCTCTTGCAGGTTCCCAGCTCTTAGTCCCTCCAACATTCTGGCTGATCACAAGTGGGTCTGAGACAGGCTGTGCCTCAGTGACTCATGTTAGAGAGGATGCCCAATTCCCAGACTTGCCTGCCAAGAAGAGCCCATTTAACTGACCGATGTCATTCTCTCCAGGAAAAAGGACGTGGAGGGGATATCTCCTTGGGAGGAGTTGCTTTTGCCCCAGTCTGAGATTTCCCTTTGGCAGAGTTCAGAGATTCCACCAGGGGAGCATCCCATAGGAAACCAAGTCTGAAGGCAGTGCCTGGCATCAGGAACCCAGTCTCATGCTGGCTCAGGTGGCTTTGTTCGGAACCAAACCAACAGCCGAACACAAACCACAAACTCAACTTGGGTTTCCACTTAAGCACACCTTGGACCAAATCTACAACACACACACACACACACACACACACACACACACACACACACACACACACCTCCCTGACTTTGTTTTAAATAATAAATAAGGCCCTTTGGTTGGGCTTGGATGGAGGTGCCTTTCTCTGCTGTCCCAGGCCATGTGGCTCAAATGCCTCCAACCTGCGGGCGGGTCACCAGGTTCAGGTAGAGGCGAATAAATCATCACACAAGTTCCAAGAAATATCAGCTTTATTTGCCCTGGCCATCATGTGTGGCCTATATTATAAACCTATTTAAGCACATGCCATCCTTAGCTTGCCCTGCATCTTAGCTTCCTTCAGTCATCTCTTCTGCTACTTCTCCATCCAGGTAAAATCCTCTTTGCCCCTCAGGAAAAACCTTTTATAACCTTCCAAGACCCCTCCCAGAAATGGGAGGATCTATTAGCAGGTAAGATTACACCGGAGGAAATGGGAGTGTGGTTACATTGTCCACCCATTGCCTACCCATTCCTCAATTGGCCTCACTGTGAGAAAGGCCACCGACTGGGAGAAATATGAAAGGATCAAGTGGATTTGGCTGTGGGAGGGGGGTTCTGAGGAGTGGGGGGTAACAGAACAACAAAGAACTGTGTCCAGAGAAGTGGGTATGGTCAGCACACGGCTCCTGGTGCTCATGGGAAGACCTACTTTAACAGTCAAAGCAGGGACATGCCTGCCACCAACCATTGGTCTGGTCCTCCACATTTGGGCCTACTGGGTAAGCACATCTGACTCCATGCTGGTCTGGCCATGGGTGCCCTGGGCTGATTTCTCAATGTTTGGCCACACACATGTATGATCTGCTTCTGCTGCTCAACTTCATATGAGGCTGGAGCCACAGTAAGTTCGAGAGAACAAGACAGATCAAAGGCAAGAGTGATGCCCAGCCACGCTCTCCCCACAACTGACTGACTGGCCATCCCTGGATCAAGATTTAAACAAGATTCCCAATGACCAAGTGGATTAACTAAATCACATGGTGCCTCTTCCAGGTCAACCAACACACTCTCCCCTCCAAAATAGGGTACTTGAACTGCTTGAGGCTAGAGGGTGAAGGTCCTATTTCTAAAGTTAGTTCCTGCTCAAAGAGGGCACAGGAGTCTCTGAGGAGCCCTGGGACAGCCCGCAGCCCTCTTCTCAGGGATGCCATCACGGAGTCAAGTTTAGGATAAACCATTGCCAGAGCTGCTCAGTCCAACTGTGAGTTTCAGAAGTATTGGAGAGAAAAACTTGGTTAGGAGATAGACACGAGCAATTTTTGAAGGTCCCCTGTGGAAGAGACAGACAGGAGCCATCAGTGAAGAGATGGGAACCATTCATGAAGGTGCCTCATGGGGAAGATGATAGGAACCATCAGCGGAGGGACCTGTGGACACAGGACTACCTGTGGGGGGGGGGAGTTAGATCCCTCCCAAGTGGGGTCTTTGCTACCATGAACAGGTCTTCTGTGACATAAGGTATAGGACAAAGGTATGTTTATGCCAGGAACCAGAGACCCTAAAGAGGTGTTTAGGCCTTTTCAGTAGTGACTGGCATTCTCTGCTCTGGTGCTCAGTGCTAGCATGTGGGTTCCTCTAGTGCCCAGAGCCAGGCTCTCCTACATCCTGACCTCCCATGTCTCTACCCTCAAGTCAGGCTGCGACTTCCCCAGACACTGACAGCAGTGGGTATGGAGAGGACGAGGTACTGGCCCTTCAGGGTCTGCACTTCCAGTGAATGTACCCTGCTCTGCACAGCTGTGATGATCTGGAGGGCCAAGGTTTTTCTAGGGGGCCAAACTGAGTCGTCACTACGAGCATTGGGCCTCTGTGCACCCAGGAGTTTGCCGGAGGCTCAGTCATGTGCAGAACTGAGCTGCTTGCCTGTCACCTGGAATGTCTCCACTCCCTAAATACCCACAGCTCTGCAAGTCTGGGACCTACTAGAAGGGCAAGGCTTATTGGTCACCTGCTGGGGAGGTCAACTGTCAGTGACTGCTCAACCTGGCAGACTCTGATCTGGGGGGCAACTTCCATACCATGGCTCTTGCCCACCATATAGGTAAGGTCTCAGTGGGGGTCTGTTGAGGCATCTGTTCCCCAATTCCCTTTGGGTATGGCCAGTGGCCAGTGATGGCTTGGATGATCCTAAGGGTCATGGCTAAGAACTTAGTACCTGGACCAGACAGGCCACTGGACATCCATGCTTCTCTATAGTCAGAGCTGCCAGAGGTAAGGCAGGTCCATCCACACAGGACTCCAGACCCAGAGACCCTCCTCTTGAAGCCACTATCTCACACCAAAAGAGGCATACCTGAACATAAGCTGGGCCCTATAGGACTGGACCTTAGGACAGTTAAGACTTGGTGGTCAACTTCCGAGGAGTCTTGACCCAATCAATCAAGAAAGGAAAATAAAACTATCTCAAGGTCCCTCAAAACCTTCCAGCAGGGCCATAGACAGGCCACTTCTATTACAAATCATCCAGCGCCTGCCCATGTCCCATACACATGCCATCCAGTATGGTTCTCTCCCCAGGGCACTCAGGGCCGGTCATGGAACAATACATCTCAGAGTTGCCTGTCCCAACAAGAAACTTGACATTCATGTCCACAGGGCAGATGGCCCGAGCACTGCTCTTGGGCCCCCACGAAGCTTTTTCCTATACTCAGCATGTCCCAAAGGCGAAGAACAGAAGCAACTGCAGCCCCAAAACCTCAAAAAGCTGACATTCAATCCTGGGCTCCGGCTGTAGCCACCAGGTGGCAGCGCCACCTCAACCACTGGCTGGACTTGGAGGGCAGGGGGTTACTCTCTCCCAGTCCTCAGACCTCAGGGCCTCTCCGGGACGTGGGCAGAGTGAAGTCCAAGCCTCAGGAGCTCGGGTTGCACCCTGGGGAACAAGGCAGGGCTGCCAAGGGTGTCTGGACCCAGTCCGGGTACCCTCTTCTGCTCCGGGCAGGGAGCTCCAGTGGGTCCACCTGCGTCTGCTCCAGCCCTGTAGAGCCAGGACTTCAGTGCAGAGTGAGCACCCCAGACTTCAGTTTCTCCAAAAACAGAAACAAATGGCAGGACCTCCTTGAGGAGCAATGCCTCCTCCTACCAGTAGTCCACCTGGTTTGATCACAGCTGATTGGACGCTGCCCCCAGTCTGACCACTCACAGCCTGGCCAGTCACGTGACCCCACAGCTGTCACCATGGCTCTGGGCCCCAGCGGCAGCCATAGCGCCACATCCACTTTGTGACTTGTTTGGGGGGCACACTCCAAGGTGCTCAGGGCTGCGCTCAGGAATTGGGTCTGATGGGCTCGGGGCACCATGTGGGGTGTCGAGGTTCGAGCAAGGCTAGTGCCCTCCCCGCTGTGCTTTCTCTGCAGCAGGCACCTCGTCATTTTGGAATTTTCGGGTCCAGTAGTCCTGGGGATCACCAGGATGGATTCTGGGCCAGGCAGACAGCATTTCACTGCCCAGAGGGTTGAGGGCATAGGTAGCCACAGACCCTGATCCCCACCAAGCCCCAGTGACAGCCATGCAGGCCTTGGGCACTCGGGGCCTGTGAGCAAGACTGGGGTGAGGCTGGTGGGTGAAGCTAAGAGAAAGGTTCAAGGAGTCGAAGGGAGCAGCCACACTCCTGGGCACTGCTGCAGGGGTACCCCCATTTTCCAGCATACCATGTACCTGCTGGTCTGTTAGAGAGGCCTCTTTCTACCTTCCACTAGAAATGAGAGCTCTGGTTTTCCCTGGGGGAGCAGGATTCACGTGAAGTCCAGTGCGGCCTCAAAGCCCCTGCCCTGCTGCAGTAGATTTTAGGGTGAGTCCTTTTGAGGAGCACCAATATGGTAAGTTTGGGGGTTCAAATCCCATTTGCTGCTGCCCCTCACTGTCCTCTCCTGGGTGCCAGGGTAAGTGATGTTGCAGAAGTGACTTTAGTCACTTTAGTTGACTTTAGGCATCTTTTTCTGAGATGTTCCCTGACCTTGTCATGCTCACAAGCCTTTGTTTCATCTCCCTTCAGAAGTAAAGGGAGAAAACCAGCAGGGTGGTCCCTGCCACCCTCTCAGCCAGGTGTAGATCAGCCAGTTTTGACCCTGCCATCGTGTGTGGACCAGCCACTTCTGATGCCCCAGAGGACCACGCCCTAGTGTATGGTTTGTAACAAGAAGCACGTTTTTACTGATCAGTCTGTTGGAACCAGGTGGGCAGCAGCAAGGATATCCTGGATAGAGGATTAGTGGGGTTTCTAGCACATTCTAAATGCCCATCTTTCACGATGGCAGTATTTTGATTCAGAGGGGCTCTCTGCATGTCTTCTGTGAAATCGAATGATTTGGAAGTTAGTTTGTTTTAATTTGCTGGAAGTTCCCCATGCAACGTTTGGAAGAAACAGCTTTGAAGTGTTGATTCAGTATTGACTTGTCTATCTACGAGAAGGGGAACAAGCAGAAAAAATGCTCCAAATGTGCCCATGATTGTGCCTCAAGAACGTTTTTTGGAGAGGACTCACTTGTCAACTTTTCCTGTGTTTTTACCCTTTCCTCATGCCCTGCTTCAGGCTTCATCTTAGCCTTTCCCTTTGATCTGAATTTCTGGCTTTGGGAAGTGCTCGGATGTCTTCCACTTAATTTCCTGAGCAGGGTAGTTAGTAACCTTTGTGCCATAGACTTAGTAGAATGTTGTTTTTACTTTTGTTTGGTCTTGTTTGGGAAATACTCAGGGCTTACTTAGGTACTCAGGTACTCACAGATCCTGCTCTGTGCTCACAGATCAAACTTGGCAAGGCTCTGGGGACCAAACCCAGGTCGTCTGTGTACAAGGCAAGCAGACCCTCTTTCCCCTTAACCTCTCTGTGAATATCCTGATGGCTCTACTTTTCCAGTAACGTCTGCCACTCAGGAGACAGTGTCTCTGTTCTGTCTTAAAGTAGATCCAGTTAGGTTTTCATGTTAGTGTAGACATCGACTTAAGTACAGGTTTGGGGCCGAGTGAAAAATAGCCCTTTTTCATCTCTCTGTCCATCAGATGAAATGTTCCTTATGCCAGTGGATTCCCTCCCCCTAATTTTCTTGGCTGCTCATGAATACTATTTCTTCTTATTTTGACTGAAAATATCCCTTTTTACATTTTAAGTAACTTTGAGAAAATTAATTTCTTTATCATACTGGTTCTTTCTTGAAGTGTCTTCTCCTTTATTACCATCTTGAAGTGAATTAATTTAATTTCCTCCAAGTGAATTTCAACCCTTGGTGAATCTCCTCCCTCTTAGATGGTTCTCAATGATTTTCGCTCACAAAGAGCACAGAAGCCTGAGTGAGAGAGAAAGCACCGTGGGAAGGGCACTTGCCTTGCACATGGCCAATCCAGTTTTCATCACTGGCATTCCATAGTTTCCCCCTGGCCTGCCAGGAGTGACTCCGAGTGAAGAGCCACGAATAACCTCTGAATGCTGCCAGGTGTGGCCTCCCAAACAAACAAAGATACACAGACCCATAGACCTTTGCTGGTCAGATATTTTTCGCTGTGTTTTCAGTTTCTCAGGACAGGCCTCACTTTTCTGATCTTGTGTTTCATAGCTCTTCACCTTAGCAAAAGAGTTGGAATGTCACAGGAACAAAATGAGGTGCCTGGGCATTGGCCCAGCGAGTGTCTTCTCAGGGCAGGACCCAGAGTCTGAAGCACAGGTGCCCACTGCAAAGATGAGGCACTGGCCTTAGCCTCCGGCACACATGACCTTGGGCAATCCGCTGTTAATGATTGTTGAGATGTTTTAGGCTCTGTTCCTGACATCTCAGAATCTTGCCAACATAGATTCCTGCCTGTCAGTGTGGCCCCAGCCTCCATCCCATGGGATTTGATCTGAGAGATTTGATGGAAAACAATGGGCCGTGAGTCACACCACAGCCACCTTGGACTGATGGTCGACCAAACTGTGCCCACCTCAGCTTGCTGTCCTGGTGCCCAGTGGGCAGGCCTGAGCCCGGATGCAGACCTCGCCCCTCATAGGTTTCTCTTTCTCAATTTCTGTCTCTCTCCTCTCTTTGTTCTCTCTGTCTTTATCTCCTCTCTTTCTGTCTCTCCTCTGTCTCTTTCCTCTCTGTCTCTGTCTCTCTCACATGCATGCGTGCACTTGTGCACTTGTCTCATCTTCGGTCTAGTGCTCCACCCTGGGCTGCATCCTATGCTCTGGACATGTCTCATGCTTCATTCTTCATAGTAATCGGCGGTTGAGACAGTGAAATAGTGCTCAGCGAGAGATACAATCTGTCCCTAAACCTAACATATGCATATCAGGTGCTCACTGGTCAGTTTGTTGGTCAGAGGAAATTGGAGCTAAGGACTGGAACTGCCCTGCTGCTGGCACCTGCGCAGGAATGTCCATCAATCATTACCGTTTTATTTCCAGAGATTTGTAGTGGCAAGAAAATTTACTTCTCATGGTCTTAAGTTTGTGCAAATCCTAGGTCATATGTTGCATCATGGGATGGGAGAAAGACACAGCAGAAGTCTCCAAGGACCATTGCTGGGCAGGAAGTGGCACTCTGGGAGTTTACTTTGAACTGGGTGTAAACTCACCTACACGTCTCCAAGCACAGCTTGGAACTGTTTAACAGTTCTTTTTTTTTTTTTTTTTTTTTTGGTTTTTGGGCCACACCCGTTGACGCTCAGGGGTTACTCCTGGCTATGTGCTCAGAAGTCACTCCTGGCTTGGGGGACCATATGGGACACCGGGGGATCGAACCGCGGTCCGTCCAAGGCTAGCGCAGGCAAGGCAGGCACCTTACCTTTAGCGCCACCGCCCGGCCCCCTGTTTAACAGTTCTGACTACTGGCGGCTGGAAGAAGTGCCGCTATGAGTAGGAAATTAGAAGCAGAACAGTCAGAGGGACTTTGCCCCAGCCTCCCGTTGCATGCTAGGGACCCTGGGTAGGACACAAGCATCAAATGACAGGGCCCTGATACATATGCAGAGAGTCAGGAGTTGGGCAGTGGTGGCCAGAGGAGCTGCTTGCTTCACTTACGGGCTTGGCTATGGGTATGCCTGGATCCCAGGCCCATGCTCAGCAGTGCTCGAAGGACCATTTGGTTTTGGGACTAGAACTCAGTCCCTGTGGCCCAGCCTGTGTGAATCCTGAGCCCTAAGCATGCATGATTGCTTGGGACGTGCAGGGAGAGGAATAGAGAAAGGGGGAGTCCCCGCAGATAGACTGGGAGGGAGGAGTGTTGAGTGTCTAACATTTGTCCTTTTTCCTCCGCACTTGCTGTCCTCACAATGTCTTGATTTTGGCTTGCTGGGTCCGGGATTCACCACAGCTGTGGCGTGGAGGCTCTGGAACAGTGCCAGGGCTCCTGGTGGCACTTGGGGCGGACAGAGCTAGGCCACATGGCACTAAGAAGGCACCTCCCATGGTGTGTCCTCAGATCCGCAGGCTGACCTAAAGTTCTGGTGGTGAGTATCCTTGAAGTGTCCGGCTGCTCCCTAGGTGCGGGGCCCATCACTGTGGGCCTGTGGTTCAGGAAGACATTGGAGTAGGGAGGCTGACAGGCAGGGGATGGATCTGCCCCTGCCCTTTGGTCTGAGTTTGTCAAGCTGTGCCATGGTTATTTGGTGTTCAGTGACTGTCATTCCCTATGCCTGTGTCTGCGATATCTGAGCAAATGTCAACATTAAACACGCAGAAGAAATTGGGCTAGTTGACCAACCATTTTGTAAATAGGAATATTTTCTTTTCCAGCAATTTATAAATTCAGACTCAAATCTAGCTCTTGTTCCTTTCTCTCCCCACCTTCCTCTTTTCTTTTCTTCTCTTTTGGGGAATTTATTTTTTCTTTTGGGGAATTTTTATAAAGTGAGTTACTTTCTGAAGCAGACGCTTTTTATTAAGAAGCTTAGAAATAGCATTGAAAAAACAAAGAGTGATTATCTCACCACTTGGCATCTTACCACTGTCCCCAAGACCACAGAACTTTATGGATTCATCTTGGGTTGGGAGCTTGTGTCTATGGATGTCTGTGTCTGGTGTCTGTGAGTGTCTGTGGTTATGGGTATCTGAGTATCTGTGTCTATGGGTGTCTTGTGCCCATGGGCTTCTGTGTCTATGGGTGTCTTGTGTCCATGGGTTGCTGTGTCTGTGGGTATCTGTGTGTATGAGACATGCTCATATACTCATATACACACAGGTATGTGCACTCATGTACATGTTGGCATACAGACATATTCATACCACTGCACACACACTCATCTACATCCATGTACAGTGCAGGCACCTTCGCTCCTGCACAGTCATGTGCACACTCATCAAGAGGCCCCCCTAAAGCCCCCAACCCCCTCTCAGTACCTGGCCTGCACTCAGACTTGCTTCCCAAGTTCAGGCCTGGGTTGGGATGACCCACTGAAGCACTTCCACTGAGGCTGAAGCTGAGCCTGGCGACTCAAGTGAGGGAAGCGGATGGATCCTCACGACCCAGATCTGAGCCCCACGTGGGCCCAGGCTGGCCTGCAGGTGTCTGGGCACCATCACTGGTCACTGGTCACCCTCCACACAGACCACTGGGGATGAGCTCTCAGCAGCAACGTGCCCTGATGGTCAGTGACCACAGTGGGGGAGTGGGCACATCCCCGTCTCCAGAAGGCACATGGATCCTGAGTCTGGAGCTCTGACAAGCTGCTTTCCATGCTTGAGGCCCTGGCCTTGCCCTAGTGAGTAGGTCCTGTCTGTGGGCAGTGTTGAAGGCTGGGTCGGGCAGGAGCCAACCATGCCTTCAGAGCATGGTCCTGTGATCCCATGCAGGCCTGGCTGGAGTCCACACACTCATCTGTGTTCTTTTTAATGCCATTTCCAGTGCCCACAGACCATGGTTCAGCCCAGCAGCCGGGTCGTCTTGTTGATATTCTCGAAGCTCCCGCCTTGAAGGGCCTTCTGAAAGGGCTGGGCTGGAATAAAGCCCTATTGGGGTCACTTTGTCTTCCCTCAATGCCGGTCACTATGGAAACAAATCACTGACCTATTTCTTTTCATCCATCCGAGTAAACAGTGGAGGCCCAACACCCCGTGCTCCCCCTTTGGACAGGAAGTTCTCATGCCCGTTCTGCAGGGCTCTTGCTGTACCACGTGCCTCAGCCCAGACGTCTGTGCCACCTAACTCTCCGGGACTCCTACGTTGGCCAAGCAGACACCCAAGGGTGCGGTGCGTGTGGGCTGTCTGTTGGCAGAGCTGGTCTCTATTCCTTCTCCCACTGGCTCATTTGTGATCACAGGCAAACAGGAAGAGTGGAATTCGCTGCCTCTGTCTCTTCCTCATCCTTCGCCCTAGGAGGGCAGGGGCAAATGACACTAAACAGACAGGTGTTCCCCAGCACCCCGTGTTCTCCTGGGCCCAGACACTAGCAAGCAGCCAAGTGGGCTCCACAGCCCTGCCCTGCCCCCTCATGGCCCAGGTCACCCACTGAGAGTCAAGGCCACATCTCACTTTTCATGTCCCTGTTGGCGGCTGTTACTGTCCTCATGGCATCCTCTCCCCTCCCCTAATCTCCTCCCCTCCTCTCCTTTTCTCTCTCTATGATCCTCTCCTCTTTTCTACTCTCCCCTCCTCTCCCCTTGGGAGCATGTGGAAGAATGCAAGGATGGATGGATGGATGGAGGGATGGTTGGTTGGTTGGAGGGATGGTTTTTTGGATGAATCGATGGAGGGATGGATGGATGGATGTTGGATAGATGAGTGGAGGAAGCAATGATAGTGATGTCTCAGGTCCTCAGATATTGGTATTTCCTCTCCTTTGTTCATGAATGACATTCTTTCATGAATGACCTTACTCTCATCATTCAAAGGCATCCAAGTTTACATTAAATCCTTCTTCCACTGCAATAATTTCGGGCTCTCCTAGGCAGTGCTCAGGGGACTAAAAGCTGCTCCTGGTGTTCTTGACCTAGCTGTATAGAGTCTATGTTCAGGACTCCAGCCTGCTGATGGGTGCTGGAGAGGCCAAGTAAGGCACATGCAGTGCAGGGGATAGAAATCAGGGCTTAGAGTGTACAAGTATAAGTTCGTGTGCCATTTCCTGGCCCTTTGACAATTTCCACATCATTATCTCCCTCACTGCCTTCTGTAGTGCAATCACCTCCACCAGTATCAGCCATCATTCTCACTGTATTCACCACGTCACCTCCATTTATACAGTCATTGCTGTTGTCACTGCCACTGTTGGTAGAGGTCTTTGGATTGGTCCTCATTCTGCCTTCTAATTAGATGTCTCTCAATTGGTTTTCCTGTTCAAAAGATGTTTCCCATTGCCTCCTCATCTGGCCTTTACCCCTCCTCTTGGGGGTGGGCTTTGTTTTTTTTCCCAATAAAGGCTACTCAGGAGGCCTGAGGAGCAGCTGACATTTCAGCTCATGGTTCCACATGGTGGAGCGACTGGCTTGTGAGTGAACAGTTTGCGGTGTTAGTTTCTGACCTGCTATACCTTCCCAACTGTGCGTGGATTATTTCCTGCATCAGAGTTGCTGCCGGACCTGTATCTCTTGTTCTACCTGGACAGGGGTATGGGAGTCCCTCTCCCTCTTTGGGGATTGTGGAATGCATAACTTACCATTCAACAACCGCCATCACTTCCATCACCATTATCATCAGTGCCATCACTATCATCATTATCACCATCACCACTATACACTACCACTATCATCACTACTATCACCACCTCTACATTACCACCATCACCATATCATCACCACCATATTGCCACCATCATCACCATATCACAACCATCACCACTACCACCACCATCACTTTCACCACTTCCACTGTCACTACCAACACCATCACTTCTATCACCACCATATTGTCATTACTATCACCCCACCATCACTACCATCACCCCATGTTAACACCATCATCATCATCACCACCAGCAACACCATCATCGTTGTCATGAGGCCACCAGAGGCCTAACCCTCAATGCCACCAAACACAGCTGCATCCCTGAAAGCCCACACTTCATACCAAGGAATGTATGGGTTTGAGACCACCATGCCCAAGTAGGGATTGTGACTTATTGGGCATTTTCTGCATTGTGTGAATCCTGCCCAGTGACTTCTCAGCAGTGAAGAGCGGCTGGGAGAGGAGAGGGGCTGAGAGCACAAAGATGGTGCACAGACTTTCCCAACTTAGAGATATATGCATAGATTTTCCCAGCACAGCCGGACTCCCTGGCAGGCTCCTCCACACAGTGTTGGGCCCAGGAGCTTCCTCAGGCAGGAGATGTCCCGATGGCCTGGTGGCAGCTGCTGACACTCCTGCCCCACAGCCTTGCCCTCAACAGTTCCATTTCCCAGGGGTGCTGAGCCCGTAAGTATGATCGCTTGTGCAAACAACCTTAACTTGGTTGCCTGCAAAACAAACCAAAAGTGGGGCTGTGGTGAGCCCACAGCAGGTGCCCAGCTCCCTAACTACCCAGGGGTTCCAGAGACCCTGCAGATTGGAAAAAAGAGAAGCTGGTTACCAGGCAGCCAGCAAGCCCCTCCTGTGCATTATGGATCCGGGAGGGCCTTGTTTGGTAACCATGGGAACAAATGTGGGAGCAGCTGAGAGAGAACTGTGGCTTCCAGATGATTCTTCGGAGATCACAGGCTGGGAGAGCTCAGAAACCTGTCGCTGGGGAGGCCCCTGTGGTCTGCCCTTCCTAACCCAGCTGCTCTGGACTGAGGAGGGTGGGGTGTGCCCACCTTCCCCTGTGCACCCATGGAGCCCCAGGCCTCAGGGAAGGGACCGCCCCAATTCACCTTCACCTGCCATCTGCAGAGGAGGCAGATGAAGAAGGGGAGATGCACAGGGAGGAGCTAGCAATTCACCCCAGTTCTGACACAGTCATCCACTCCTAAACACTCACCCTAGTACCCTCAGACTCCTCCTCAGACCTCCTTGGTGACCCAAACCTGCATTTCCTGAATCTCTGTTAACTGAGCAGCAGTTAAGACAACTGCTCTAGGAAGGATTGGGGGGGGGGGGCTGCCCACACCCACTCATTTGATTTGTGCCAATGCCTCCAGTATCCATCAGAAACACAACAAAACTCCAGAAGTGCGGTCCATCTTTGCAGGTCAACTGGGTCTAGCCTATGCCAAGCTGGACAGAAGGTGGGCCAGCACTTCTCATGGAATGGGCTGTGGGTTCCTGGAGTGCCTTGGTTCACCTCTCATACCTGTATGTGAGACCCCTCTTCTGGCAAAGAACACATCCCCATGCTAGATTGGAAAGGCTGATGCTTGGCAGTTGAATTTGGACACATCCCTTGTATCCCCCACTGTAATGGCTGCTGAACCTGGACACATCCCTGGACATTTCCCCTTATCATGCCAGGTATAAAAGGAAAAAATTGGACTATTTCAAGAGGGAGCCAGAATAGTGACCAGAGTAGCACCTGCTGATCCACGGAGGACCAGAGATAAAACAATGGAGAAAAGCTGCCTGTTCCCTTTCTTTCCTTCTTGTACCAGGGCCTCCCCGGGGCCACCTCTGGCCAATGAATTTTCATTAAAGCATACTTGATTTTAATTTCTCTCTTCTGGGGGCCAGAGTGATAGCACAGCAGTAAGGCATCTGCCTTGTACACAGCCAACCAGAGATGGACCCAAGTTCGATCCCTGGCATCCCATATGGCCCCCTGAGCCTGCCAGAAGTGATCTCTGAATGCAGAGCCAGGAGTAATTTACTCTCTCCCAACTTGATATGCTAATCTCACCTGGATGATCAGACCTGCCCACATCTGGGATGGACTGGGGTATTTTGAAAAGAGGATAATAGGGTTGCCTGGGGGGAGGGGGAGAGGGAAGAAAGAGAGAGGGGATAGGGAGCCAGAATGGATGCAGAGGAGTAGGACAGAGGCTGTTTAGCTTAGAAGCCATATAGAAAATGAACATGGCAATTAGGGCCTTGTTATAAAGCTGGATTTCTCCTGAAGTTTCAACTGACTGCCTGTGAAATCATTTCTGCCATCACCCTGCAACCTTCAGACCCGCCAGGCTATATGAACTGTAGGCACCAGGCTGAGCCAAGAAAGGCCTCACCATAACACTAGGACTTTATAATTAATAATTAATATAACATATTGACTCCTGAACAGGGACGAAGGACTTGAACCCTAGACCCAAGAAGACCTCAGCAATGATGGTGAGTGCCCTGGCCCTGGTGGGCAATCTTGGCTTTCTTCAGCTTGAATGAGAGGGGAGAGTCCAAAAGGTTGGACTAAGTGGTGTCTGATCTGAACATGGGGGAGACCACTTCAGGAGAGAGAGTGGGCAATGAAGTGGGGGAGCTGAAAGTTTGGAGTTCCTCGCTACCCCAACACCAGAGGCCTAGGACATGACCTTTATCCTACAAAAAGTGCTTTTTCCAAGGACCTCAGCCTCCCAATTTGTAGAAGCTTATAGAAGTCACTGATTGGGGAAAAAATCAGAAAAAAAGGGCTTCCTTGATGGCAGAGTGACATCAGGAAGATGACCAACAGACTCCAACACAGATTCCAGCTCTGGAATTATCATTCAGGCTCAAACTACTTCGGCTGCTCCAAGATGCCAGGCGGAGAGTTGCGTTCCCTGCAGACAGATGCTGCACACCAGCAATAGCTGCCCCAAGGGGTAGAAAGAGGGGAGTGTTGGGGGAGTGTTTGGGCAGGCAAGTGGGATCCACATGGCGGTTCCGGCCCTGGATCACTCATGGGGCCCTGAGTTCCTCAGAGCCAAAGCCATGTGGCCAGCCCTCACACCCTTGGGAGTCACCCACAACTTACCAGTCTGGACATAATGGTGAAGTAAAAGAAGAAAAAGTAGATGGAGAACAGAAGTCCAGCTAAGCTCAACTAAGGAAAAAGGTGTTTTTTTGTTTGTTTGTCTGTTTATTTGTTTCGGTTTTTGGGTCACACTCGGCAGCGCTCAGGGGTTATTCCTGGCTCTATGCTCAGAAATCGCTCCTGGCAGGCTCAGGGGACCATATGGGATGCCAGGATTTGAACCACCGTCCTTTAGTGTCTAAGGCAAACCCCCTACCACTGTGCTATCTCTCCCATCCCAAGGAAAAACATCTTTTAAAAACTCAAGCATTTGAACTGTTTTAGGTTAATCTCTTGACCCTATTTGCATCAGTCATTATCTTGTTGGTTAAATTGTGTTTTATCTATATGGTTATTACAGTTTTGAAGGTTCTTAAGCTATCCTAGTAAATATTTCCCAATTACTATGATGTTTTATGGTGTATCTTATGTAGCTGTCTATTTTCAAACTGTATTTTCCACAGACATGTTCTTGTAATTTTGTTTAGAGAAGTTTATGAAAAGGAACTAGAAAGTTCCAAACTTATAAAAGAGTTTGAAAAAAAAGTGTTAAGAATTTTAAACTACAAGTGTATCTGCAGAAAAGTTCTGGTTATAGAAAAGGCTGATATTTTAATTATATGTGTTAAACTTAATGCATTGGGCTTCATTAGATTTCCCGCCATTGGCAGAGATCAGGAAAACAAAAGCTAACCTTTTCTCATTTTTTTGTTTAAACAAGGAAGGGGGAAATGTTACCCCTACCCCAATTCCATATGCTAATCTCACCTGGATGATCAGACCCACCCACTCCTGGGATGGGGGGGAGGGTATCTTGGAAAGGATAATAGGGTTGCCTGGGGGGAGGGGGGAGGATAGGCAGCAAGGATGGATGCAGAGGAGCCGGAAAAAGGCTGCTTAGCATAAAAACAAGGTGGGAAATGCATATGGCAATTAGGGCCTTGTAATAAAGCTGGATTTCTCCTGAAACTTCATCTAACTGCTTTGTAAATTTATCCCCCCTCACCCTGCAACCTGCAAACCCACTGGGCAAAGGGGCTTCAGGCACCAGGCCAAGCTGAGAAAGACCTCACACTCGGATTATATAATTAATAATTAATACAAGAAGTAACCACTGAGTGCTGCCGGGTGTGACCCAATCCCCCCCAATCAATTTCTCTCCTCTCTCTTTAAGTCTAGGGTGGACAGTCGCTACAGGCCAGTCCCTGGGGGACCCCAGACCATACCCACCCTCTTTTCTATAGAGCTCCAACCTTGCAGTGCAGAAGTTCAAGAGTAGAAAAGGAAGGTTTGAAAATGCAGCCCATGGGGCCGGGAAGGTGGCGCTAGAGGTAAGGTGTCTGCCTTGCAAGCGCTAGCATAGGACGAACCGCGGTTCGATCCCCCGGCGTCCCATATGGTCCCCCCAAGCCAGGAGCAACTTCTGAGCGCATAGCCAGGAGTAACCCCTGAGCATCAAACAGGTGTGGCCCAAAAACCAAAAAAAAGAAAAAAAAAGAAAATGCAGCCCAGGGTGTCTCACATAACTTCAGGGCAGACAGGCCTGCACCTTCTCACTCTGAGTGGGTCCATCTTCCCAGGTGGATCCTCCTTCCTCATCCATATGTCCCCTTGTTGCCCTTGTCCCTGCTCTGGTACAAAAAGAAAATAAAAGGGAATAGATGCAAACTTACCTCCAGGTTCCCACTAGTTATGTCAAAGTTATCTGAGCACTTGGAGGAAGCTTCCACTGGACCCCGATTCTCCCCATAGAAAGACCATTGTTGGTTTGAACAAGGGGCTCTCATCTGTTATCAGAGGCAGGGAGGGTGGGCTAATGAGCGGTCTGTTCAGTCCTCCCTCCTAGTCTGCTTTTTCCAGAGAAGCCTGAGCAGATTTCAGATGAAATGAAGCTTGACATTCAAGTTCAAGTTTAAAAAGCAGAGTCTGAGCCCTAAAACTTCAGCCCCTTGAGAGCCTTGGGGAGGGCTTTTCCTTCCCTGGGGTCTCTCTGTGAGCCCAGCCCTAAGGAGTTTCTGGACTGAGGAGTGTGAAGCCCTGCATGGATCCTGACCCCTAGCAGTGTGGGGCGAGGAGAGCCTTGAGGGATCTGCCGGCAGAGCCTTCCTGCTGCCCATGCTAGGTGCCCACTGTGAGGGGCCTCTGCCTCTTCTCCTCAGGCCCTCTACACCCACTCATGCCCCCTCCTGCCTATGTACCCCCACCATGCCAATGGTTTCAGGCCCTTAGGAACCCTGTCCAAGTCCAGTCAGGCTTCATGATCATGGAGAAAGGACTGAAGGGAGAGAAGTGTCTTGGACTAGTGTGAGGAGAGGCGGGTGATGGGGATGGGTGGATGAGGGTTGATTGATGTAGGGTGGGTGAGTGGATGGTGGATTGATAAGGGGAATGGATAGATGGGTGATCGGTGGATGGGTGAATAGATGGATGGATAGATGTATGGGTGGAGGATGAATGAACAGATGGATGAATGGATAGATGGGTGTTAGGATGGGTGAATAAATAGGTGAGTTGATGATAGATGAGTGGTAGAGGATAATTTGGATAAATGGGTGGAAGGATGCATGGATGGATAGATTTAAGGGTATGTGGATGGGTGAATAAGTGGATGGGTGGATGGATGACTGGATGGAGGATGGATATATGTATGAATGAAATGGTGGATGGATGAATGGGTGATAGGTGATTGGAGTTTAACTTGTTATATGTTGAGTTTCTCAAGGATAAAAGTAGTAGTATTTATAGCCTTAAAAATGGTGCCTCTGGGGCTGGTGCGGTGGCACTATAGGTAAGCCTTGCCAGCGATAGCCTAGGACAGACCGAGGTTTGATCCCCCGGTGTTCCATATGGTACCCCAAGCCAGGAGCGACTTCTGAGCACATAGCCAGGAATAACCCCTGAGCATCACTAGGTGTGCCCCCCCCCAAAATAAGTGGTGCCTCTAATGAAGTCATGACATTTTCCTATACATGGATGTACATGGAATCTACTATGCTGAGTGAAATAAGTCAGAGGGAAAGAGATAGATGCAGAATAGTCTCCCTCATCTATGGGTTTTAAGAAAAATAAAAGAAATTTTTACAATAAGTCCCAGAGACAAAAGAGAGGAGGGCTGAAAGGTCCAGCTCAGAACATGAAGCTCACCAAAAAGAGTGATGAGTGCAGTTAGAGAAATAACTACATTGAAAACTATCATAACAATGTGAATGAATGAGGGAAGTAGAAAGCCTGTCTCGAGTGCAGGTGGGGGTGAGGTGGGGAGGAGGGAGAATTGGGACATTGGTGATGGGAATGTTACACTGGTGAAGGAGGGTGTTCTTTACATGACTGAAACCCAACTACAATTATATTTGTAATCAAGGTGTTTAAATAAAGATATTAATTTTAAAAAATGGTGCCTCTATCTGGACAATGATTCAAGTAGCCAGTGTCTACTCTTCCTGCTAGACACAGGCTTCATGCCCAGCACCGTCACCCTTGATGGGAATGAACCCCAAGCACTGAACTGGGAGCAGCACCCAAGCACCACTGGGTGTGACTCAAAAAAATTAAAACCAAAATACCAAAAATTCACTTTTAGTCTTTTCAAAAGCTCACAAGAAGTCCATTCACCCAGGCTGCTTGGATGACAGTGAATAATAAGGAACCTCCTCCCCCTTCATCCCCAGTCCCACTCCTGCCTCCAGCATTAAGGCCTCTGGCACCTACTCTCCAGGCTTGGGGTTTGGCCAGTCTTGCTAAAGACACAACTTTAAAATAGTAAAACATGTTTCCAGAATCCCAATTAAAATCTTTTTTTGTGGTCAACCTAATCTAAATTGTTGATTTAAGGAGAAAATTGTAGTTATTTAGAAATTTTATATGTACTTCCAGAGAGAGGCCCAGGCTCCTGAGGTCCGCAGAGGCCTTGCCAGCAAGGTTCTGTCAAAATACTTCAACTCTTTTTAATAGAGAAGCCCAGGGTCCTCTGACAAATCTCTAGACCAGGAAAGGGAGGGAAAGAGAAAGAGAGGGAGAGTTCGCTGGGTTTGGGATCAGAGTATGGTCAGATTGAGGGCCAGGTACAAGGGATAGATATATAAGGTAAAGGATGAGTCTAAAAGAATACAGCAGAAGGTTGGTCAAAATCAGGGCTGTAGATATAGCATGGAGGTAGGGCATTTGTCTTGCATGCAGAAGGACGGTGGTTCAAATCCTGGCATCCCATCCCCGAGCCTGCCAGGGGTGATTTCTGAGCATAAAGACAGGAGTAACCCCTAAACGCTGCTGAGTGTGACCCAAAAATCAACCATCTCCCCCCCAAAAAAAATCAGGGAGAAAAGCGTAGCCAGGAGTCGAAACTGTTAGGTCAGATTGTTGTGCCTCTTCCAATTGCCACCAACTTTCCACACTGACTCTCCACCCCAAGCCTCGTGTTTATAGCTCCAGGCAGCCAATAATAAATAGTTGATTAAGGTTTTTCTTAAAAGGGCAGACCCCTTTTATGGCAGGTGTTGGACTGCAGCTGGGGTAATACAGTAATGTAGGACAAGAATAGACAACTCGGGGCCTGAGGAGGTAGCATGGAGGTAAGGCATTTGCCTTGCCTGCAGAAGGTCAGTGGTTCAAATCCCGGTATCCCATATAGCCCCCCGAGCCTGCCAGGAGAGATTTCTGAGCATAGAGCCAGAAGTAACCCCTGAGCACTGCTGAGTGTGACCGAAAGAAAGGAAGGAAGGAAGGAAGGAAGGAAGGAAGGAAGGAAAGGAAGGAAGGAAGGAAGGAAAGGAAGGAAAGGAAGGAAGGAAGGAAGGAAGGAAGGAAGGAAGGGAAGGAAGGAAGGAAGGAAGGAAGGAAGGAAGGAAGAAAGAAGAAAGAAAGAAAGAAAGAAAGAAAGAAAGAAAGAAAGAAAGAAAGAAAGAAAGAAAGAAAGAAAGAAAGGAAAGAAAGAAAGAAAGAAAGAAAGAAAGAAAAGAAGAAAGAAAAAGAAAGAAAGAAAGAAAGAAAGAAAGAAAGAAAGAAGAATACACAACTGGAAAAATCACTTTGCTCTCACAATTTAATCTATGAGAAAAGACTTTGAAGAAAACTGTTCTGCAAATAATAAAAATGAGCCCTATTAGACCAAATGAATCCACAGGTAGCTCAGCTTTTCAGATGATGATGGAGGCCATATGTTCGCTTAAAAAGCAGCTTTTATATTTGTTTTTCCCCAGTCAGAAGGTACTTGCTAACATTGTCTATGTGACCCCCAAAGCTGTATGTCCCTGGGTCTACTGTTAAATGTGATGCCCTATGTAATATCCCAAGATGAGGAAACACGGTGATAGCTAAGTGTGTTTGGCAGAAATTCCTTACTAAAGGAACAGAAAATTCTCAATCTTCAAATGACAAAACAGACATTGCTATGGTTTGCTAAGCTAAGCACTGGCATCCTCAAAACACTGACCCCATAATTCTTTTTTGTTTGTTGTGGGGACCATACTAATTGTGCCACACTTATTGTTTGCCAATTCTGCTCACAAGTATTCACAGAAATACCCAGGGGACCAGGTAGTGTCAGGGATCAAACCTGTGCTGCCCATATTCAGTCCATTCATTTTTCTCTCTGGCCCAAGTGGATCTAAACCAGAGTTGGTGACTGTTTTGTTTTGTTTGGAGCCACATCCAGCAGTACTCAGGGGTCATTCCTGGAGGTGCTCAGGGGACCATTTGGGATGCTGGGGATTGATATTGGGTCAGCAGGCAAATGACAACCCAGATATATTATTACTCTGGCCTCAGATTTGGAGATTTTTTTTTTATCAGTCAGTATGTCTGTAGTTATGCTAATAATACATGGTGAAAAAAGTCTTGAGTAATTTTTTCATAAGATTTATTGTCCCTCAATGTGACTCCTCTTTTAAATCTTAAAAAACATCATTTCATCTTTGATAACATCAGTAATAGTAAATCATTCAAATAACATAGACAAATTGTGTTTGTTTTGAGGGGGCTACACCCAGCTGTGCTTAGTGTTTACTCCTGACTCTATGCTCAGGAATCACCCCTGGCAGGCTCAGGGTGGTGGTGGTGGGGGGAGCCATAAGAAATGCCAGGTATCAAACCTGGGTTGGCCGCATGTAAGGCAAGTTCCCTATCAGCTGTGATATTGCTCCAGCCCTACATTGACCAGTTTTATTTTTCTTCTTTGTTATTATTTAAAAATCAGTACATAGCCTAGAGTTTATAAAGTATCTTGTTAGTCATAAACAAAAGAATAATTATGACTTTTTCTTGAGTCTTTTAACCCTTCAAGAAAAGGTGTGTAGGGGCCAGAGCAGTGGTGCAAGCAGAAGGGCGTTTGTCTTGTTATGCGCTAACCTAGGACAGACCGAGTTTCAACTCCCCCGCGAGTCCCATATGGTCTCCTAAGCCAGGAGATATTTCTGAGCACATAGCCAGAAGTAACCCCTGAGCGTCACTGTGTGTGGCCAAAAAATGAATGAATGAAAGAAGGAAGGAAGGAAGGAAGGAGGGAGGGAGGGAAGGAAGGAAGGAAGGAGGAAAGAAAGAAATGAAGGAGGAAAGAAAGGAAGAAAGAAAAATGAAAGAAAGAAGAAAGAAAAGGTGTGTCCTTTCTTCTATTCCCCAAATTCTAAGATACAGTAGTCCTTAAACAGGGATTAGATGATGGGGCTGGAGCAATAGCACAGCAGTAGGGCATTTGCCTTGTATGTGGCTAACACAGGACAGACCTGTGTTTGATCCCTGGCTTCCCATATGGTCCCCTGAGCCTGCCAGGAGCTATTTCTCAGCACAGAGCCAAAAGTAACCCCTGAGAGTCACCAGGTGTAGCCCAAAAACAAAAAAGGGGGGAGGTTGGATGGATAGATGAAGGGGCAGGTGGATGAATGAGCAGTTGGACTGATGGACATATGAATGGGCAGGCAGGTATGCATAGGTTGCTTAATAGATAGGGAATGATAGATAAGTATTGATGGTGGATGGATTGACTGATAAGTGGATGGACAATTGGATGGATAGATGGGTGGATGGGTTGCTGGGTGAAAAGGTGGGTGGATGGATGAATGGATGGGTGGGTTGGTGGATGAATGGGTGGGTGGGTGGAAGGTTGAGTAGATGGATGAATAGGTAGGTGGGTGGGTGGATGATTGGGTAGATGGATTAATGGGTGGATAGATGGGTGAGTGGGTAGGTGGATGGTTGGGTAGATGGATGATTGGGTGGTTGAATGGACAGGTAGCTAATTAGATGAATGGGTAGATGGGTTGCATAGATAGGTGGTAGAAAGATGGACAGAGAAGTGGATAGGTGGATGAATAGGCAGAAAGATGAGTGACTAGAATTATTTATGATAGAAAAGGAGTAAAATTTTTTTGTTTTTTTTTCTCTTTTTTTCTTTTTGCCTTTTTCTTTTTTTCTTTTTTTTTTGGGGGGGGTGGAGTAAAAATTGAAGTTGGGCTGATTCTGATATCTTTAAGATGGAAAGAAAGTTGGGGTTGGAGAGACAGTACAGTGGGTAAGGGGCTTGCTTTGCTTGGGTCCATCCCAGGTTTGATCTCCAGCATCCCATATGGTCCCCAGCACTACTAAAAGTAATTCCTGGAGCACAAAGCCAGGAATAACCTTGTCATCACCAGGTATGACATAAAAACTAAAAAACAAATAGGGGCCAAGCAATAGCACAGTGGAGAAGGTATTTGCTTTGCACATAGCCAACTTGGGTTCCATTCCTGGTGCCCCATATGGTTTTCCAAGTGTGCCAGGACTGATCCATGAACACAGTGCCAGGAATAAGCCCTAAGCATTATCTGGTGTTGCCCAATAAATAAGTAAACTGGAAAGGAAATTCCCATTAACGGTGGAGTTGTGCTACATTATAAGTGTAGATGTACTTTAAAAATGCCTCAAGCAGACCCGGAGAGATAGCATGCTTTGCATGCAAACTGACAGTGGTTCGAATCCCAACATCCCATATGGTCCCCTGAGCCTGCCAGGAGCGATTACTGAGCATAGAGCCAGGAGTAACACCTGAGAGCTGATGGGTGTGACCCAAAAACCAAAAAAAAGAAAAAAGAAAAAAAAAAGTCCCAAGCATGACTTAGATAGATCATATGGTTAAAATGGGACTCTTGTCAAAATTGCAGGTGATGGGGCCCTCCTTTTGATCCTCCTAATTGGAATTGGCTAGGCAGGTCCTGGAACATGCCTTTTTCTGAGCTTGGATTAGAATGGAGAAAAAAAAAAAAAGAAAGAAAAAAAAAGAATGGAGCAAAGCCCTCAAGAGCAGTGGCTTAGGAGCAAACACCTTCCTTTGAGTAAGACTCTTCTGTGTTTTTCAGAAACTTCCCTGTCCATGGAACAAGTAGAGAGAGGATGTGGGCTCTCAGGGTCACTAAAACACAGCACAGAGAGGACCAGAGAAGCAGCCATGTCCCCCACCCCCCAGGCTGACCTGTTGCAACCCTAGAGAAGCTCCCTTGTCCTGCAACCTTGTCACATAAAGGTGGGGTTAGCTACCTTGTGGTGTGGGAGACAGAGTCCATGTAGGAAATAGGGTAAGAGCACACACATGGATACTGCAGGAACAGATGGGCAGAAATGTGGTTTGTTGGCATCGTTGGCAAGAAGAGTGCCGCTTCTTTGGGCCCAGAGCATCCCCAAGGGTTTCAGAGCCAGCCCCCGGGGCATCTCTAGCAAAGACTCTGCATGCTAAGGTGTCTGCACCCATGGGGGCTGCAGACTCCCTCCCGATGCTGTGCACTGCAGAACTCAGTTCCTGAGGCAGTAACTTTAATCTAACTCCTGTGTGCAGGTCTGTATGTGTATGTAAGTATGTATGTATGTATGAGTAGATCTGTGTGTGCAGGTCTGTGTGTGGGTTTCTATGTTTATGAACATGTATGTGGGTCTGTGTATGAGCATGTGTTGCATCAAGCCCTTTGGATGGGCTTGGATGGAGGTGGATGGTGATGGAGGCCTTTCTCCTCCAGTTCAGGACCATGTGGCTCCACCTTCTCCATCAGCCGGCGGGTCTGCAAGTTTACGTGATCGCAGCGGGTAGAAAACTCACATGTAGGCAGGTTTCAGGAAATATCAGCTTTATTTTTCCTAGCCAACATGTGTGGCCTATAATAACAATTTACGCTGGATTCCTATTCAGCCCTGCATTGTACCTTGTCTCTCAGAGATCTGCTTCCTCCTCCATCTAGCATCCATGCAAATTCTCTTTTAGCCCCTGAGGTCAAACCTTTTGTAACCTCTCCAAGACCCCTCCCAGAAATGGGAGGATCTTTCTTATAGGTAAGCTTACACAAAGAATAGGGGTAGGGTAACAAGCGTGTACATGTGTTTGAGCATGTATGTGTTTAGATCTCTTGCACATGTGTGTGGGGGTCTCTGTGGGAGGTTATATGTGTTTGAACATGTGTATTGATTTGTTTGTGAGCATGCATATTTAGGTATGTGTGAGAATGCATGTGTTTAAGCATGTATGTGGCCATGATGCACCTGTATATGTGATGGGTCTGTATATGAGCACGTGTGTATGTTCATGGGTTTGTGCGTTTGTGAGCATTTATGTGGGGCTCTGTGAGGTATATAGTTCTTCTCTGTATCTGTGTTTCTACTGCCTTTCTTCAGGCTTCCCTCCCCCGGGGGATGGGTTTTGGCTTTGGATCTCAGTAAAGGGGAGGCAGGAAGGCGAAGGCAGAGAGCTTTTCCTCAAGGCTTGTAGTTCCACGTGTGGATCTCCTGGCGTGTGGGTGAACAGCTTGTAGCGTGAGTTTCTTGCCTCTGATGACCTTCATATCTGTGTGGATTATTTATTGTAGACTACTACAATCAAAACATATGCATTCCTCCTATCCTTTCCAGACAGGGGATACGGGATTTCCATTTCCAACTTGGGGAATGTGGAACAACCAATCTGTCCTGTTACCGGGGTCCGTGTGTGCATGGGTCTATGTGTGAGCGTGTGTATGCATGGGTCTGTGTGAGCATATATGTGTTTGTGAGCATGTATGCGTCTGGGTCTGTGTATGATCATGTATGAGTGTTTTAGTATGTGTTGTGTGGGTCTTTGCATGCATATTCATGCGTGCATGGGTCTGTGTGAGCATGTGATTGTGTATGTGTGTGGTTCTGTGAGCATGTGTATGTGTGGGCCTATTGTGATCATGCCTGTATATGCAAACACAGGGGTGTGAGGATCTGTGTGTGCATGTGTAAATGTCCAAGTGAGCATATATGTGTTTGTGAGCATGCATGAGTGTCTGTGTCTGAGCATTTATGTGTGTTTATGCATATTTGTGTGTTTTGAGCATGCATGTGTGTGCATGGGTCTGTGTATGCACATGTATGTGCAGGTCTGTATGTGAGGATGTGTGAGTATGCACCTCTGTGTGAGCGTGTATGTGTGTGTCTGTGTGTGCATATATGTCTGCCTGTGTGTGTCTGTGTTAGCATATATGTATTTGTGAGCATGTATGTGAGTAGGTCTATGTGTGTTGGGTGTGTGTGTGTGTGTGTGTGTGTGTGTGTGTGTGTGTGTGTGTGCCCATGGGGCGCCTGGACATGGGCCGGGGCAAGACAGCACCCTGGGAACCCGGAAAACAATGCCATGCCTGGGAAAACAGAAGAAAATCAGTGCAGTCATTTGAAAGGTCATGTCAGCCCTTTAGGCCTGAGTTTGTTTGTTTGTTTGTTTATTTAAAGAAGATCCTTACCTGGGCAGGAATGTCTTTAAGAGCATCCTCACACGCCTCTTTGCAGAGACTGATGTCACTTGGAGCAAAAGGCAAACAAAAATCACTAATGGATACGTTAAGAAGCAACATGACTCGGGGCGCAGGAGACCCTCCTTAGCGGGTGACCCGACAAGAAGGGCACTCCCTGGGTTGGGAGGGCAGAGTTGGGCTTTAGCTGGAGCACCCGGTGGGAGCACGAAGGGGCAACAGCTCCAGGACGGGGCCCCGCCTCCAGGGCAGGGAGGTGCAAAGGAACCCTTGCATTGGCCTCCCTATTGGCCAGGCCCCGAGCATCCGCCTCCCCATTGGTCAGGCCGCCTCTCGGTCCTGAAACTCGATTCCCCGCCATAAATCTCCCCAAGTCAAACTCTGAAGTCTCCAAACATCCTAGAAATGTTCTGCGCAAAAGCAATTAATTCCCCGCTCCCGAAGCCAGTCCGGTGGCCTGAGGGGGGAAGACAAAGGGGCCATTGGGAGTGGACACAAATGGGCTATTAACCTGCTTTCTTCCAAGCGGATGGTGAAAGAGTCAAGAATTCTCCCGCTCCCCTCTCCGTCCTCCCGCAAAGCCGATGCCTTCTGCAGCTTGTTTTTGTTGTTGTTGTTTCCAAGTTCAGGAGCTTGGTGAAACGGATGGATGAATCTCTGGCTTTTCTGCACATGCAAAGGCCTTAGGAAATTCAGGAGGCAGCGCTGTGGGCCCGGAAGACTGATGCTTTGGATGCTAACTCGATCTGAGCCCATGCACAGGGCCAGCTCTGGGCTGCAGCCAGCTGAGCATTGCAGAGCAAGCACAGGATCCGCTCCCCCTCTCCCCTAGGACGCCTGCCAGATAAGTGCGAGGGTGTCCATTTTGTGGAGGCAGAAAGGGAGGGAGGCGCCGAGGAAATGGAGAGACCCGAACGCCAGAACAGCCCGCTTTTCCTTCTGCAAAATCTTCACCAGCTCCACACAGGCTTTTCCACAAACTGCCTATTACAGTCTCGGTGAATCAGACTTGTTCTTCACCCACCTTGAGCCAAGAATTAAGAACCAGGCACACAGGCTCGGCCCTCCCCTGCACCCCCCGCCCCCGGTGGGACCTCTGCCCGATGCATCTCAGGTTGTGGGCCAGCGAGCACTGAGTAGTGAGCTTTGGCCCAGGTGCAAACTGCAGGCTTGCTGCTGCTTCCAGGACTCTGAGGGGGGAAGATCTTTCTTGTTTGTGCAGTGAGGTCACAGGTTTGGCCCACTCAGTGATGTGTCTGAGATGGGCTTGGGGAACTAGTGGCCCAGCTTTAAATTCTGCCACCTTAGGACAAATCAAAACCTCAGGCTTACATTTGACCTCAAAGTCTGCTCCCCATTCAGGTTTCCAAGGACTGTGGGGTGGAGCGGTATTCAGCTTCATGTCTGGTGACTTAGCAGTAAGAGCCTCTCCCTGACTTGGCCCGTGGCTCCTCGGTGGCTCCTCACAGATGGAGCATCCTGGCTCTGTCTGTGCTCACCAGACCTGGAGTCCTGGGCCTTAAGAGGCCCTGCCCCTCACCCAAGAGTCTACCTCACTATCTCTCAAGATACCAGGCAGACTGGCATCTTCCAGGAGGTGGGGCCACAGCTGGCCCAAAGTCCCAAATCTTGCTGAAACTGACCCGTGTGGCCCAGGTAAGGGGGCAGTCTCAATTCTTGGCCAGGCACAGTCTGAGCAGAGCACAGGTTCCTCTGTTGTTTCTGGGAGTCATGCTTGGACACTAGCCCTGACCTATGCCAGGACTCATTCCTGACGGTGCTGGGGACCCAGACTGCACCAGCTGGTAACGAGAAATCGGCGAGTCCCTTCTGGTCCCCAGTGAGTTCTAACAAACTGTTAGAAGCAAAGAAAACTTTGAAAATGCCTCTTCGCTCCAACTTCACCACTACTCTACAAGTCCTTTCAAGTCCCTTTGAGAAAGGTTGAGGTGTACAGGAGCCAGCATGACAATGGAACCTTCCAGAAAGTCCCACGCATGCAGGCCCTTGGGTGCACATGTGGTTCCTTTGGAAACCTTTGTTTTTAAGTATATATATGCTTTTAAGTATTTATATATACATATATATACATATATGTATATATGTTTTCTATATATGTATATATTTGTTTTGAGGGCCACACCTGGCAGTACTCAAGGCTGACTCCGTGCTCAGTAATCAATCATTCCTGGTAGGCTCGAGTTACCCTATGGGATGCCAGGGATTGAACCTAGATTGGCTGCATGCAAGGCAAACGCCTTCCCCGTTGTCCTCTGGCTTGGGCCTTTATTTCAATTATTATTACTATTAGCCCCATTCCTTGAGAAGGCCTTTTCTCGTGCAGCTTGTTTCTCCAGTGTGTCTGTTATTTGTCTGTTGATTCTTAGGTGCTGTGATTCACCACAGGATTCCTCAGGGTTCCAGCTTCAAATCCTCCAAGGCCAGTGGCCTAGCCATCTCCAGAAACACCCCTCCTGCTTAGGTTTTCCTTCCAAGAACCCACTCTGTATGGTCTGTAACATGCTGACAAGAGCCACAGACAGACAGACGGGCAGGTAGGCTCAGGATGGGCAAGACTTGGGAGTGGGAGGCATTGACTCAGCACCTGGTTGCTGACTGTGGGCTTGTCTGAGATGCTGTGCTATTGTGTGTCTTATGCCCCATGTGTCTGTGCTATTGTGTGTCTTATGCCCCATGTGTCTGTGCTGTTGTGTATTTTACACCCTGTGTATCTGTGCTGTTGTGTGTCTTGTGTCCTGTGTGTCTGTGCTGCTGTGATTATCAGTCCTGTTGGTCTTGCCTCACTGTCTCCTTGCTTCTCGCTCACATGGTCTCTGTGGCACCTTCCTGTGTGTTGGCCTCACTTGCTGTGGCCCTTGCCATGTTAGTCGTTGTGGTGAACTGTCCTGCCTTGTCACAGCCTCTCTCGCTTTCACTGTCCTGGGCAGATGAGCTGTAATTGAGTCAAGACATTGGAGAGAGAGCTGAGACATTTCCCTGTGATTGTCCTCCCCCACTGTGCCCCACACTCACGGCCTTCCCGCCCTCACAGTGAGGGGATCCCAGACCCCCAAGGGACAGGGACAGGAGTAAAGGCTCCTAGAGGTACTCCTGGGCAGAGCACGGTGACTGTGCTTGGATCAGGTGTTTCTTTTACAGACCAGTCAGGATTGTGCTGGTCTTGCAGGAAGGGCAGGCACGTGGTGCCTGGCGTCACTGGCTCCTGAGATTTGGGGGACTGAGCCCCCTGAAGGAAGGAACTGTGTGACACATGGTGTCTCCGAGTCCTGTGTCCTGTGAACTCTTTCTTCTACTACTACTACAACTACAACAACTTCTTCTTCTTCTTCTTCTTCTTCTTCTTCTTCTTCTTCTTCTTCTTCTTCTTCTTCTTCTTCTTCTTCTTCTTCTTCTTCTTCTTCTTCTTCTCCCCCCCCCCCTTCTCCTCCTCTCCTGGCTCTGCACTCAGAAATCACTCCTGGCAGGCTCGGGGGACCATATGGGATGCCGGGATTTGAACCACCATCCTTCCGCATGCAAGGCAAATGCCCTACCTCCATGCTATCTCTCCAACCCTCTGTGAACTCTTTCTGAGTCCATGAATCAATGCTAAAATTCTGCTCTCCACAGAAGCAGGAAACTGGGGGCCCTAGGGTGTTCTGAGACCCCCAGGGGGCTACACACAGTTGGATGAATGCTAGGGGGTGGTGCCACAGATACCCTCAGGGCAAAGGACAAGGAGGTCAGCTTTACCAGCATCCACACCCACCTCTTGCATGTGAGAACTTAGGGGGTAGAGCCCTTGTTGGCCCACGTACACCCAAAACATCCCTAGAGGTGTGAGGAGGTCTAGAGGGGCCATGGCACTCAGGATCCTCCTGGGATTCGAGGAGGCAGTAGCGGTGCTCGTGCCACCCAGAGCAGCAGGAGAGCTGCTTGGTCTCTGCTTCTGAAGCTGGCATCGCACCAGCTGCCTGTCACTGTTGTCCTCTAGCCTGAGGCACGTCTCCAAAGGATGAGCTAAATGCATCAAAAGCATCTGGGAAGCGAGGAGAACACACAGAAATGCCATTGCCAATGCTGCATGAAGAAGTTGGAGCCCATCCGAGTGGGTCCCTGCATTTACTGCATTTACCCTGTAATCAATCACCTCACCTGCTTTTGCTCCATCCAAAGATTGATTTAGAACCTAAAAACAAACAAACAAAAGAACAACCTTCACATCCTGGCCCTAATCGGATTTTCTGAATAGCAATAACCTCAAAATCTGGTCTCAAATCTGTGACAATTATACTACAAAATACTGTTTTTTATAGGGTCAAACTTGTATGGTATCTCCAAGAACCACATCTCCTCTGCAGTGAGGTCCTGGCCCAGTTTATACCAGGGCTGTCTCTGAGAGCTGGAATTCTGAATATGGAAAAATGCAGCGTCACAGCAAGAGCAATAGCAGGGTAACAAGGTGGCTGGAGAATGGACCATGCTGCTGCCGCTCTCTGAGACATTTTCCCAGGAAACAGCAAGAAAGGACGGAAAGAGAGACACCCCCAAAGAGAAGCTCAGGGCAGTGTAGTGGCATGGGGCCCAGCCAGCTACAGACCCCGGGGGCCCGGGAGGAGGGACCTGGATTTGAAAACTGAGGGAGATTTGTTCCCCAAGAGAAAGGACAGCAGCTCCTCGGTGTTTCAGACAGGGAAACAGGACCCACAGCAGACACAGCGCAGCGAAACCTAAAACCTCAGCCACAAAGGGACTGTCCCTAAAGCAGCCCAGAGCCCAGAAAGACCAGGAACTTCTCACAGATCTCGGGTCTCGGAACAATGGTGCAATGTGTTTAGACAATCAAAGGCAAACAGGCTGACCTAGATGCTGCTTCCTGAAAAGCAGGGGGGCCGGAACAGAAGCCCCCAGTCCTGCACTCAGCTCAGGGTGGTGGGAAGAAAACTCTGGGAGACCAGGGAGGGGAGGGAGGCGGGCTCTCTAAGGGGTAGAAGCAGTGGGACCGTGAGTTTGAGCAATGGTGGTGAGTTTGAACGATGTGGATCCCCTGAAGGGCCTGGTAGAAGCGCCAGGAAGTCTGGTGTGCAGCCTCATCATTGGGAGAAAGTTCTGGGGTCTTGGGCAGTGCCAGTGCCAAGCTCAGCCAAGAGCTAGTAGTCACAGGTGGGAAGAAGGAAGAGCCCACGGTACACCCAGAAACTCCAAGGTGACAGGAACCTTCTCACAGTGGCACAAGAAATAGGAACATAGCCACAGAGGCAGGGAAAAAAGTGAAGAAGATGCTGGAATGGGAGAGGCAAGGCCAGGGAGGTAGACAGACAGGGAGGCCTGACAGAGGAACAGGCAAGGCCTCCAAGGTGCCAGGTTTCCCCATCTGCGCAAGTGCCACTGTGAGGTCCCCTAGACAGAAGATGGGGCTCCGCTGGAGGCATCAGAGTTCAAAGAAGCAGATTTGGGACCAGGAGAGGAAGAGCTGCTGGGGGTGAAGGACCCAGGACTCCTGTGAAGCAAGAAGGAGATAACAAAGGAGCCAGAATCTCTGACGCTGAAGAGCCACAGGCCAGCAGTGCCTCAGACACAGGAATTGAACCCTGAGAGACAGAAAGGGGCTTGGGTGAGCAGGAAATAGCACCATGGACACACACAAATAGCACAGGATACACACAACACAATATAGGATATACATAACACATACAGTACAGGATACACACATAGCACACAGCACAGGAACATAACACAGTACTGTACAAAGTACAGGACACACACATAACACACAGTATAGGGCATAGTATACCATATACAATAATATATACTACACCGTGTATACACCACACACAGTATATACACATAGTATATATACCAGTATACACAAAACACACAGTACAGGCCACACACAAACAGTTCAAACAGTATAGGCCACACCCTACCACACAGTACAGGACACACCATACCACCTACAACATATACACTACACAGTGTATATACCACATATGGCATATACAACACACATCATATACAGCACACAGAATATACGGCACACAAGTACATCCAGCATTTATGCCATACTGCACATATACCACATAGCATATACACTACACACAGCTTGTACACCACACAGTATATACCCCTCATACCACACAGCAGACCCCACATCTCCCTCCAGCCTCCTCCCAAGCAGACACACTGACATTCTGCCCATGCGAACTGCAGAGTCTCCCACTTCCTGAGGAGAGCTGGAAGTTGAGACTGGAGCCTTCCTACTGGGCCCTGCTCAGCTCTGCCAGGAGGGCCTCCGGCTGGGAGCAGGCCCGGCGCTTAGCCGGTCTCCAGAATTGGGTCATAGATGGGGAGACCCTGAGCTCACAGGGTCTTTACAGTCTGTTCGTAAGCGAACTCGGAGGCTGTGGGAAGCTCTGGGGGCAGCAGAGAGCCAGGCTTCACACAGAAGGATGACGAGTCGCCACGTCATGAATAGGGACGAAGGGCAGGATTTCTTCACCTAAACACGTTTATCAGGACATCAAACAACATGTCAAAACCATCCCATAAACTGAGAATGGGAAGAAAGACACAGCCCTGTCTAGGGGAATGGACGGTACCATGGGAGGACAGGCCGGCGCAGGCTGGGCTGGAGATGGACCCCAGCTGAACATCCATTGCCTCAACGGCAATCTGTCTGTCTCTGTCTGTCTGTCTGTCTGTTTCTCTCTCTCTCTCACGTCTGTGGAGCCTCTGGGAGCTCTGTCTCCTGGTTACGGTGCTGCCACGTGCCCCCAGAGGCTTAGTGGCAGGGCCCTGGGCACAGCTGGAACCCTCAGGCAAGCTGGCTTTTCCACCCTCCTGTGTTCATGCTGGGTAGTTGCTCCCACTCACTGGCCCCAACTTACGGTTTCTCATCGTGTCTCGCTGGGACTGAGCACAGAGGATCAGGGATGCTTTCTCGTTCAGGTGTCGATGCCATCTCTGGTGACTCATTAATGATGATGGCATTATAGGTTCCAGGAGGTTCGTGCCTGTGTTGCGGCAATGTCTGTCTGTCAGGGTCTGTGGCACTGGCCTGCATCAGCCCTGGCACTGGATGGACCTTCAGGTCCTGGACTTGCAGAACCAGAGACTGGCCCAGGGTCCCCGCATAGCGTAGAGTTGGGGGGAGATGGTTTGACTGTGTCTGGCAGGTAGATTGGGCCTAGTTGTTGCAGCCTGTGCCTCCCGGGTACCCAATGCTCAGGAGTGCTGTGTCCACCTACCTGTTCTGGGAAGCAGACCCCCCAGCTCCAGGTGGGCACACCCCACACATTCCTATTGTCTATGCATGGCACACAGACAGCACCAAGTCATCATGTCACCAAGTCACTTTGTCACCCACATGCTGCAAGACCAGAAATGAGCTGAGCTGCTGGATGACTAGCAGCATCCTTGTTTCCCATGGTGTGGGGCGAGGGCACACAGCCAGGTCTCATACACGAGCAGTGCATCATTCCTTGCTTCCAGAAACAGCTAGAATCAATGTCACCATCTTCCCTTCCCAGAAAGGGATCCCTGCAAGTCCCCCAACTCCTCTCAGTGTCCCACACAGAGACAAGCAGCCTAGCTCTGAGTGAGTCCCTACAGAGTACATAGAACAAGCACATGGGCACACATTCATCATATAAAGGTACACACATACATGTAACACAGGAACACAAGGCATACACACAAACTAATAAGTAGGCATATACGGCACACTCATGCATGTATGCATGTAACATAGGCATACAGAAACACACATATCCACAGAAACACGCACACACAGGCACACAGAAGCATCTACACAAGCTCCAATAAACAGGCAAACACAGGAATATGCACACACATGTAGCCATACAAACACTAATAAAAACACATATATACACAGAAGCATACAGGGGTACACACATGCTTCCACAAAACCCCAATAAGCACACACACACACACACACACACATAGGTACCCACAATAGCGAATCCAGGCCTACCATCAGCCAATTCCCATAAGCAGCTCCCACAGTGGCTCCCACCACACACAGGGAGAGCCCCTACTTCTTTTTTTGTTTTGTTTTTTTGTTTTTTGTTTTTTTGTTTTTTTGTTTTTTTGGTTTTGGGCCACACCCGGCGTTGCTCAGGGGTTACTCCTGGCTGTCTGCTCAGAAATAGCTCCTGGCAGGCACGGGGGACCGTATGGGACACCGGGATTCGAACCAACCACCTTTGGTCCTGGATCGGCTGCTTGCAAGGCAAACGCCGCTGTGCTATCTCTCCAGGCCCAGAGCCCCTACTTCTAAGCCTTCATGCTATTCCCTGTAGTTGCTCCACACCTGAGTTAGGGCCTCTGGAGATCCCCTGCCTGTTGCCTGTCAAGGGGCAGCTCTTGCCTGAGAATCAGCACCAGTGAGGGAGCAGGGATGCTCCCTGCTCTGTCCTGGCCGACTCTCCACCTGCGCCATGGTTGAACACACTGTCCAGCGCCTGGTCATCCTGTTGCTAAATACAGCAAAAGCCAGGGACACGTTGTCACTGCTGCCCCAGACAGCATCAGCCCTGGAGGGCCCAGGGGTCAGGTCACTGTGGCACAGGCAGGACACGACGGGAGAGACAGAGTCAACACTGTGTTCTCCACGAGCTGCTTTAAGCGATGAGGAACTTCAGTCAGGAGACCTGCAGTTCCCTGAGACAGGAAAATATGGCCAATGCTTGGACAAAGGGCACCAGCCGAGCACTGTGGGGGAACGGGGAGCAAGAGGAGCACCACCTGGAAGACCTCAGTGTCCCCTCATTACAGCACAGTAGTCACACCTGCTCTTTCTCTAGTGATTGGTCCCTGTGGCAGTGAGAACCCAGTCCTCGGCTTCCAGACTCACTTGGCAGCAAGTGCTGGGTTCTTGTTTCTTTAGCTTTTTTGTTTTTGTTTTCATTTTTGGGCCATACCCAGTGACGCTCAGAGATTACTCCTGGCTATGCATTCAGAAATCACTCCTTGCTTGGGGGACCATATGGAACGCCTTACAGCTTGCGCCTCCACTCCGGCCCTATTCCTTTAGCTTTAGAAATAGGACATTGGGCCTCTGGCCAAGCCTGCCCTAACTGTTAAAACTGAGCCAGTTTAAGAGAAAGTTCCAGACTTTTGGCATGTGGCCAGTCCATCCTGAGCCCTGTGGTAGCTAGAGGAGCTGCAGACACAGCCCAGGGCTTGCCCCATACCACCCCTCAGTTCTAGTCCCTCTCCTGAGAACTGAAGCATCTTTCACACGGAAATTTTGTGAAATTCTCCTATTGCCCTCAAGGCAGCTGTTTGCTGCTGTTGCTGCAATAGAAGTGTCTCTACTGGCAGATATGAAGGCAAATTCCCAGCCATATTGTGGGCTATGGAGGGTCTGACAGCTTCTGCCACCCTGCTTCCCGCTCAGAAACTTCTTCCTGCCTGGCACTCCTGACAGACTCTCCGTGCGCCCATGCCGGGATAGGTATAGGACAGGGTGTCAGATAGGTAGGACAGGGCATTAGACGCTGGCCTTGCACACAACACACCCAGTGTCCATCGCCTGCACCTTATATGGTCCCCATACAAGACCAGGAATGATCCCTGAGTACAGAGCCACAAGCAAGTCCTGAGCATCACCAGCTGTGCCTCCCCAAAACAAATCATTGTAGTGATGTTTCATCAAAGTAAATCAGTAACATCAATCCCAGCCTGAAAGGCCCCCTGGCTGTCCCCTAGTTTCTCGAAACCTAGTTTCCTGAGCTCATTTTCAAAGCTCTCATAGCCCAAATACCTGGGACAACTCTGAAGGAAGAAACAAGGGCCGAGCCTGGGGGAAGGGGGAGACACACTGCGCGATTCCAGCCCTTTAAAGGAGTTTTTCTGGTGAATTCCCAGACTGCTGGCAGGAACAATGTCTAAGTATTTCCTCCCCTCCACCTCTGTCTCCCTCACGGGGAGCACAGGCTTCTCATGTTTGGAAAGAAATGCAAGTGCAGGGCAGGCTAAATAATTTAAGCCTGGTTCTAGCCCTAGCGCAGCCACTGGGAGCTGCTGGGTCTTTCTGTGGCCCTGTCAGCTGCTTCGGACATGGGTGGGGGCAGAAGGGAGGTGGGCTCCAGGTGTGAAGCAGACCAGCACATGGACGTCAGGTAGTGGTGGGGCCCAGTGAGATGTGTACTTGGGTGAGGTGTATACCTGGGTGAGACTGTGTACCTGGGTGACATTGTGTAGCCTGATTCCTGTTCTCTCCAACGCAACAGGATATTTGAATAGAAGGATAAGAGAGCCAGGCCTGTCCTGACCTCCCCATTCATAGGCCTAGGGTCCTGCCTGCCTTCACACCCCTCCCTTCTCCATGTAAACTGTGTGTTCCGAGTTGTAGGCTGGGGACAAATACATGACGCTCCAGAGATGCGTCAGCGGATTCTGATGTTCGCTTGGGCTCTGGGTGGGTACTGGGGGTGGTATTCGTGGTCCCATAGCCTGCACCCTCCTCACCATGCCCAGCTGTACCCACCCACTGCCTCCACGCAGACTTTTTGTGCCCGCCATGGACTGTCTAGTTGTTTCAGTCAATCGATGCCTACTGATCTCTCTCTCCTCTCTCTCCTTCCTCTCTCTCTCCTCTCTCCCTCTCTCCTCTCTCTCTCTCCCTCTCTCCCTCTCTCTCCCTCTCTCTCTCTCCTTCTCTCTCTCTCTCTCTCTCTCTCTCTCTCTCTCTCTCTCTCTCTCTCTCTCTCTCTCTCTCAATCACTGAAATGGCTGGCATTGGCTCCAGAGCTCCCAGAGATGACACCAAGCTCTTTCCTACTGATAACCTTTTATTGACTTTATTTTTGATTTTTGGACCTCACCCTGCTATATTTCTTACTGGCAGGGCTCAGAGCACCTTAGGTAGTGCCAGGGATTGAACCCAGGTGAGCTGTGTGTCAGTCTCACTGTACCTCTTTCGGGCTTTCTGAGTTTCTCGGGGGAGTTCTCCCAAGCAGTGCTAACTCAGTAGGCCCAGAGATCTTATCAGCATCATCTGCAGGGTCCGAGAATGCAGGGCTGCTGTCTTTTTTTTTTTTTTTTTTTTTTTTTTTTGGTTTTTGGGTCACACCTGGCAGTGCTCAGGGGTTATTCCTGGCTCCAGGCTCAGAAATTGCTCCTGGCAGGCACAGGGGACCATATGGGGCGCCGGGATTCGAACCGATGACCTCCTGCATGAAAGGCAAACGCCTTACCTCCATGCTATCTCTCCGGCCCAGGGCTGCTGTCTTGAGGGCTACATCCCACGATGCTCGGGGGACCCAGTGGTGCCAGGAACTTAAACTGATTGCACCCTAACCACTGTGCTCCCTCCGGCCCCTCAGCTGCAATGACTTTGAGTCCCTTCATTAAAATGGTGTTGGACTTCCTCTTTTCAATTTCAACTCCCTGAGTTGAAACCTAAATCTGTGGAGGTTTTGGTAACAAGGGCTCCTCTTGTAGATTCCTTCTTCTGAGGAACCATCTCACCCCACACTGCCTTCTCTGAACTGTGAACGTTTGAGCTTTTCCAGACATGAGCAGTTAACATATATACTTCATATATTGTGCTGTACTGTGTCAGGCTGTAATGTGGTTATTGTATGGTTTCATATTGTAAGTATTGTATTGTTCTGTATTGTATTTTGATCATATATGCATTTAGTCCAATCCCCCGCCCCAAAAAAGGGGGTCCAGAGTGATAGTACAGCAGTAGGCTTCTGCCTTGCATGCGGCCGGCCGACTGGGATGGACCTGAGTTAGATCCCTGGCATCCCATATGGTCCCCTGAGTCAGCCAGGAGCGATTTCTGAGTGCAGAGCAAAGAGTAACCCCTGAGTGCTGCAGGGTATGGCCCAAACACCAAAAAAAAAAAAAAAAAAAAAAAGGTATTTATTAACAGGGTACAATCCCTGATATCCTATATGGTTCCTTGAGCCTGACAGGAGTAATCCCTGAGCACTGCCCAGTATGACCAAAACAAAACAAAACAAAAATAATGTATTTATTGTGTTGTTTTTTGGCTTTGTATTATAGTTCTTATCTTGTCTTGGTTTATATTTTTTTGTGCCACTGTAATATACTTATTGTATTAGTTTGCATTGTAGTTTTGGTTACCTTGTAGTGCATGTATCCTATTGTTTCACATTATATAATTTTGCCACATGGTAATGTATTTATTATCTTGCTTTTTTTATTTGTTTTGGAGCCATAGCTGGCAGAATTCAGCAATTGCTCCTGGCAGGTTCAGGGGACCCTATGGGATGCCAGGATTGAACCTGGATCGGCTGAGTGCAAGGCAAACACCCTCCTTGCTGTGCTATCTCTCAGGCCCCTTATTGTGTTGTTTTGTGTTGTCCTTCCTGGAAGCTGAGACCGACCCCAGGCCTCACACATACCTGGGGCAGCCCCTCCGCCCCTGAGGTGTTTCCTAATCCCAGACCCCCTGCATGGCTGAACCTCTCTCTGGTGTTCTGAGGAGTGTTCAGCTCTCTGTTGATGTCAAGCCTTGTTTCCAAGAACGACCTTGTCTTTGCCCTCGGAAGCCTGGCTGTTTTCTGTGACCTCTTGCTCTGGCCTGTGGGCCTGTGGGGGTGCTAGTTCATGCCCCTCTGTCTGGGCAGACCAGCCGCTCACCTGCCCACCGTCTCTCCCTCGACCCTTGTCGGCTATTAGCTTCTGCAATTCATGGTGCTATGGGTTTGGGACCTGCCGCCTGTGTGTGAAGGACCTTATCTGAGGACGAGCCCGCCCGCTTCACCTGTCACCTAAGACTGTTATGTTAGCTGGGAGCTTTAGGTGCATGAATGAATGCAATGATTTTGGTTTTGCAATTTTGTTTTTTGTTTTTTGGGCCACACCCGACGGTGCTCAGGGGTTACTCCTGGCTGTCTGCTCAGAAATAGATCCTGGTAGGCATGGGGGACCATATGGGACATCGGGATTCGAACCAACCACCTTTGGTCCTGGATCAGCTGTTTGCAAGGCAAACACCGCTGTGCTATCTCTCCGGGCCCGGTTTTGCAATTTTAGCAGTTAGAAATCTTTCTTCGATTTCTCTTCATCCTGAATTTGTTCTTATATTTTGTTTAATTTTTAGTTTGGGGGGTTTGGAAGTCTTACTCAGAGAGAACTGATGACTCTGGATGTTCTCACAGGTGTCCCTCTGGTGTGGCTCTGAATCCTGGTATGTGGCAGGAGGCAGTAGAGGCTGTTTCCCCTGAGGCAACCCCCTAGGACAGTGCTCAAGATGTTGGGGGTTCTGCCTGATGGGCTGGTCTCAGGGCCCCAGAGAATCTGCTCTGCCAGAGCTGTGCTCACCATGGCATCCCTTGAGGGCCATTGGTCTCTCAAGGGCTGTCAGGACTTTCTATGGAGAAATCACCTTTCCCCAGAGGACAACACTCACTGGGCAGTTGCAGTCCAGCTACACTTCCCGAAGTTGCCTGCCTGGTGGGTGGAGGTGAAGGCTCTCAGGTCAAGGAGGGAACATGGTGAGCTGGAGGCTAGAGACACTTCAGAGACAGAAGGGGGGCAGAGAGGGGCTTAGGCCCTGCCTAGAACCTAGAACCTGTTCAGCCCCATGACCTCAGCAGCTGTACCTCTGAGGCTGTCTTTAAAGAATGTGACAGGCCCCAGAGCCTCCTCTGGCTGTGGCCTTCTGTCTGTTTGTCCTTATGTGTGTGTCCTTCCACGGCCCATGTCAGACAGGTGGTATTTAGTGTAGAGTAACTCGGTGCAGCTCTCTCTCTCTCTGTTTCTCTCTGTCTCTGTCTCTCTCTGTTTCTATCTCTGTCTCTGTCTCTTTCTCTCTCTCTCTCTCTGTCTGTCTCTCAGAGGATGGAGCTGTACGATACAAAGACTTGGCAATCTAGGCCTACTACTGACAGCTACACCCCAGAACTTTGCCATGCCTCCGGCCCAGGTTCCCTGAACAATGCTCAGACTTGGGAAAGGGGCAGGTGGCCAGAGTCTTGGGGTGGGGGCAGCTCCTGTTTGGTTAGTTGAAAAGGAAGAACTCACCATGAGCCCCATGGTCTGTGACCACACTGCAGGGCGTCCACATCACTGCAGGAACTCTCTGGCACTTGTTTTTGCTTTTCCAACTCTCCTTTATTTATTTTTGGTTCCAGGGCCTCACAGGCAGTGTTCAGGGCAGACTCCTGGCTCTGTGCTCAGGGATCACTCCTGGGGGGGGGTCAGAAGACCTGAAGTGGTGCTGGGATGGACCTGGTTGGCTGAGTGCAAAGCCAAAGCCATCACCTCTGTACCAAAGCTCGGGCTCCTTCAGTTTATTTGGGATTTCTGAGCACTGTGGTGTTTCCCAGAAGGAAAAAGCAGCAGGTTTGACACCAAGTAGTGATCTGAGGTATCTGAGGGAGAAAAGGCACCTGCTCTTGGGAGGGGGCTGGGGAATCGGATGGACCCCCACCAGATCCTATAAATCACTGTCTGTGATCTGTGGTGATAGGAGACTGGCTGGACTTGGTCATGCTGTGAACAGCATATGAAAACTGACACAGGTTTTTTTTTTTTTTTTCTTTTTGGGTCACACCTGGCAGTGCTCAGGCATTATGCCTGGCTCTGTGCTTAGGAATCACTCCTGGAGGTGCTCAGGGGATCCTATGGGATGTCGGGGATCAAACCCATATTGGCTGCATGCAGACAACTGCCCTCTCTGCTGTGCTATTGCTTCGGCCTCCCAACACAATTTTACAAATGGATGGCACTTGAGGTGTCTTTGGGTGTTTCCTCTAATTGGGTTAGAGACACAGTCCCTGACACAGGTGAATGCTGGGGGTGTCCACTCATCACTTAGTGAAAAGCTGCTCCACTTGCATATGGCTGACCCAAGTTTGATCCCCAGCATCCCATATGGTCCTTAGAGCCTGCCAGGAGTGATTCCTGAGTGCAGAGCCAGGAAGAACCCCAAAAACAAAAACAAAAAAAAAGAGGGAAATTGCTGTGTGGGGGGCATGGAAAGGGAATCGCATAACTCCCCACCTCATCAAGAACTTCTTCCCGAAATTCTCTGTTCAGATGACTAAGGTCCCTACTGTGACCCCCCCCTCCCAACTTGGTCAGGATGTGGTAGGTGTGTGCCCTGGGCACCATCCTACCTGGGCTCATAGTGAGAGCAATGCTGGTGCTCTCAGGTCTGGGGAAACCTCCCTGAGACCTCAGCCCATCATACCTCAATGAACAGAACAGGGACTTGTGGATGTCGTGATGGAAGCATGGACTGACTTGCATGTATGCAGGTAAGGGGGTGATGTGGATGCCATATGCACTGGGCCCGAGAGGTGAGGGTCTATCGGAGTCCCACTGGGGTTGACCTATCAAACAAGACCAAACACCTTCCCGCCCCTCATGCGTGGCTGCCTGGAGAGGCCTTGCAGACTGGAACACTGCAGTGAGGGAGAATATTCTCGCATATTTCAGATTCAAAACAGTGGGACCCAACATTCTTCCTGACCCAACAGGACCTTGGGGTGAGCCTGCAGGAGTCAGGACACCCCACACCACAACAAAGTGTGTGTATGTGTGTGTGTAAGCACACTTGTGGGCCTCTTGATGCCTTATCAGTAGCATGAAAAGCAGCAGAGTCCAAGCCCCGAGGACATATAATGGGTCCTCCTTTGGACCCACAGCCCATTCTTGGAGGGGGGCGGCAAAGTGTCTTTCTCTGTCCACCGGGGAATTAGCCAACTCTCATTCTGTGTGGACAGTCTCACCATGTCTGAATAATCATCTCTGTATTCTACCCATGACTGTAGCTCTTCGCTTTCTAGTTGTGGGACATGAAGGAATTTTAGGTATGAAGAACATGTTCGGATATTAAATATTATTGGGGTAATGTTTTGGAAAGCACCCACGGTTCAACAAACAGGCAATTCGCTTCTATCCGTGAAACTGGTTACCTATTTCAGAAGTGTAACGGGAGGGGGGGGGCGGCAGCTGCTCTGAAAATGCTTTTCTGGAACAGTTGCTGCTGAGCAATGGAAACTGAGTGTCCTGAAACACCCCGACAACCAGGCTTTTGAGCTCCTTCAGAGCCAAAGATCATCCCGGCTCTGGTGCCTAATGTCACCCTCCATTCTTAGCTCCAACTGAGAAAAATCTTCATAAATTCACACACAGAGAGAATGAACATTAAATATTTACTCATCAGTAGTGCACTTAAATTTTTAAGCATGAATATTTTATCACTATTTTTGGACTTTGTCTTGGATTTCATGCTCTGGTTTCGAGATGTGCGCTTGGGCTGCCGGCAGCCAGGCTCCTTGGCGGTTCTTTTGTTTGTTTGTTGTTGTCTTAGTGATTCTTTAATGGAAGCGGCAAGAACCTTTCCACTCCCCAGGTCCAGCCTCCTGCCTTGCCTGTTCGCAGACAGGCCATTGAACTGTTTCATTAAAATGCTATTATCCGGGGCTGGAAGGCACAGAGTCCTGCATACTGAACAAATAATTCATTAGACAATAACAAGGGGGAAATAAGTGTTTTTCTTCTCCAGCTATTTCATGACAAAATTCTAAACAACCAAATGTATAGTTTGCACAGGGCCATTCATATCATCGAAGCTCATTTGCCTCTAAATATCACAGTTTTTCCTAAACATTTCCAAATGTTTGTGTTTGGAGTTAGGAGTGTTCTTCATCTTATACTCCCTACAAGTATTAAATAGTTGAGATTTGAACAATGCTAAATATAAGGAAGAGTATGGGAGGGAACTCATTTAATATTTTATTTTATAGTATTCTCCCCCCCCCCCTTTCTCCCTGGAATAAGCCAGTCCTAGGGTTTCCTTATGAAAGACAGGCCAGGGACCACCCTAATACCGGGCACAGTCTGCTTGTTTACAAACGGAGCGAACCCCAGCTGGCCCCCAAGCTGCCTTCTCCAGAAGGTAAGTAACCCTTCCCCAACTCTCAAATTACAGTGTCGGGTTCTGATAGCCAAGGAGGGGAAGCAGGGAAGGAAGGATGGCTCTAAAATGTGCAATAGCCTTGCAGGGCTCGCGAGCCCGCCCAGCTGAACACCCCCCCCCCCCAATCTTCCGTGGGGTTCCGGGAGTCGGACTCAGTCAACTGTGCATTGATTTAACTTGTTCAACACATGGAAGCCATTAGTCCAACCAAGGCTGGGGGCTGAAATAGCCCCAGGAATGCAGATGGGTCTTGCTCATCAACTCGCATTCATTCTAAAATAGCGCAGACATTGTGCCATTTCAGACACGCCCATTTTCCTGCTGGAAGGCGCGGACTCACATCTGCGATTTGGTGACAGTGGGTTCGTTTGGAGGTGACTCTAGAGCCACTTCGTTAGCTTGACCCGCGAAAGGGTGGCCTGGTCTTCTCTGCGTCTCAGTGCAGATGGGTGGTAAGGAATTGTGGGCGCTTCAGTGCTTTCCTGTGAGCAGGTCAATCCTGTGACCCCCGCAACCCTCATTTCGGCGTTGCTGCTCCTGTCGAAAGCAGCAACAATTGTCAGCAACCTTTTCCAAGCCTGTTGTTACTCAAATCGGGACCGTTCGTCAATCACCCCAGTTTTAGGGTGATTTAGTTTTAGTCTCTGGGCTCCTGGGAAGCGCTGCGCGTGCCCCGCCCTTTAGGGAACCCCGTGCCGACGCGCACCCCCGAAGGCCAACACTGGAATGGCCCGAGGTCTGGGTGTGCGCAGCGCTGGGTCCCCGGGATTCTGTGCCACCCGTCACTGCCCCAAGTCGGAGCGGATCGAGCTGCCGCAGTTCTGATAGCTGGCCCATGCCCAGCCCCATCTCCACGCGGAGCCAGCGCACGCGGAGGCCAAACAATGCGCCCGGGGCCGGGGGAGCGGGCGGCTGGACCCGCCCCGGCCTCGCCGACGTCATGGCGCGTCTGGGGGGGGGCGCCCTGCCCGCCCTTCCCCCGCGCCCCGCAGAGTCCCTCCTCCCGGGCATGGCGGCTGGAATGCTCGGGGGAGTCAAATCGGAATTCCAGTCCCATGCCCAACTCATCCCAACTCGCTCTGGGCGCGCGGAGTACCCATCGAGGAGGGGGGGGGGGGATGGTGGGGAGGTCGAGTTTGGGACATTGCAAGATCAGAGCCCAACTTTTGGGAAGAAACGCGAAAAAAAAAAAACACCCAAAAGAGAAACAAAACAAAACCCAACCCCAAACCCCACGTTCCATGACCCCCACACGACTGCCTGGGAAGTGGCCGGGCACCACACACCACGATCCTCCTTCCCAAGTGCTTTCCCGGCCTGGGGGTGGGGGACACCCCAGGGTCCCCGTTAGGGACAGGCAGTTAGTTCGGGGCTCGGCTGGAGCGGGGCCCGCGCTCAGGTGCCAGGCGGCGGCACGCGCGCCAACACGTTGCACGTATAGGCTGCGTGCGTGGCCGGGGCGCGCGCGCGCGGGCCAGCTCCCCGGGAGCTCCGGGGCTGCGGCGGCCGCCCCCACCACCCCCCGCGACCCCGCTTCGCCCGCGCCACCGTGACTCAGAGCTCGGGGCCCGGACTGCGCGGGGCTGAGTCATCGGCAGCCGTGCGCGCTCGGCCCGCGGCGGGGCCAACTTTACGCGTTGGAGACAATAGTGGATCGAGTGCGTTCCCTCCAGGGCAGACCATTCCCATTCCCGGGCTGGGGGAAGCCTCAGGGCCCGCGCCCGGCCGCGGGGCCCGGCCCCCTCCCCGCGCCTCTCAAGCCCCGGAGCCCGGCTCGGAGTCCGGGTCCCCCCGCGGGGAGGGCGCGTCCGAGGCGCGCGCGGAGGGGGCCGGGCGCGTGGCGAGTCCCGCGCGCCCTAGCGCGTCCCCCGCGCCCGGGCGCAGCTGGCGCGGTCGGACCGGTGCGGCGCTGGGCTCCGCGCTTCGGGCGCTTCGGCTTCACCTTCAGGGCGCGGTGCGTGCGCGTCCTCCTCGCCAAAAGGTAGGGCTCGGGGGTGGCGGCCGAGGGGGCGCCCGGGCGCGACTGGGACCGTTCCCGAGGAGGGACGACGCAACTTCGGGCGTCCGGAGGGGTTTACCGCAGTGGAGGCGGGGACGCGGGGGGCCTACAAGGCCTTTGTACCCCCAGTCCGGGCGGCCGGGGGAAGGGAGTCTGGGATGCGCTCGGCGTCCTTGAGGAGACAAAGAGCAAACCGACCGACTTTAAAGTCCACCGCTCGGGCGGACGAAGGTGGGTGAGGGTGGGTGAGTTCCGATTGTTCCCAGCGCTGGCCGCGGGGAGCCCCGGCTGGCTGGGTGCAGTGTGGGTTGGGGGGCTTCCTCTCGCCCCCTTCCCCTGCCGGGCCCTGGCCGCGCGCCCAACAGCTGGCGCGCAGTGTCCCTGACCTTTACGGGGCGAGGGCACCCGGCGGGGAAGTTGGGGCCGGGGTCCCCAAGGGTTTGGGGGAGGCCGGGGTGTGGATGCAACACTCCTTCGGGGGTCCCGGCCAGGGCGGGGTCTTAGGGAGCGGCCTGCTCCTGTCTCTCCCCGGGTGTGTAAAGAAAAGCGAGCTGTGTGCTCGAGTGGTGGGGGAAGGGGTGCTTTGGACCGGCTCCTGGCCTGACCTACCCTTTCCAAAGGGGGGGGGCGTTCGGGAACTCCGAGGCCCCCTCCCCGCCTTTTAGACGGAACAGCTTCTTCAAGTTTGGGAGAAACTTTGTCTGGCTAAGTTTGTGCCTAGCCGGCTGAGTCGGGGGGTTTGATGGCGCTGGGAGGAGGGGGGCGGAGAGAATTGGGGAGCTCCAGGGGTTCCCCGGAATCGTCTTAGATGGGTCCGTAAGCCAGCGGCGTTCGGGGTGCGCGTGCCGAGCGCGGGCTTGGCTCTCCCCTTAGCGCTTTGCGGGAGGCTCAGTGAGAACTCGGGGTTCCCTGGGTGTGGGCCCTGGCCTCCCCCACTCTGAAGCGGATTCTCTCCGGGGCCGCGTCGTAATTTAGTCCAGAGGCACAAAAAGCCATTTATTTCCCCGCTTTGTGGGGGTCATGTCTGATGCAGAGGCAGCGGGTGTAACCTGTGGAATTTGGAACGCAAATACAAGCCGGAGGGAGCCGAGCGAGGCCCAGCCGGTCGGCGTTCCTAAAGTGCCCCAAAGCCCAACGTCTTCGAAATCGTGGCCTGGAGCCGGGTTGGAGAGAAAGGGACGTGAGGGAGCTTCAGTGACGTCAGGACATTTTGGAAAGGTGTTCTAAATTTTTTTTCTTTTTTTTTGGCTTTTGGGTCACACCCGATGGCGCTCTAGGGTTACTCCTGGCTCGCGCTCGGAAATCGCTCCAGGCACTGGGGGCACCATATGGGATGCCGGGATTCGAACCGTCCTAGGTTCTGGGTCAGCTACTTGCAAGGCAAACGCCCTACTGCTGTGTTCTCTCTCCGGCCTTGGAAAGGTGTTCTTTTAAGGGCCGAGACCCGCGCGCTCCCTCCGAGTGCTTGCAGGGAAGCCAGATAGCGAGATGGACGAACATCTATCTGTTCACCTGATCCCGGGTCTCCGCCCCAAATGGGTCAGCTTCATATGGGCCAGAACCGAATGCGCGTTTGCAGACGAGGCGCGGCGTCCGTGCCGGCTCCGACCTGCGTGCGCCCCGACTCCCCAGGTCTGGGGAAGGTCGAGTCCCCTTGAGAGGAGGAGGAGGACACTTTTGGTCCGCGCCCACCCGTGCTCCTTGCTCCTTCCTCGCCGCCGACCGCCCTTCCCATCCTGGGAGGAGGCGCCGAGCACTGTTTCCCTTCGCCTGGGAGCGAACTTTCCTGGCTCCGAGGGGGCTTTGGCATTCGTGGGCCTGGGCCTGGAAGGTGGGCGCCGGGGCGGGAGGCGAGGGACGAGGAACGAGGACGACTGCCCGGCGCGGTGTCCTTAGCCCGGCGTGACTGACGGCTCCGCCGGCCAATCGTGGCTCCTTTCTCCATCCCGGAGGTAATTTGGGGGCGCGAGCGCGCGCGGGCACGAGCCCATGTGTTGTCGGCCCCGCGTCGGGAAGGCCCGGCGGGGCCCCACGGCCGACGCCTCCTCCTCCTCCTCCTCCGCACCCATTCGTGCGGGTGCCACGGTGCGTGCGTGCCGCAGGGGGACCCCGCCGCCTCCGCTCGCTCGCGCTTCCGTGCGGAGCTTTTGGGTTTAAGTGGAGACCCGCAGAATGGGCGAGACGCGCGCGACGGGCTTTGGTTCCCGGCCGGGGCGGTGGACGAGGGTCGCACGCGGCCTTCTGCCTCCTTCCCGCGCTGCGGGCGCCGGGTCCGGGCGGTGGAGACCTCCGCGCCGAGTTCCAAAGTAGCGGGCCCGGGCGCTGCGTAAAGTCCTCCAAGTCGGGGCGAGGCGAGGCTGGCGCGCGCGTGGCCGGTGGGGACCGCGGCTGGGGTTGCGTTTTGGCCTCTCCCCGCTGCCAGTCGAGGCTCCCTCCGCAGCGGATCTTCCAGCCCGTGCGCGGTCCAGGAAAAGGGTGCGCGCGCCCTCCCAGCCAGCCCCCTGGTGGCCGCAGACGCGGGGCGCACGGCCGCGCCCAGTTGGGGGGCTCCTCCCGACCCAGGCCAGCCCAGCCCGGCACCCACTCCCGCGGACGCGCGCGGCCGGACCTGGCAGCCTCTGGTCACCGGCGATGCTGCGCGCCACGGACCCACCCGGGGGACCCGCTTCCCGGGAGTACGCGCGGGGATCACGCTGAGGGTCGTGGCGACCCCGGGTGCCCTTCGTGCGCCTTCCCTCATCCCCCTCTCCACCTGACTCCGACTGACTCAGCGGCTGGGGGAGGGTGTCGGGCGCCGCGTCCTGCGCCCCCAAACCCGAGTCGGCTCCACTGGGTCCCCGCCCCCGTCTCCGCGAGCCCCGCATTAAACCGAAGCCTATTTCTGTCTCTGCGGGCGGCGCGGCGCAGGGCGGAGCCTCCACCTGCCCGCCCCGGGGGCGCGGCCGCTTGTTGCTGGGCATCTCGGGGGGCGGGCCGGGGGCGGACCCGTCCGCCCCCCGTCGCCGTCATGCGAAGCGGACGTCACCGGCTGGCCCTGAAACCCAAGAAGTGGAAGAGACGGGGACCCACGGCCCAACTTCGCACCGTAACAAAGGCGGGGGTCCGTGCGAGCGGGGCGCGGCGGGGCGCGGCGGGGGCAGACCGCGGGGGGCCACGGCGCGGGCGTGGGGAGGGTCCTTGCGGGGGCGCGGGTGGGGTCCCGCGGCGCGAGGGGCCCTGGGCGAGGCGAGGCCGGAGTGAGTGTGCGCGGTGCCGGTGGGGGGGCTGCGTGGGGCGGGATGGGGGGGGCGCGCGCTCTGGCCAGGCCCGGGGAGGGGGTCGTTTTGCGTGGAGCGGGGCCGGGACTGCGCCCTGCGGGGTGGGGGTAAGGTAATTGGTTTCTATTTTCAACTTCACTTTGTTCTGGCGAGGTGGAAGGCGTGTCCCCCAGGCCCATTACATAAGTGCCCATACCTGATGGGCCGCTGGGGCGCACAGGCCGGAGAGCCCGGTTTACCCGCGGATGGGCTGGCGGCCCGGTCTGGGGGTGGGGGACTCGGTATCCGCGGGACGGTGCCCGTGGACGTGGACGCGGAGCCTTGCCGGCCCGCGGGGTCCTCCTCTGAACAAAGGCCGGGGTGGCCGGGACCCGCGGCCGCGCCCCACCGGACCTGGTGCAAGTCACAAAAGGAACTTTGGGGCCTGGCCTGCAATCCACACTGCGGGCTGCCCCATCCACGCATCCCACCCGCACCGCCTCCCGGGGCTGTGGCGCGGGCGCAGCCCCCACGCGTGCGGCGCTGGGTGTGTGTTTTTTTTTTTTGCCAGGAGCCCCAAGTGCCGCTGCATGTTGGGCGCAGGAATGTAAGGGCTGTTTTCAGGAAGCTGCTGCCCTTGGCTCTGCTGGGACACTTGCTGCCACGTAAAAAAAGACGCTTTTGATGTGCTGGTTCCGCCTTCACTTCTCCTGCCTTCTCAGATGGGGCGTCCACAGTGCAGATTTTTTCTGTTTGCACCCTTCACCTGCCGACCCTCCTCCCCCCTCCCACACACACAGTGGCCTGACTGCCTGGGGGCCTCTTGGTGTCCTGAGATGGAGTCTCTGTGACATCCACTGCTCTTCCCAAGCCTTTGGCCCTGGAGTTAGAATGTTGGCGCTTTACCTTGCAAACTAGGGTGGCCCACAGCTTTCTTCCCTTGGAGTGGATCACCACGCTGGTTTCTTACTGATTTCTTTCTTCTGGCTAGTCCTTAGAGCAAGCCACGGAGGGAGAGAGAAGTTGTTAATGTGCCAGTGTTAGTTCTGGAGGCAGAAAGACTGGGAGGAGGAGTGTCTCACTTTTGTTTTTGAGGCCACTGCCTTGCTGGATGGAGCACTGGACTGGGGGCTGCGTCTCCCGTCCCCCGAGTTTTCAGGCTGGATTCCAGCCTTTGTTGGTGGGGAGACGGACTTTCCAGTTTTCCGGTGCTGACTGGGTCAGAGACTGGACTTCTCTTGGGCCTCTGGCATCCATCCCCTTTACTTCCTACTTGGATGAGTGAGCAGGAGAAAAGGGTCTGGAAACGGGCTGTTCTGGTCTTGGGGCCATATTAGGGTTTATAGGTGGAACATTCGATTTGACTATGTGGGGCTTGGAGTGACATCACATGTGAAAGGAAAGGAGGCGTTTAGTGTTTCCGAATGGACAGCAGATGGCCACGCTGACCAAATAGGGAAGCGGGCGTGGGGTCTGGAGTTCGTGGAATCTGGACTCTCTCTGGATTGTGCTCAAAACACCACTTGCTTTATCTGGTGGGGGGGTGGAGTTTTGTGTGTTTTGTTTTGTTGTTTTCCTTTTCCATTTTGCAGGACTCCATTCATCTTACTCATCATTTTCTAGGAGGGATCTTTTAAGCAGCATTTGGCGAGGGGTGAGGGGGTAATTGGGGTGAGGGAGTGGAGGCTGCTGAGAGTTTGTCATGGTAGATCAGACACCCCAGGAGTAGGGAGTGTCTCCTGCTTCCACCCTCCCTTCAGAATTAACCGGCCGTTTTGTAGAAGTGGAGGCCCGGCCTGGTCTGGCTTCCAGGCCCTTCCTACTCCTCTGCTGGAGTGGAAAGTGGCCTCCGGCCAGAATGTTCCTCTTGTTCCAGCAGCGTGGAGCTCTGCTGTAAACCTGCAGGAAATATAAACTGCTTCATTGGTGTCCGAAGGCCCCATAGTGCCGGTATCCTGAGCTACAGAGGCCTCAGTTTCAGCCGCAGTACCGGTGCAGCTTGGCAGATGGGTGAAAGTGGGGAAGATTGAAATGGATCTGGGGCCCCCGAGCTGAGCTGCCTTGTGTCAGGGAAGCGGGCGCTCGCAGGAGCAGGCATTGAGGTGACTTACTGTCAGTGCTTAGACATTTTTGTGTTTGCCTGGCTCGAAAGCTGTCCCAACACATTGGTTTGTTCTTTTATTTATTTATTTGCAAAAATGGGGCCTTGAACTTGTTTTTTTATTTATTTAATTTTTGAGCCACACCGGTGTCTCTGCACTCAGAAATCATTCCTGGCCGGCTTGGGGACCATATGGGGATAGAACTCTTGTCAGCAGCATTCAAGGCAAATGCACTACTGCTCTGCTATCACATCGGCCTCATTGTTTGGTTCTTAAAGTATATAAAATGTACATCTATCTGTTGGACCTGAACCCCTTGGTCAGTGTGGGAAGCATTGGGGGGAGGAAGGGATCACCCCCTTTCCTGAGGTGTGTTTTGTGCTTCTAGGCAATGTGCCTGCCACCTTTTCTGGCACATTCTGCTCACCTATGGTTTCTCTGCACCCTCAGACCCAGCATCCTTGGCTGTGTCCAAGGAGTCCTGGTTTCACTCATGTTTTCACCTCCCTGACCTGTTCTAGGTTGGGGAAAAAACCTTTTGAGGGCCACACACAGAGTGCAGAGAGGCACGCTGTCCCCTACTCCTTCTGAAGTTGGGGTAACTATTGTGTGGTGCTGAAGGGGTCCTCACATGGCACCTTCTGTCTCCCCTGCCTTTTCAATCACACACAGGGGTCTTGGGCTAGGAGAGTAATGCTCTCCCACCCTCCCACTCAGTCGTGGCCTCAAAAACAAGTAGTTTTGGGGGTGGGGATGTGAGACACTGTGTTTGATAGAGGATGACCTCTGCCCCACCAACGCTGAGCTCACCCCACCCCCTCATCTCCTATCAGGAGAGGGGGTGATTTATGGGGGGCCCGTCCCCCTGATCCTTGGACTCTGCCTCTCAATGGCTTTCAGTTTCCAGGGTTATTGACCAATTGTCACAAAGCCATTTGGAGGAGGGATTTGCAGGGAATGGTGGATGGCTCCAGAGAACTTATTAATAAAGCGAACTTTGGGGGGCAGAATAAAGAACTGGCGTGTGCACACTGTCTCATGCTGTGCTTTAAACGGCGTCTTTATTTTGAAATGTGTTTTCTTCCAAGGAGAACTATTTTGGGGGTGTGACTTAAATAGCCCAGGAGAAGCTCCGTCTACGGGATAGTGAATGAATGTGGGGTTTGTGTGGAAAAGAGGCGCCTTGGGCTGAGGAATGCCAGGCCGGCCTGGTGAACAGGACCCCAAGCAGTTGAACTGTCCTCCGTTCTCTGCCCATTATCCCTCCCTCTGGCTGCATGTGAGGAGGCAGCTGAATCTTTTCTCTGGAATGGGCCGGGGCACTCCTGTTCGACCCAGAGGGAATGTTTCCCAGCAAGCCCTTCGGCCTGATAAAGTGGCATCACTCTGTGGTTCTCAGCTCTTCTTGGAACCTGTTTTCCAAACTAGCTTGGCAGGTCACCTGGGGGACTGAGGATTATTAAGCAGGCATAACGGGCAGAGCCCTATGTTTAGGGGTTTAAATGTATAAATCTCTGGGAAGGAGCAAAAGGCATGAGAGGAAAGCTGGGCCTTGCCGCACAGCTGTTGGGTTGTAACCTTTTCACAAGGTTTCTTGCTCTCTCTACCATTTAAGGGAAAAATAGAGATTTAATGGACCATTCTCAGGGCCTGAGTGTGTGGGACTTAGTGACTGCCCTTCCTCAACTTGAGAGCGAGAGAGACAGACAGACACAGAGAGCCACAGACATAGTCATAGAGATACAGGGGACAAGCGAGAGAGACAGACCTGAGGATCCCACACCCATTGTCCAAGATTCTCTTGCTCCTATGGGACCTGGGCTTCCCCCATGTGCGTTTTCCTTGTGGGACACTGACAGGCGGGGAAGCTGCCTTTTCCTCTGCAGACTCCCCAAGTTTTTTCTTAGTGGTGAGGAATTAGAGTCGATTTGTCAGCTTGGCCGTCGGCTGTTTGTTTAGGCATCGGGGCTTTGTTTCCCTGTAGGCTCCGCGCTGCCTCTGCCATCTGGCACCATTTAACCTGATGTCCATGCGTGGCTCCCTGGCTGGGCTGGGCCTTGATTCCTCTGTGTTCTGTTTGGGAATGTTCCTGGAAATCTGAGACAGGGAATGGGCCTGGAGGAGGGTGTGTGTGGTGGTGGTGGTGGTGGTGGGGGTTGAGAGGGGCGTGGTTGCTCCTTATACCCCATTTCTCAGCGGTGCTTTTTTTCGGGGAAGAAGTTGTTGCCTGCACATGCCCTTCCCATGGCCCTGGCCATTCTACATGGAGGCATCTGGAGGAGCAGCCTGTGGGCATTGGGGTCAGGGTGGTGCCTGCTGGCACATGCTTCATGCTCTGCTTCCTGTGTGTGCTGGATGTGTAGGCATGTGTATGCTCTGCCCCACTAGGCTCAGACAGTCTCAGGCTGTGGAAACTGATTCTTGAGGACCCGCCTTCTCTGTGGCACTCTGGGCTTCTCAGCACCTTATGCTAGGGGTGATGGATCATAGGATGTTCAGGAAGGTCTTGTAGGCACATCTGACGGAAGTTGGTGTTTTTATTTTATTGTTCTTCCTATTATTACCATTAGTTTTGGCTTTGGGGCCACATCTGGCTGTACTCAGGGCTGACTCCTGGCTCTGTGCTCTGATATGCAGGTGAGAGCCTGCAGAAGTCCTACAAGCTCTGTCCTAGCACTGCCTTTCTCTCTGGGTCCTGCGTGGTCCCCCAAACTCCAGGTAGGGAGTAGCCCCAGACGGTGCTGAACATGGCCCTAAAATGTAAAACAAGGGATGTGGACTTTCTGGTTACCTTTGACTGGGGAAACAGCATCAGTGATTGCTGTGGGAGGAGTACGCTGGCCTCACTCTCAGCTCCTGGATGGTTCCCCTGGAAGGTTCTGGAGTCCAGGAGTACCTTGTGGGGGGCTCACACCTGCCAGTGACTCTGGGCCCAGGTTTCAGTTTTGGGGAATCACACTTCATGTGCCATGGTTCCTGTGAACCCACCTTTATGTACCACATGTGCCATATTTCCCAGGGAATCTTTCTTCATATACCACAGTTTCCATTAATCTACCTTTGTGTGAAACTACCTTGATGTGAATCTAACTTCATGTACCACAGTTCCTGTGAATCCACCTTCATGTATCATAGTTCCTGTGAATTCACCTCCATGTGTACACTTCCTATGAATCTACCTTCACGTACACAGTTCCTGTGATTTCACCTTTATGTACCACAGTTCCAGTGAATCCACCTTCATGTACCACAGTTCCTGTGAGTCTACCTTGATGCACCACAGTTTCCATGAAGCTACCTACCTTGAGGTACCATGGTTACTGGTGTGTGCTCAGCCGCTGAAAGAGGCCTTTTCTCAGTGTACCCTGAGGTGCCAGGCTCTTGCTGCCTGTGGCCTTGCTTGTCTGTCTGACAGGACGCAGCAGTGCTGGTGCCCCGTGGGGAAGCACATTTGAGCCTGAGAGCTGCTGCCCGAGCCAGGCCTTGATCAGTTACTGAAGTTTTTGGCTTGAGGGCCTTTACCACAGGCTGGCTGAGGCTGGCTTGGCCGCATTGCCTTTTCTCCCCAGCCCACTTTCACTGTCTGGCCATTTCTCTCTGGCCCAGTGGGTTACTATTTATGAGTTCTGTGTCTTAGCTTTGGCCGGTAGCCTAGTGGTGATTTGGGGGTGACTCCTGACACCTCACAAGGTGGGAATTGGGCAGTTTTGTTGTTCAGCCATGTTTGCAGCTGTGGGTTGATGCTCATCCCTGGGCTTCTGGGTTCTCTGACTCCCCAACGTTCCCCCAATGGGAGATTGATTGCTTTGGCTGGTGTGCCTGGTAATCCCCCTTTCACCATAATAGCAGAGAGCCCCTTCCAGGATCCCTTTGTGCTATGTGGAACCAGCTCTTGGACTCAGCGATTGTCAGCATCATGGGCTTCTGTTTCTGTGGGTGCTGGGTCTCCACCCTATCCAGAAACTGTTATAGCTGGGCAGGACTGACCATGGATGGCCCCCAGGCACCAAGACCAGCCATGGTGTCCCCAGAACCAGCCCACTGAGGCCAGGGACCTGGCAGCTGTGCTCTTCGATGTCCAGTTCCAGACTGTCTGGGTGATCCAGAGTGGAGAAGAGTCAAGGTGCTGTTATGTGGACACTTTCTTTTTTTTTTTTTTGGTTTTTGGGCCACACCCGTTTGATGCTCAGGGGTTACTCCTGGCTATGTGCTCAGAAATCGCCCCTGGCTTGGGGGGACCATATGGGACGCCGGGGGATCGAACCGAGGTCCTTCCTTGGCTAGCGCTTGCAAGGCAGACACCTTACCTCCAGCGCCACCTACCCGGCCCAATGTGGACACTTTCTGTGGGAGCCCTGTGGCCAAGAGCTGAGTCTGAGGCCATCAGGGACAGGCCTATCCTCTATATGCTTGCTCAGGGGAGGGGCACAGGTGAAGGTGAGGCCTGTGAGGGTTGGAAGCCCCTTCCCAGAGTCAGTAGGGAAAGAGGGAGGGCGTGAGCAACAGTGGAGCCCCATCACTCCATCTCGCTCATTGTGTATCTGGATGCTCAGAACACATGGCCCGGACTTGCCCCGCAGAGATGTCCCTGCTCCATGTTATCTAACTTCATGTACCACAGTTTCTGTGAATCCACTTTCATGCACCATAGTTCCTTACACAGTTCTCACGGCGGTTCACTCTGCTCTGCCCTTCCTTTCCCCATGTCTGCTGGAGGGAAAGAACAGCCCATTGGACACAAGTCTGGGTTCACTTTGCCTCTTCCTGACAGTTGTGGGCTCGTTTCCCAGGTCACTGGAAGGACCATCTAGGAGCTGGGCCCCTGGGAGTGGCAGAGAAGGCGGCAATGGGGTCTGAGCCCTGCTGAGCGTCCCCTTTCTTACTGTATCTGCTCCACGTCCCTGCACCAGGATTCTGTGGGCGAATGCCTAGTAGGACTGGACTTGTGCATGTGTGTGTGAAACACAACTGGCTATTGGACTTTGTGTGTGTGTGCGTGCGTGTGTGCTGGGGATATGGCTGGTTGGTTTATGCTCAGAGTAGTCACGGGGTGAGGCTACAGTAGGGGGAGAATGGTGCTTCCCACTGGGTCCCGTCTTCAACTTACACTCTGATACTTTGAGCTTTTTGAGCACTGAAACATGGACAATGGCTGTGGACACAAATGCTTGTGGGCAGTGGGCTGTATACTAACACATGTGCATGGGCCATGTACACTGAAACACGAAGGGCCAAGTGCACTGCAGGTTTTTGGGAGGCTCTTGAGCTGGCCCCATATAGGCCTGTGGCTTATGTCCCCAGGGCATAGTCCAGTCCTTGCCTTCTTCCTTCGGTGACTGTGCTATCTCACTCTTGGTGGGACTTGGGGATTACTTGAACTTGGGTCTCTGCCACCTTTGGTGCTAATTTTCCATGGGCCATTCGGAAAATACCAGGCTTGGGTATCAGCTGCTGTGGCTTCATCATTCAGGGAGGATGAGTGGGGCTTGAGGTGTATGGGTGTGAGGTGGGGCTGTGAGGAGTGTGGGTGGGGGGTGTCCCTTGCAGGGTCTCTTTAGCTGACCCCATGTTCCAGGATCCGGAGTTATCTGCAGTAGGGAGCTGTCTGAGTATCAGGGAAACCTGGGGTGCCTTGAGGGGTCCTTGCTCCCCTCAGGCCTTCGGTGGTCCTGTGAGAGGCTGGAGGTGACCACCAACATCCACAGCCCAGTCAGCATCCCATGTTCCAACTCTCCAGCCTGCTCCCTCCCCTGCTGCAAAACTGGTCTGTGCTCTTGGAAACACGCTTAGATTCGGGGTGTGGGGGAGTCTGTCCTCAGCTGGCCGATGTGGTCAGAGCTCTGGCTGTGTCATTCTGTGTATGAAGGGAACTGTCCCGGTTGTTTGAAAAATAAAGGTATGATCCAATTGACCCACCCTGGTACCTAGGATGCCTTGAACTCTCAGACCTGCTCGGGTGACATTCAGCCATGTTCTGTCTTGCCAGGTTCACTCCTCTGGAAACCAATCTCGGGAAACCCCACTGGGAACCAGTCTCCCAAATTCGGGAGGCCAGGAAGATCCAGTTTCCTGGATCATCTTGTAGACTGGTGAGGGGCCAGACCAGCTGGGAAAGGTTCTTCGTGTAGAAGAGAATGTTCTAATTGGGTTCCGCCATCTTTCCACATAGCACCAGCCCACGCTGTGTCCCACCCCTCAGGATGGGCAACCTCTCAGGACAGAGTCCCTCTGATGGAAGTTCCATCAGGATGAGCATCCTTTCAGAATGGATTCCCCTCAAGACAGCTCTCCCTCAGGATCGGTGCTCCCTCAAGATGAGCACCCTCTCAGGACAGGGTATCTAGGATGGAGCCTCCCACAGGACAGGGCCCCCAGGATGGGAATCCCCTCAGGATGAGAACCCTTTTAGGAAAAGGTTACTCAGGATGGAGGCCTCTCAGGACAGGGCCCTCAGGATAGCTCCCCTCAGTATATTTGAGATTTGAGCACTATCCTGTGAGAGCCATTGCTTAGACAGCGCCTGTGTGTGTGTGTGTGTGTGTGTGTGTGTGTGTGTGTGTGTGTGTGTGGCATGGAGGAAAGACAACTGTCCTCCTTGTCTTCCACTGCTCCACAGCCTTCCCAGACAGGCCTACTTCAGTCTAAAGATGACAGCAGGCGCTGCCCTGACAGACAGCCCAATGGATGGTGGAAAAGAGCTGCCTTTAGCTATGAAGGGCAAAGCCTTGTGACTGTGCTCACAGGAGGAGCAGGTGTCTGTCTGACCTCCAGGGCTGTGTGGTGGGGGTCCACTTCCAAGCTGGGGGGAGGTGCCCTGTGGTCCCTGGGAGCCTCCAAGTGGCCTTGGCCATGTCTGGGATTCATGGTGGCCCTCTTGGAGGTGGCTGGGCATAGTTGTTACACCTCTGCTTCTTGCTTCTTCCTGCCACCAGATGCCACAAGGTACCACCATCACCCACTCCTGGGGCCTGCAGGAATGGTTCTCTTTCTCAAACCGCACCCACCGGGGGCGCTTCTTACCTGGTGCAGGGGTGGGGCCCACATGGATTCTGGGGGCACCTTTATGGTGGGGCTGCAGCCTCATGTCAGAGACGGTCTGTCTAGACTGATTCCCCCCTGTTGGTGCCCTGATAGCAAAGCAACCAAGATCCACCTGGTTTCCTGTCAGACTCAGATCTGTCAGCTCTGTGGGCTATGGGAACTGTGTTTGGGATGGGGTGTTGTTCACAGGGCCAGTCTGCATCTATTTCTGAGGGGTTACCATACTGAGAGCCCTTGCTGGATGATGTGTCCAGGACTGGGGCCACCCATGACCTCATCCCTGGGACCTGGCACTTCAGGGTGATTGGTGAGAAGGGCTGAGGGTCTCATGCCTCTGCTTAGAGAGACAGTGCAGGGACAGCATATCTGGTGCGTGGAGCTGGGACTGAGGATTGAGGCCTCGGCCTTCTTTGGCCAGTCTTAACTTGAGGTACAGTGATTTACTGTCCACTGGAGTCCTTTCCCAGCATCACTGTTTGTGCCTGCCCAGTTTCCACCAAGGTAGGTCCTAGAAATAAGTTTTTCAGGGGTTCCCAGGTGATTCCCATGAGAGCCTCATGGACCAGTCCAGTGATTCTCTCCAGGCAGGCTGGATGGTTCAGGGAATTGATGGGTCATTTTACACCATGGAGGGGCTGTGCCCAATTTCGTTTCTTTTTCTTTTCCTGTTTTTTGATTTTTGGGCCACACCTGGCAGCACCTGGGTTACTCCTGGCTCTGTGCTCATAAATCTCTCCTGGTCCCCTTGGGACAAATGCCTTCCCGCTGTGCTATTTCTCTGGCCTCCATGCCCGATTTCTAGTCTGGCTTTAGACCTTCACGGCTTGAGCCTGCCTGGTCCATGTCGTGAAACTCTCTTGCCTAGTCCCTGTGCTGTACTGGAAGGAGAACAGGGACCCTGGTGGTCTACCACACAGTGGCTTGCCGCATCATCACTGCCTTTGTTGGCAGGAATGTGGTGCCTGGCATTGACACCGAGTCCACCACTGCCCCGAGGCAGGAGATGGCTTTGGATGTGACAGTCAGAAAGTGCAATCACATAGAAGGGACACTGTGGAGGACATGGGTTTGGGATTCTCCCAGAGCTCCCCGGGAATAGAGAATCAGGGTCTATGCCAGGGTTCTTGGGGATCCCGGCAGCTGATGCTTCTACTATGCTCCCTACCCACATGCCTGCTGCTGCCCTTCAGATGCCACACGCTAAGCTCCTGGCACTGGTCCTCTGCCCTGAGGCCTTATGCCCTCAGGAGGAAATGCAGCCAGATAAGACGGTGTCCAAGGTTGCCCAGCCCATCGCGACCTCAAGCTGGACACAGGTGACTGCTGCCTGGGCCACAGGTTAGAATGATTGTCCTGGGCTCTGTCAGTGCTGTTTTTGCTCATTCTTGGTGAGTTTTGGAATCAGTCGGAGTTGCCCCAAGAGCTCCTGAGATGCAGCTATTTGTGAGTCAGGGACACCCCGGAGGACTTGCTTTTAGGGCAGGGAGGGCTCCTTCTGCCTACCCATTGCTGCTGGTCACCCATGCCTACCCATTGGTTGGTTAATTCAGACTCTGACTTCAGGGGTCACTCCTGTTAGGAATTAAGGGGACCTTGTGCAGTGACCAGGATTAAATCTGAGTTGACTGTGTGTAAGGCAAATGCAAGTGCCTTTATTCTCTTTTATTTTGTTTGTTTTGTTTAGGGCCACACCCAGCAGTGGTCAAGGGTTACTCCTGGCTCTGTGCTCAGAATTCTCTCCTGGCAGGCTCGGGGGAACCGTATAGAATGCCAGGGATCGAACCCGGGTCAGTCTGGGTTGTTCACATGCAAGGCAAATGCCCTATTGCTGTGCTATTGCTCTAGCCCATACTCTCTATCATATCTCTTTGGCCTTGGCTAATTCATTTTACCTAGAGTAAAAATTTTCTTTTGGTTTTTGGGCTATAGTCGATAGTGCTCAGGTGAATCATTTCTGGTGATATTCCGGGGCTATAATGTGAGATGCCAAGAATTGAACCAGTCAGCCGCATGCAAGGCAAACACACCTACCTACTGTGTTAGTGCTCTGGCCTCCCCACCTACCTAACTAGAATAATTTGTGAAGTTAGATGCCTTTTAATCACGAATTAAACTTGCAGAGAAATTTTATTTCCACTGCTGTTATATTTTCTGTTTTATGTAAATGACTGACTCTCACATAGCAAGTAGTTGGCTTTAACTTTTGGTTCTATCGTTGATATTTTCAAATAAACAGACTTACTCTACTTAATAAGCTGAAGCAATTACCTAGCTTTCTTTGCCAATTCAAAGGAATCTATCATTGTATTTTATTTTTATCATTGTATTTTTTGTGTTCTAATATCTTCATTTTCCATTTACTGGTCTGTGAGTTGTGTTTTGTTCAATTCTTTTTTTTTTGTTTTTGTTTTAATTTTTTTTGGGCCACACCCGGCGGTGCTCAGGGGTTACTCCTGGCTAACTGCTCAGAAATAGCCCGTGGCAGGCATGGGGGACTATATAGGACGCTGGGATTCGAACCAACCACCTTAGGTTCTGGATTGGCTGCTTGCAAGGCAAACGCCACTGTGCTATCTCTCTGGCCCCAGTCTTGTTTAATTCTTAAAGTCGGAAGGAATGTAGAAAGTTGTGTGTGTGTGTGTGTGTGTGTGTGTGTGTGTGTGTGTGTGTGTGTGTGTCCAGTCTTACAAGGGTTTATATTTATACCGTTTGCTTAATGCCTTCTTTCTCAATGTCTTCTCCTCGGTAAGAATGTGACTGCACTTCCTCCTTGGGAAATGGAGAAATGCGAGCTCGCCGTCCATGAACTCTTGTGCTACTTCCTCCTCTTGTGTCTGCTATAATCTCTCTCTCTCTCTCTCTCTCTCTCTCTCTCTCTCTCTCTCTCTCTCTCTCTCTCTCTCTCTTTTTGGTTTCATCTGTGTGGTGGCCTTGGATGCTGCTCTGAGGCAGGTAGTGGAAACAGTCTGTGTGGACAAGGGGTCTGCTCTGGGGCTCCTGTATGCAGTAAACTCTTTCTCTGCATCTGGGTGTCCTTCTGTAAGTCACCCCAGTTGGTGCTTCCGGGCCAGGTGATGGTTCCCTGAGCAGGTGCTAGGCTGGGGTGTGGCAGCACATGGGTGCTGTTGTATGTGTGCATGTGTGCATGAGTGCACATATCCATGTGTATTTACATGTGCTTCCACATGTACACGCACCCATGTGTCTGTATGCATCTCTGTGTACGTGTGTAACGCACTGTGTGTATCTATGCACGCCCATCTCTATGTTCATGTGTATCTGTAGAGTACCTACACGCACATTCATGTCTTTGTGTGTGAAACACAAGTCTCATGCCCCAATCTCGAGGGATTTAGGCAGGTGGGTCTGAAAGCACATGCTGACGGGAAATATAATCCATGCAAGACTGAAGAGAATAAAACAGGTTCAGAAAAATCCCACCACCAGCTTTCCGCTCACTTGCAAAAGATACCAGCAGGCAGATAGACTAGTTGTGGAACACGAAACCCCAGACAGCTTCTCTCTGAGACCAGAGGTCTTTCTTGGGAAGAGAAAGACCGCCCCCTTGGGTGGAGAATAGGTAGGGGTAGGTACCAATCTAGAGGTACTTCCAGTCCATGATGGACAAGCACCAGCAAAGAATTACGCTGAACAGATGAACACCTGTTATTCCAACATGTTTACAGTCTGCACACATCCATGTGTATCTGCATATGGATGTAATATGTGCAATATGCCACACATAGGCATGTGCATGTGCATGTGCCCCATGCTCATCTCTCTGTACACACATTATACATGTGATACTCACACATGTTCCTACATGTATACTTGTGTGTTTGTATATTTGCAGGTGTACCACGTGTGCATATGTGTGATACACACACATGTATACTCACATCCACATGTGTACCTGTACGCACATCTATATCTCTGCATGTGTAGCTATATGTCTATTCTCACATAGAGCGGTAACACACCTGCACATGGATCCATGTGTGTGCAGATATCTATACCTGTATATCCATGTGTGTTTCTGTGCAATATGCCCATATGTATCTATGCACATGGATCCATGTGCATACATGTCTATATCTCTGCCCATGTATCAAGGTATATGTTCACAGTACATGGGTAATGCACACATGTGTTTGCATGCCTGAATGCATCTATACATGTTCACATGCACATGCATCCATGTACACAGATAATGTACCATGTATATCTGTGCATGCATGCATACACACATGCTGGTACATACTGTGATATGATCCTTTCATATGTGTGCCCATGTGTGAGAGCATGTTTGTGCCCACTGTGTGCTGTGGTGGGGATATGGGTGAGGTCACAGGTGACAGGGTCATCCTTATCTGCCTCATCTTCACCTATGCTGGAAGGGGCCCAGAGGGGACGGATCCCCCAGAATTGAGAAGAGCCCACCTGCCACCTGGTGTGTTCCCAGCCCACAGCAGGTTCTGGTGAGGTAGGGTGCCACACTGTCCTGTCTGTGGGCAAGAGGGTCCAGCCTGACGTCTCCTGGGGGCCTGCTAGCAGTCAGGTGGAGCCGCAGGAGCTGGCGAAGGCTCAGTGCAGCTGAGGTGGGGTCTTGTAGACATGGAGCATGTAAGGTTGTGTAGACAAGGGAGTTGGGGCTGTGGCTGAAGCTGTGCAGATGTGTGGGTCAGGATTCCAACTCCATGGTGTAGCTGGTGGGCTCTGGCCAAGGACTTGGGGATCCTGTGGATTGAGATGCACACAGCTCCGTGTTTCAGAACTGCTGAATGCTGTGACTGTCAGCGAGCACGAGGCCAAGGTGTGGCGACACTGTGGGCCACTGCAGGGCCTGGCCCCTGCCCTGGCACTAGAAAACACACAATTCTGAGCATTTCAACCTTGAGTCCACGTCAGTGTTTCTGGCAGTGTCTGTTGTATGAATTTAGAGATCCACTGTGGGAGGGACATGTAGTGACTACGGAATGGACACTGCAGTGTCCACAGGCCTGAGTGTCCACAGTGCTCCTGAGTCCTGAACCCATCAGCCAGAAGTGGCTTCTCTGTTTGGGGTGGCTGGTCAGTACCAGTGTCAGCCCCTCTTGCCCTTAACAGGACTCGCCATGTGGCTAAAAGTGCCTTTCCCACCCACTCTGGCAGCTCTGCTGGTGCCAGCTGGGCAGAGGATGTTCAGGAATTGGGCAGGGGCTGAACTGAGACTGCGATGCCTTTGCAGCTGCAGGAATGTCTCCAGCTTGACCACTCTGTCCCACAGAAGGAAGGACTATCACCACGGCAGTGGCTGTGATTCTGCTGGCCCTCAACTCCCCGGCCTGCAGTTTTGCATTTTTTCTGTTTGCTGGAGGAGCACAGGAACTTGAACACAACAACCTGAAGTTGATCCCAGACTCAGGACTAGACTCGGAAATGCTGCAACTCTGTGAAGAAACTCTCCAGAATGAGAGAGCACCTAGCCTCCTGGTGGGAGGCTGGGACTCTGCCGTGACCCCCATCTGCCTCTTCAAGGTGTATGTGCTACAGAGAAGGACTGTCTCTCTTGTTCCTGGGGATACTGTCACTCCCTCTGCCTGCCCCCAGGTGCTCTGTGGCTCTGTGGCTCTTGAGAATAGATGGAGGGGAGAGAAGGGCCTTGTCCTGTAGGGCCTCTCTGAAGGCTAGGCTTATGTAGAGAAGAGCAGCTGGTCTCTCTCTCTTTCTTCTCTCTCTCCTCTTACTTTCTCTCTCCCCCTCCCTCCTCTGCCTCTTCTGTCTCTTTTCCTCTCTCTCTGTCTTTTTCTGTCTCTCTATTTGTCTCTCTCTGCCTCTCTGTTTCTTTGTCTCTCAGTCTGCTCTCTGTTTTTCTGTCTCTGTCTCCCTGCCTTTTTTTGCCTGTCTCTTCCTCTCTCTGCCTGTCTCTTTATCTCTCTCTCCTCTCTGTCTTTCTGTCTCTCTCACTTCTCTCTCTGTCTCTCTTTGTGTCTGTCTATCTTCCTCCATCTCTCTGTCTCTTTTTCTGTCTCTCTTCCTCTTTTTGTTTCTCTACTTCTCTGTCTCTGTCTCTTTCTCTACCTATCACTGCCTCTGTCTTTCTTCCTCTCTCTGTCTCTTTGCTTCTCAGTCTCTCCTCTCTCTGCCTCTGCCTCTCTTCTCTGTCTTTGTCTGTCTCTATGTCTCCCCTCTCTGTCTATCTCATTTCCTGGCCTGGTTTCCAAGGGTGGCTCTTTGTGTCTCTTGGAAAATGGTGGTTAATGATCGGGACAGGCAGGGAGGAGGGTTTGAGTCCACCTGAGGCTGGGAGTGCCCCTGCACTTCGGGGGCCTGAACTCCTGAAACCATGTTGTGTTATACCCTGAGGCCAAATGAGCTGAGTGTAGATGGCAGATGACTGTGGCAGGGGGGAGCAGCCAGGCCTGAGATTCATCTGCGTGTCCCCTCACCAGGCATTCACAGGATGATGTTCTTCCAGGAGAACATGGGAACGAGCCCCGAGAGGGACAGGAGGAGGGTTTGGTACCACAAGCTGGCTGGGCGCTGGGTTCAGCGTTGACTGAAAGTCTCAGTTTTCTTCCCATGATTGTGACCACACTAGGACGGAGGACAGCACTGGCTTAGCACTAGATCTCTGCTCCAAGCCCTTTGGGCCAGAACCTTCCTCCTGCAGCCCTCACAGACCCTGCGTCCCTGCATCTCAGGCCCCACAAACCCCATAGCTCTGCAGCGCTCTGCATCCTCTGTACCTCTGTACTCCTGCATACCCCTAGATCCCTGTACCCCTGCAGCCCCACATCTTCTCACGTCCCTCTGGAATCCCCACAGTCCCTCACAGCCCCCCATAACCCCTCTGCACCCTTGTAATCCCCCACGACCCCCTCAAGCCCAGGAGAAGCTTTTTCTTGCACCTTGGCTTGGGGCTGCAAGCTTGGCATAGCTGGGGAGTTTTAGACAGATATGGACTCATCAAGCCACCTTGTGGTCACCCTGATCCTGGACTTCAAGGTCCTAGAACATGGTCAGATTTTCAGGGTCTTTCCCAGAATGAGCTGATACCCTTCACCATGCTGCTGTGATGGTACTGGGGGGTGTGAGGGAAGGGAGGAGCCCCAACTTGGAGCAACTGCTTGTCCTGCTTAGACACACCCGACGCTTTCTCCCCTCTGACTGCCTTGCTCAAGTGTCCTGGGAGGAGCCCACACTCTGTCTCTGGGTGAACCTCGGCGTTTGATTCGGGACTGGGCTCTGCCCACAATTTGGCAGGCCCTGCCTTCTAGGGGGCTCAAGTAACTCACTACACCCTGTTCTGTCTCCCCACGACTGGGTGGCTGTGCACAAGAACATGTGAGGCTGGGACCCAGATCTGTGTGAAGGTGACAGTGCTGTATGTGGAGCAAGGAGTCCAGCCCTTTGGTTATTCTGATATTGTCAACAGGTTCACGTGGCCATGTTAGCGGCTGTAACTGGTGTGTCTGGGTCCGCACATGTGGATGTGCGTTTAGGTCCTCCAAGGGGAAAGGACATTTTCTCTTAATCTGAAAGATCTTTTGTGTGACAGGGTGGGAGGGAATCTGTGTCTTCAGTGTCTGCTCTGGGGGACCACCGAGCAGAGTTGGGGGCAGCTCTGCTGCTTGAAGGGAACCCCCTGAGCTAGGTCTTAGGGATGCCTCTCACAGAGCCAGACAGGCACAGACAGGGAATTGGTGCTGCCTCCCATAGGGTTCTCCCCGTGGAAGGCTGGAGGCAGGGGGACATGGTGCGGGGAGTGATCCCAGGGATGCTCTGAGCCTCAGGCTGAGCATTCTGGGGCACCCTGGGTGGACAATGAGTGTTAGGACTTCTATAGAATGCAACATCTTTTTGTCCTTTGGGGCTCACGACTGCCTCGTGTACTGGGTGTTTGCAGGGTGCGGGGCCAGACACAGGCATGATGACACCCTGGGGTCAGCACATGCTTTGGGGGTATCAGGAGAAGCCTACATGGGTGGAAGCTTCTGTCCCTGGAGACAGCTGTGGGAGGGACTGCCTCTGGGACAGGATAGGAGTGGTGGAAGCGCTGGAAGGTGGAGTGGGGGGCCCTGCACCCCCATATGGTGTGTTTCTGGGTGAGATGTGAGCTTGGAAGAAGCCGTGTGTTCACATATACATAGTATGTATATGTATATGCATGTATCTATGTGTAATGTGTTCATATGTACGTACCCCTAAGGTATGGCACTGTCACACACCTTGCACATGTGCTGCACAGTTGCACAAGCCCACACAAACCACACTTCAGGCAGGGATGGCCCTGAAAGTCGGCCCTGTGCCCTCAGGTCACCTTTATCCCCTGCAGTGTTGGCCACGGCCGAAATCATTGCACGCAGGAGCTGACTGCACTGCCCGCCCACCCCGTCTTGGGCACTCTACAGTTTGTGAGTTGTGCTCAGAGCTCAGCTTGGAGGGACTCTTAGTGAAATGCTCATGCTCCCTGCATGCTGGTGCTGCTCAGGGCCAGAAGGTCATGTTTGGCAGAGGGCTCCCCAGGAAACTTCCACTGACTGCTCTGGATTTTGGGGCACTGTGCTTTGCCATCAGTGGACTCGGATATCCGCACTTGTCCAGACATTTTTCTGGATGAAAGACAGAAGCCCACCTCAGTCTTGGTTTGTCCCTGTCCCCTTCCACCAGGACAAGAGGCGAGTGGGGGTTAAGGAGGCCCCAGGGTGGGTGATGGACGGGTCTGTCGTGTGGAAGCATAGCATGGTTCAGATTCATTTCACTGTTTGTCTCTCAGCGTGCACGGATCAGATGGAAACCAGCAGAGAAGGAATGTTGGCTGGTTCCATCTAGACCTTTTTTCCTTCTTCCTGCTGATCATTCCTCAGAAGAGGAGAAAGCAGTACATGCTTGTGAACTGAGGCTCGGATCCGCTTTTGGTGGGATTTCCCCGTGTGGACTTTCTGTAAGCTTGAAGGATAGAAACAGACGATCATCCATGTGGGGCTACTGGGCAGACCCAAGACTGCATGTGTCCCTCGATCTCTCAGAAAGGCCAGGCGGGTTCTCAGCTGAGCTGCCTCAGTGAGGGGCTTCAGGGAGAAGCAGATGAGACTGCCAGCACCCCACGGCTATTGTGCCTGTTTCTGACCAGACAGAAACAATCTGGAGTCACGCGGGCATGGGGAGAGGCTTGGCGGGCAGCAGACAGACAGACAGACAGTCAGCAGGTACCAGCTGGTCTCAGACATCCAACCCTGCTGTCCATTTGCTTTCCCGCCATGTTCCTGGGCTCAGGTGTTCATCAGGAGAGATTATTGGGGCATTGTTGCTCCCTGGGCTTGGTGGGCGCAGTGAGTGGGCACATGCCGTCCTCTGAAGGGGACTGGCACCTACTACCTATGTGGGACGGACCATCAAGGACAGCACCATAGACTTGTTTGCCTGCGGGGCACAGGTTGGGGCACAGGGATGTTGCTTGGAAGGGTCTCAGTGGGGAACCCTTCTTCAGCTTTCTGAGGCTCCTGTGGGCACGTGGAGGCAGAGATGAGAGGGATATCGGTGGTCTTTCTACCCTGGACGGCGTGTTCGGCTTCCCAAGGTGGGGGTATTTGTTGGCCTCTCGGGGTCCTTGCCAGGCCACAGGGGGGCAGAGCTGCCTCTCGCTCATGTCCTCCGCAAGGGAAGGGGGAGTTCAATGGATTATTGATTATGCACAGCCAGGGCTGGTGGGTCCCCTGCTGTGAATGTGATACTTCATGGGCCACCAGGGCCCTTGCTGGGCTCTGAGCCTGGAATTGTTCCTCGAGGCGGACGGGGAATGAGTGGGAGAGGGGCCGGGCACTTGGAGAGCTGCTCTAAGAATGGGCTGTTTGTCCTGCCAGAAGGACTGCGGGTGACTTGGGCATGCCACTGTCTGTGGGGACAGGCCGAGGCTTCACCAGGCGGTTCCTTTGGGCATGTGGAGGGGCCAGCAGGATCCTCGGGACCAGAGCCCAGGGTTTCCCTGTGCCTCCCTCCACTCAGGCTTCCCCCTAGGCCCCCTGACACCCCCCAACCCCATCACCATCACCAGTTGCTGGTCTGGTCTGGAAACTTGAGGCTCTGCTGGTCATTTTCAGGAAACTCATGCTGCCCACTGAGGGGCATTTGAAATGCAACCCTGGTGCCCCTTGGAGTGGGGCAGGAGCAGTGCAGCTGCCGGGACATAGTTCAGGATGGACACGGGCCCTTTACTGTCCTGACTGAAACAGGCATACAGCAGCTGGATGCTGGACCAGAAGAGACCATGAGGCCTGGCTGGGGCGCAGGGGATGCCCAGACTGTCTCCTTGCATTTGTGGAATCTGTGGGTCTCTGGAGCCTTGAGTTCGACCTGCACCCTCAGATTCCATACTCCTTCCTTGGCATCCCCTAAGACAGTGGTCCCTGAACTATGGCCCTTGGGCCACATGCAGCCCATTGAGGACATTTATCCAGCCTGCTGGGTGTTTTTATCCCTGCTGCCTGTCCTGCTTAGCAGTTGACTAGTCCCAGCCCGCAGTGCTCATGTGTGGGATGTACCCCACACTCTACGACGCCCTCCTCTGTCTCTGACTCCTCTTCTTAGTCTCTGGCAGGGGTCCTCAAACTATGGCCTGCCAAAAGCAGGCCCCAGTTTCCATTAGAATACTGGCAGGTTTGTTGATTTAACTTTACTTGTTTTTCATTTTAAGCATTGTATTTGTTCCCACTTTGTTTTATAACTTCAAAATAAGATATGTGCATTGTGTATATGAATTTGTTCATAGTTGTTTTTCTTTTAACTATAGTCCAGCCCTCCAATGGTCTGATGAACAGTTAAGTGGGCCTCTGTTTAAAGAGTTTAAAAGAAAAAAAAAAGAGTTTGAAGACCCCTTCCTGCCCTTAGACCTAGCGGATCCTTCTCTTCTGCTTCTGGAACCATCTGGATGGGAACCTCCCAACTCTGGGCTTGGCCCTGCTCCCTGCTCCTTGTTTTGTGATGCTCCTCGCAGCTCAGGAGCAGTGGGGCCAGCACAGACCAGGTGCAGGCTGTGACCCAAAAACATACAGATGTGCTTTTGTTCATGGGAACCCCGAAGCCTGATGTTCTGCTGACTCATCTTCTGCTTAAGGCTTGGCAATTTCCTTGTAAAATTTTAAATTTACCAAATGTCTCTTCTGAAAAGGAACAAGTTTGATATTTGTATTCAATTTCTGATCAAAGGCACAAAATTTGTGAATTCTTTGATGTGCAAGAAATATAATTTTAAATTGAATATAATTCCTACAATTTTTTGAGCCACACCTAGCGGTGCTCAGGGGTTACTTCTGCCTCTGCACTCAGAAATCACTCCTGCCAGGCTTGGGGAACCGTATGGTATGCCTGGGATCGAACCCAGGTCAGGCTGGTACAAGGCAAAGGCCCTACTGCTGTGTTATCGTTCCGGTCCCAATTCCTACAATTTTTAAACTTATACACCATACATAGTCAAACAAATTTAGTTTTGTTGGTAAATAGATTAAAATAAAAGTTCCCCCGAAAGACACAAGAGCAGGACAACCTCCAGGCTTACTAGATAGTTTCAACAGGGTATTGGACTCCCCAATGTGTGTGACCTGCGGTCTGTTCATGAATTGGAGAAAAAGAAGGGAAAAGGGCCAGAGAGATGGTGCTGGAGAACACCTGGGGGTGATCATAGGTTCCACAGCAGCACCAACACCTCTGGTGCTGGGTCCGCTGTGTGCAAGGTCTTCCCCGCTGTGCTATTGTTCTGGCCACAAGAAGTCAATTTTCTTTTGAATGTCAACTCAATGTTTTAAATGTGCAGTGTCCAATATGTTAAACTTTCGAGCTCCGAGTGATAGCATAGCGGGAAGGGTGTTTCCCTTGCATGCAGCCCAGCAGGGTTTTGTCCTTGGCATCCCATATAGTTCCTCGAGCCCGCCAGGAATAATTTCTGAATGCAGAACCAGGAATAAGTAAGTCCTGAGTCCTTATTTTGAGATGTGGCCCCAAAACAAACAAACAAAAATATGTTAATCCCTTTAGAAAAGTTAGAGATTCTTTAATTAGTCCATTAAAAAAAATCAGAAAGAGGGCCCAGAGAGATAGCACAGCGGCGTTTGCCTTGCAAGCAGCCGATGCAGGACCAAAGGTGATTGGTTCGAATCCCGGTGTCCCATATGGTCCCCCGAGCCTGCCAGGAGCTATTTCTGAGCAGACAGCCAGGAGTAACCCCTGAGCACCGCCGGGTGTGGCCCAAAAAACAAAAACCAAAAAAAAAAAAAAAAAAAAAAAATCAGAAAGAAGGACCATGCTGATGGGGGAGGCTGTGTAAAGGCCAGGACAGGTATGGGCATCTCCATGTTGGCTTCGCTCCTGGCATGGCCCTCCCTGGTCCCTAGCCCTGGGGTCATAGTTTGCCATGCCCATGTACCATGCCCAGTAGGGCTCAGAAGACATGACATGACACAGCGGGGACCTCTGGATTGTGCTCTGCATGTGGCACACACAGGGCTCAGGTATGAGACAGAAATGAGCCAGAGCCAGACATATGGGATGCCATGGGATCTAACCTGGGTCGGCTGCATGCAAGGCAAACGTCCTACCGCTGTGCTATTGCTCTGGCCCCCCAAATCCAAATAGCAAGCCATTTCCAGTTATTTACTGTTTCAATGTCTATTTTCGAAGCTTCCTTTGGATCACCTTGTTTGATGCCTCTGTTGAGTCTTCAGTGAATCACCCTGATTCCATCAACTTTGTAGCTGCAGCATCACCCCTTCCCCACAAGGCCAGCTCTAGCCCTCACCGTACAATTGGCCCCTTTGTCCCCATTTATGTTGAAAATCACAGAAGGCGTCTTTAAACAGTAGCTGCGAACCTTCATTCGGAGGCTCGAGGCATCGGCCGCGCATGCGCACATGCCCACTGGCACTGTGCCTCTGGACATCTATTTTAAAACGTGAATCTACACGTCCCTTCTGTGCCCAAACAATTCAACAAGTCTTGTCTGGCACTTCCCAGTGGCAGCCTTGGAAAAGTTTGTAATACAAGAGCACCATTCAGGATGGGCGGGTGCATCCTGCTGGCTGTGTTGTATGGGGGCCCAGGCTGTGGCCCCGTGTGGGCTGTCCTATATTGTGGCATTCGGCATGCCCTCTCCGGGAGATGTTTCCTTTATCTATGTTCTGGGACCGGTGGTGACTTGTCCCGGTTTTCTGAGACTCACTTGCTTGGGGTTTCTGTATTGTTTGGGGTGGGGAGGTCCATACCTATTGGTGCTGGGTTGTTCCTGACACCTGTGTACTCTGCATATAACACCTGTGCTTCAGTGCTTGGAGTGGCCACAAGTGGTGCGTTTGGGAGAACAGGAGGGTGTAGCTTGATGTGGAGGAATATGAAATGTGTCTCTCAGTGGTTGGGGTGGATCCTCTTTAACTGGGGGTTTGCAGGGATAGGCCCCTTCAGTGGGGGGTGTCTCAGCACCCCATCCTCTGGGCAGGGTCTTCAGGTTCTACATCCCAAGGCCACATCATAGTTCTTCTTGGTGCAGGAACAGCCCAAGACCTTGTGCTTGATTTGTGCAAAGAACATGTGCTCTGGGGGACATTAGGGTGAACCCAGCCCCTCTCACTGGTGTCCAAACCAAACCTGCCTACATGTAGGTGTTCACGGGAGCACGGGCAGGGCTGGGCCATTCTCAGGCCATGGGGCTGGGCTGTGTGGGAGGGCCTGGAGCTGCAGACCACCCCACGCTCCTTTGGACTGACTCAGGCACTTTTGGACCCCAAATATGGGGAATTGGGAGCACTGGGGGTGGCTTTAAAAATTTGTCCTGATAAAGCGCCTTTCGGGCAAAACAGTTTGCAGGTAGGGATTGGGGACAAGTCTCAGGAGGAATTGGGGATGGAGCCTGGGAGGATTGGGGGTAGGAACTTGGTTACAGGTTTTGGGGGATTGGGGATGGAATTTGGGGAATTAGGAATGGAACTTGGAAGAATTGGGGATGGGTCTTGGAGGGTTGGAGACAGGACTTGGGGGATGATGGGTCTTGGGCGTATTGGGAATGGATTTCGGGGATTGAGGACTGGGTTTGAAAGATTGGGAACACAAATTGGAAGGATTGGGATAGGTCTTGGGATTATTGGGGACAGACTTGGGGGGGGTTGGGGATGAGATTTGGGAGAATTGGCGATGGGCCCGGGGGTGGGTTGGGAATCAGAACTTGGTGCCTGCTCCAAGTTAAAGCCAGGCCGGGCTGGAGTGAGAGCACAGCAGGAAGAGTACTTGCACCAGCCTGGCCTGAGTTTGATCCCTGGCATCCTGTATGGTACCCCGAGCTTGCCAGGAGTAATTCCTGAGTGCAGAGCCACGAGTAACCCGTGAGCATCACCAGGAGTGGCTAAGAAATTAAAAACAGTCAGCTGGCCTTCTGCAGCTACTGCCTCTTTCCAGAAGCCTGGTGGGGCCAATGCAGTGGACCGTTGTACTGGTGGATGGGGCATGCCCGCAGCTGGGGCTTTAAGCTCTCCTTGTTCCTCTTTTGCAGGTGCTTGCCACAGTGCTCTGGGGGGCAGGAGGACATGCTCCACCCCGCCACTGGGGTCCCCACGTGGCTGCAAAGCTGAGAGCCTGCCGGGACATGGCACAGTAGGCAGCGCCGAGGGTGACCGGTGTTGAGCTACCCGGACGCAAATGGAACGCAGCAGCCGGGGCGAGGCGGCGGACATGGAGCCAAGCGCGGGGCCTGGCGATGCCGACAAGGCAGTGAGCCACAGCTGCTGCATCTGTGGCAAGAGCTTCGCCTTTCAGAGCTCCCTGTCGCAGCACATGCGCAAGCACACGGGCGAGAAGCCCTACAAGTGCCCATACTGCGACCACCGTGCGTCCCAGAAGGGCAACCTTAAGATCCACATCCGAGCGCATCGCACGGGCACCCTGGTCCAGGCGCAGGCCCAGGCACACGAGCCCGAGGCAGGCGAGCCTCGCGTGTCCGAGGGGCTGGACGGCTGCACCAGCCCCACCAAGAGTACCTCGGCCTGCAACCGCATCGTCCACGGCGGCAGCCGCAAAAGCACGGGGGCCGTGGGAGCCCTGCCCGAGGAGGAGGACGATGAGGAGGACGACGAGCCAGAAGAGGAGCAGGAGGAGCGGACGCCCGCGCAGTGCTCCTTCTGCCGCAGCCACTTTGCGCGTCGCAAGGAGCTAGAGCGGCATGTGCGCCTTGCTCACAAGCCCTTCCGCTGTCGCCTCTGCAGCTTCGTGACGCTGCGCGAGGAGTCGCTTCTGAGCCACATTGAGAAGGATCACATCAGGGCACAGGGCCCCTGCACTGGAGGTGGCGGAGGCAGTGATACAGCTGGGGCACAAGCGGCTGGGACGCCTGAGCTCCCCAGCAAGGCCGAGCCTCCAACCGGCGAATTCCCATGCGAGGTGTGCGGCCAGGCTTTCAGCCAAACGTGGTTCCTCAAGGCGCACATGAAGAAGCACCGTGGCTCCTTCGATCACGGCTGTCACATCTGCGGCCGCCGTTTCAAGGAGCCCTGGTTCCTCAAGAACCACATGAAGGCGCACGGCCCGAGGTCGGGCGGCAGGAACCGGCCGCGAGGCGAGCTGGAGCCCCTGGCCACCATCAACGACGTGGTGCAGGAGGAGACGATCGTGGCCGGCCTGTCGCTCTACGAGGTATGCCCCAAGTGCGGGAACCTGTTCACCAACCTGGATAGCTTGAACGCGCACAACGCTATCCACCGGCGTGTGGAGGCCAGCAGGACGCGCACCCTGGGTGCGCCCCCAAACCCCGATGGTGCCGTCCCCAACTCGCAGCAGTGCCGCTTCCTGCAATGCTTGAATTTGCAGCCGGTGAGTGACGGCCCTCTCCAGGGCCCCGCGGGTCAGCGGGTAGCCGAGCTGGACCCGGTGAACAGCTACCAAGCCTGGCAGCTGGCCACGCGTGGCAAGGTGGCTGAGCCTGCCGAGGCGCTCAAATACGGTGCATGGGACGAAGCGCTGGCCGGGGACGTGGCCTTCGACAAGGAGCGGCGGGAGTTCATCCTGGTGAGCCAGGAGAAGCGCCGGCGTGAGCCCGAGCCCAGCACGCCGGGACCCTCACGCAAGCGTTCCGGGGACCTCGCGCCTCCCGGAGTGCCCGAGCCACGGCCCACCCCGCGACCCAGCCGCCGCGCGACTGCCCCCACCAGCCAGGGCAAGTCGTCCGAGTGCTTCGAGTGCGGCAAAATCTTCCGCACTTATCACCAGATGGTGCTGCATTCGCGTGTGCACCGCCGTGCACGCCGACACTTGGAGCGCGCGGGTCCCGGAGACCAGGAGCATGCAGCGCGTGGGCGCAGTGGGTCCCTCAGCGAGGGCGACTCGGCCTCACAGCCCAGCAGCCCGGGCTCAGCCTGTGCGGCCGCCGACTCCCCCGGCTCTGGGTTGGCCGACGAGGCTGCTGAGGAGAGTGGAGATGACGGCACGGCCAACCCCGACCCTGAGCCTGCACCAGGTGAGAGCGTGCGTCTTGGTGGTGGAGAGAGGGAGCCAGCCCATGAGTCGGGAAGGGTGGCCCACGTGTCTGATTACCCCCAATCAAGGGACCCCACAGTGACTGGTGTGTGCCCGGAGTGCCTGGTGCCCTCTGAGCCTTTCCTGCTATGCTCCATGCTCAGGCTCATGTCAGCCCACACCAGGGTGACCAGGGTAACCATGATGACCTCAGCCCTGCGCTGGGTGCCAAGACCAGTACTGGGGGTTGAACAGAACTGGCGCCGACTGCTGTGAGTACCTGGCCCTGGGCACCCACCCCACCACTCCTCCAGTCCCCGTGAGCCATATTTGCACACGCAAAAAGCCGGGAACACACGCACATGGCCACACACAAGAACACAGTACTCATAGCACACATGGCAAACAGAATACAGATAGTGCACACAACACACAATACGGACACAATACAGACATGCAGCACAAACCCAAGTACACATATTCTACCCAGTTCCTAGTGTGTTTTTGTGTGTCTTCAATGCCAACGCAGTCTGTCTGAAGCAGGCAGTTCTGAGACAGAGCCACTGCCTGGAAGTTCCTGGGAGGAACCAGGGCAGCTGAGCCATCAGTTTCTCGCTTCTTCGGGCTTGGGGTGTCTCATGTTCTCATCCTTCCTCCTCCTCTGGCTGGTTGTTTTCAAGGCAGGGTGCAGGGAGCAATATGTACTTTCTGTGCTCCTGAGAACAGGCCTGTGCCTTAAGTCAGGAGGGCAGCCTGTGAATCTGTGTGTGAGTGCGTGTGTATTCAAATGTGTGCTGTGTGTTATGCAGGGAGCAGTCTGCAGATTCGTGTGTGCTTCTGTGCATGTTCGCATGTGTGGAGAACAGCCTGTGGATTGCGTGTGCGTGTGTGCGTGCCGGGGAAGTCCTGTGCTCTCAGCAGAGCCCGATTGTGGTCTGAAGTGCTGGTTCGTGGAGGCCATCCTGTAGCCGTCCTGCCGCCTCCCGCTGCTGCAGTGTGGATTTCAGCTCAGGCATGCAGGACACTTGCCTTCCGTGCCCTGACACATGTACTCACACACAGGTGGGACTCTCGCCATCACCCACACTGCCACCTCCATCCTGCCCTGGAGGGAAGATAGAGTCCTTTTTGGCACCTCTTCACAGTCTTCAGCTCAGAATTCAGGTCATGTCCCTGCCCCTGGCTAACTTGAGAGCACCTGGGAGAGCCACTGTTGGCCAGCCCTTGGTCTTACTTCTGGCAATTGCTTGTATTTGAGGGGTCCCGAGTGAGTACTGTAGCTAGTGCTCACTCAACAGCGGCTAGGCCCTGTCCTGCAGCACCTTCGTTCCTGTTCTCACCAAGTCTAGCTCGCTAGCCAGACTCAATGCTGTCTGGGACTCATGGTGTGTGACCCATCTTGAAAATTTTTACCTTTATATTTTTGGGTTCATTTTTTTACCACACCCTGTGGCACTCAGGGCTTACTCTTGGCTCTGCACTCAGGAATCACTCCTGGGCCAGAGCGATAGCACAGTGGTAGGGTGTTTTCTTTGCACGCAGCTCACCTGGAACAGACCCCGGTTAGATCCTTGGCATGCTATATGGTCCTCCGAGCCTGCCAGGGGCTATTTCTTAGCACAGAGCCAGGAATAACCCCTGAGTGCTGCCGGTGTGGTCCCAAAACAAACAAAGCAGTCACTACTGGCAGGCTCATGAGATTCTATAGCATGCTGGGAATCGAACCCAGGTTAGCCATGTGCAAAGCAAACTCCTCCCTGTTATACTATCCCTCTGGCCCTCCTTTTATTTATAACTTTTTTTGTTTGTTTTTTGTTTTTGGGTCACACCCGGCATCGCTCAGGGGTTCCTCCTGACTCTACGCTCAGAAATCGCTCCCGGCAGGCTCAGGGAACCATATGAGATGCCAGGATTCAAACCACAGTCCTTCTGGATGTTAAGGCAAAACCCCCTACCTCTGTGCTATCTCTTTGGCCTCTATGTATAACTCTTTTTGAGGTATCAGAGTTTTGAGCAGATTCAGATCCTCAGAGCGCATGTAGCTGCCGAGTGTGGCCTCAGCAGTGGAGCTAATGGAATACCGCTCTCCGAGCTGCTGGACCCGATGCTTATGTATCCTGTCTTCAGTGTCACCATGGCTGGTTGGGCCAGGGCAGTCCCTGGGTCCTGCAGGGCAGCTGCTGGGGTGCAGAGAGGAAAGACTGGGCAGGGTCCGCATGGCTTGTGTGGCTGGGATGTGGCCTCCCTTGGGTGTGGAGTGAGCAGCCTCAACTCTGAAGCAGCCATACTAAAGGGAGGAATTGTAAGTGATGCTCATGTGCAGTGCTCAGACATCCATATGTTCGCAGTGCTCACACACATGCTCACATAGGCTCACATGTGCTCACACAGGCTCACACTTGCAGTGCTCAGACATGCTCATGTTCACACTGCACATGCTCATATGCCTACAGGTGCTCACACATGCTTTGTTTCCACACATGCTTATGCTTAGACTGTGCACATATACTCATGCTCACAGTAGTCACACAAATGTCCACACAACACTTATATACTCACATGTGCTGGCACACATGCTCACAATATGTAGTGACATGGACCACTGTAAAATCACCCATGCACCATGAGCCAGAGTGAAACAGGGTCACGCATGAAATAATCCAAACCAGGCTATACGTGGGTGAAACACGGATAGTCTGGTGAACTTCTGCCTTGCATCTCCACCCAGCTGCCTGCCAGAACTGTTTTTATTGTGAACAGGGATCACCGCCAGGTGGGGCAGTAAGGACAGAATAAGTACAGATGGGGGCTGGAGAGAGAGCATGGAGGTAAGGCATTTGCTTTGCGTGCAGAAGGTCATTGGTTCAAATCCCAGCATCCCATATGGTCCCCCGAGCCTGCCAGGAGCGATTTCTGAGCATAGAGCCAGGAGGAACCCCTGAGCGCTGCCAGGTGTGACCCCCCCCCCAAAAAAAAAACAAACAAAAAGCCAAAAACAAAAAGTACAGATAGCTCAGGCTATCCTGAGCCAGTCCCACCCAGGTTTACTTTTTATTTTTTTTATTTTTTAAGACAATCTTTGTTTTGACTGAAACCAAGTTATAAACAAACAGATAAAAAGAAACCAGGGGGGCTGGAGAGATGGCATGGAGATGGGACATTTGCCTTGCATGCAGAAGGACGGTGGTTCGAATCCTGGCATCCCATATGGTGCCCCGAGCCTGCCGGGAGCGATCTCTGAGCGTAGAGTCAGGAATAACCCCTGAGCGCTGCCAGGTGTGACCCAAAAACAAACAAAAAAAGAGAAACCAGGGATGATCTTTGTTTTGGGTAAAATAAAGTGTAACCTAACAGTACACCACCTGAGCTGTCCAGGTCCAGGAGAGAGAGAACCCAGAGAGAGAGAAAGGTAGAAACATCATTGTGGCAGAGAGATAGCACAGCGGCGTTTGCCTTGCAAGCAGCCGATCCAGGACCAAAGGTGGTTGGTTTGAATCCCGGTGTCTCATATGGTCCCCCGTGCCTGCCAGGAGCTATTTCTGAGCAGACAGCCAGGAGTAACCCCTGAGCAATGCCGGGTGTGGCCCAAAAACCAAAAAAAAAAAAAAAAAGAAACATCATTGCCTTTCATTTTTGCACACTTGGAGTCTTCCCAGAAGATTGAGAGAGAGGTAAGGAGGGAGAAAGATTGATTTCCGGCTAGAGAACCAGGAGGAGGAGGAAGAAGTTTATAGCTCTGGGGCCAATCTTCGGAGACCTGTAGTTCCAGGTTTGAGAGGGACAGATAGAGGCAGGGTGAGTAGCATCTTGCCACAGGCTCTGCTTTGGTCTTTTCCCTCCCCTCCACTCCCCCCCCCAAAATGATTGTCAGATTCTCCTTTTATATTTTGAGTAGTTTTCTGTCCCAGTCCAGGGCTGTGTGTCCAAGTCCAACTGCCATTAAAGGGGGGTGTCATCACCACTTAAAGGTACATTGACTAATTCCCTTAAATACATCAACAACAATACACATGATCATATGTCCACATATACTCAGACATATGTTCACAGTGTTCATACATGCTTAAATGCTAGTGCTCACACACATGCTCATTCAACTGTTCATATGTGCTCACACAGGCTAATCTGCTCAGGCTCTGGTTTCTAGGACAACTGTGACTATGGAAGCTGGCTCCCCAGACTTGGGAACAGGGACGCTACTATCTCCTGCTAGCATGTGTCCAGCCCCGTGGTGTCTCTTGGGAACACAGTATCCCCTGGGATTAGTGTCCCGTGTGCATGTGCCCTTGGGCATTGCTGGTGCCTGGTGCCTGTATGTGCCTCACTTGGGAAGTGACCGCTAGTGCTAGAAACACACACTGTGCAAGAAACGCCTCTTCTGGCACTGTGCAGGGCCGGAAATGCCTTGATCGCTCACTCGAGCCTGTCGGGAAGCTCAGTTGGCATGCCTGGGGACGCCGAAGACTGTATTTAGGTTCCCGCACCTGGATCCAGATGTCTGTGCAGGGGACACCCAGATCTATAGGTCCCACACGTAAATTCAGGTGTTCCTGCAGGGGACCCCAGAGCCCAGCGTCTGATTCGGTCCCTGGGTTCACCTACAGCAGGGCTCCTGCATTAATGCGCCCTTCAATGCCACCACCATCCCATCCAGAAACAATCATGAGGATGTCCTTGTGAACCCAAATGGAAGACTTTGGGATTCTCTGGTGACCCCCTTTCTCCAATTCCCTAACTATACACACACACACACACACACACACACACACACACACACACACACACACACACACACACACATGCATGCACGCAAGCACGCACAGCTGTGTCACATGCGTACCAGCAATGTTTTGCCTTGAACACAGTTTTGCTGCTAAAACCTTGCCTGAGAGGACTCTGGTGGGTCCTCTGATGAACCAGGACACTCCAGGGCCTCGTGCTGTTGGCCGGCGCCACCTGGTGGCCATGTCCCACATTGCGCCCGTGGCCCTGCCCCCGTGCCCAGCATTGCCCTCTACCCTGACTGCAAGCTTGGATGGTGCCGAGAACCCTGTTTTGCGCTTGTTTTTTACTTTTTCTTTTTCAGGGCTCCTGTATTTGCACGTAAGTATCTTCACACACAGGTAGAGTTTGAACATGTGTCTTTTTGCACAAAAACATGTTTTTGTCTTGTTGGACAGTAGTGGTGTATACAGACACATTCCATGCACTCCCTCATCAGACTCTACTTCCTGACTCCCAAGATAGCCACAACAAAACACAAGTGACGAGATGCCACACACTCACAACAGTCAGAATCAACATCAAAAATAGCGTGGGAGAATCAGGACAGTGAGCATGGGGTGACAGCAACTCTGCTACCTTCCAGGGCAGGGCTGTGGGAGTGCCCCGAGACAGATTGGGGGATCCCCAGACAAAGGTGGGGCCACCCGAGGAGTGACCCTGAGTGTGAGTGTGAGTGTGAGGTCATTGTCTCTGCAAGTAGTCACTCTCCGTGCCTCTGAAGCTTCTCCCTTATTTCTTTTGGCTTCATGTGACTCTGGATGGATCCAGGCTCCCTGGTTACCATGAGTGTCTAGAGATTTAGCACTGAGACTTTGATTTCTAAAACTTTCTGCCACAGGCAAGGACTACTTTTCATGGCTCAGGGCTATGCATTCACCAACTTTGACTTCTGAAACCGAGTGTGGCTTAAGCATGGATGTTTTCTCCGATTAATGCCTGTGGGTTGGCCTCTTCTTGGTGGCCCATCAGTCACCGACCACTCATATACTACTTTATGCTGTCAGACAGACAGGCAGGTAGGTAGGCAGACAGATGACATCACTTGGGAGTCATGCAGCTGGGCTCTAACCCCTGCCCTTTGACCCTCCTTCCAAGGGGTCCCAGCATTGTCAGTTCCCCAGTAAAAAGTGTTGGACAAGCCATATGAAACAGCTGTCCACGTGGGGTGGGAGACACAACTCTGTTATTCTGCCCAAGACCCCACTTTCTAGGTGCTGAGTATGGGGAGGGACCCCCATGTCCCCTGAGGACTCCTGCAGCCCGCCTTCCCCAGGTGTGTCCCCTTGTTGCACTGGGACGCTGCTGTGCTAGTCTGGAACCTGCTTCTGCCCCTGCTCTAGGGACCTTTGGGTGGTTACTGAGGCTTTTGAGGTACCCCACCTCCTGCCCGGTGTGCCAGGATACATGGGTCCCACGCCATTTTTGATGTTGATTCTGACTGTTGTGAGTGTGTGGCATCTCGTCACTTGTGTTTTGTTGTGGCTATCTTGGGAGTCAAGCCCAGCAAGACTGTGGAGACTGGCCTGAAGGTGATGTGTTCCCTGGACCGCTGTGGTCTTGGCACAGTATCCAGGGCTTTAGTCCACAGTGGATGTTACTGCTGGTGCAGGAACACCCCTTGAAAGTGACTGTTCATTTTTATTAGCACAATTCATCAATGAGGTTGTTCCCACTTCCCTTCTCTTCCCTCCCGTTTTCTTCCCTCCCCCCTTATTTTTCTCCCCTCCCCTCCTTTCTCTTCTCTCCTTTTCCTTCCCTTTTCTTTCCTTTTTCCTTCCTTTGTTCCTCTCCTTTCCCCTTCCCTCTCCTCTCCTCTCCTCTCCTTGCCTTACCTCCTCCCCTTTTCTTTGTTGTTGCTATAGGTTGATGTCAGTTTATTCCAGGCTCCCTGTTAGTCCCATTGGTTGGTTTATCTGTTTATATGCTCACACTGTGATTTAACTCTCATAGCTCTGTAATGTAGTTTGAGACATGGGCTCAGAGCTTTCAGCTTTGTCCTTCCTCGAGGTTTCCTGGACTATTTAGGCCTATGGGAGTCTACTTGAATGAGGATCATTTCTGCTGTGCCTGAAAGCTGCCTTTGGAGTTTTGACAGGAATTACACCGCATCTGTTGATTGCCTTGGGGCATATGAAATTTTTGTTTTGGGGCCACACCCTGTGGTACTTAGGGGTTACTTGTGACTCTTTGCTCAGGAATCCTCCTGGCAGGGCTGGGGAAACACTATGGGAAGCCAGATGGAATCCAGGTGGACGGTACCAGAGCCTCACCTGTTGTACTATTTCAGGGTCCCTGTGGGAAACGTTTACCGGGAAACAGTGTTCCTTCTTCCATTTGCTAAGCATGAAAAGGTTTTTGGTGGGCCCGGAGAGATAGCACAGTGGCGTTTGCCTTGCAAGCAGCCGATGCAGGACCAAAGGTGGTTGGTTCGAATCCCGGTGTCCCATATGGTCCCCCGTGCCTGCCAGGAGCTATTTCTGAGCAGACAGCCAGGAGTAACCCCTGAGCACCGCCGGGTGTGACCCAAAAACAAAAACAAAAACAAAAAAACAAAAAAAAGAAAAGGTTTTTGGCTTTTGTTTTATTTTTTTAAGGTTTTCTTAGTACTAGGCTAACTACTTGGTTAATTCAACTTACTAGTTAATTGCATTTCTAGGTGTTTCTTTTCCATTGATGATTTAGGGTTTTCAGTTTCCCTTTTCTCATGGGGTCTGGTCCCCTGGAAGCCCCTCTGAGCATCCCTGAGCAGGGAATGGGTGCATTTGATCAGGGCACTTTTCTTTTTTTTTTTTGGTTTTTGGGCCATACCCGGCGGTGCTCAGGGGTTACTCCTGGCTGTCTGCTCAGAAATTGCTCCTGGCAGGCACGGGGGACCATATGGGACACCGGGATTCGAACCAACCACCTTTGGTCCTGGATCGGCCGCTTGCAAGGCAAACGCCATTGTGCTATCTCTCCGGGCCCGGACTTTTCTAACTGCCACAACTGGTCCCTGCTGTGCTATGGCCCCCTTCAAGGTGGGTGGGGGTCAGAGGGGCCTGTGTCCAGGACCTGGAGGGGCTCCCTGTCTTCTGTGTGTGGTGGTATCTGAGCTTGTTGAATGAGAGCAGGACCTGCCAGGCAATTACTTTTGGGGACGCTCAGGGATTACTCCTAGCTATGTGCTCAGAAATCGCTCCTGGCTTGGGGGACCATATGGGACTCTGGGGGATCAAACCATGGTCCATCCTAGGTTAGCGTGTGCAAGGCAAACACCCTACCGCTTGCGCCATTGCTTCGGCCCCACCCCACTGCTTGTTTCTTGTCAGAGCAGCAATGACTTTACTTCCTTTTTTTTTTTTTTTTTTTTTTTTTGTTTTTGGGCCACACCTGGCGGTGCTCAGGGGTTACTCCTGGCTGTCTGCTCAGAAATAGCTCCTGGCAGGCACAGGGGACCATATGGGACACCGGGATTCGAACCAACCACCTTTGGTCCTGGATCGGCTGCTTGCAAGGCAAACGCTGCTGTCCTATCTCTCCAGGCCCGACTTTACTTCTTGTCCCTTGTTAGAGTAGGTATGGCTTTGCTTCCTGTCCCTTGTCAGAGTAGCTGTGACTTCGCTTTCTGTCTCTTGTCAGAACAGTGATGACTTCACTTCCTGTCCCTTGTCAGAGCAGCAATGGCTTCACTTCCTGTCCCTTGTCAGAGCAGCAGTGGCTTCACTTCCTGTCCCTTGTCAGAGCAGCAGTGGCTTCACTTCCTGTCCCTTGTCAGAGCAGCAGTGGCTTCACTTCCTGTCCCTTGTCAGAGCAGCAATGACTTCACTTCCTGTCCCTTGTCAGAGCAGCAATGGCTTCACTTCCTGTCCCTTGTCAGAGCAGCAATGGCTTCACTTCCTGTCCCTTGTCAGAGCAGCAATGGCTTCACTTCCTGTTCTTTGTCAGAGCAGCAGTGGCTTCACTTGCTGTCCCTTGTCAGAGTAGTTATGACTTCACTTCCTATTCCTTGTCAGAGCAGCTATGGCTTCACTTCCTGTCCCTTGTCAGAGTAGTTATGACTTCACTTCCTATCCCTTGTCAGAGCAGCTATGGCTTCACTTCCTGTCCCTTGTCAGAGCAGCTATGGCTTCACTTCCTGTCCCTTGTCAGAGTAGCTATGACTTCACTTCCTGTTCCTTGTCAAAGCAGCTATGGCTTCATTTACTGTCTCTTGTCAGAGCAGCAATGTCTTTATTTCCTGTCCCTTGTCAGAGCAGCAATGGCTTCACTTCCTGTCCATTGTCAGAGTAGTTATGACTTCACTTCCTATTCCTTGTCAGAGTAGCAATGGCTTCACTTCCTGTCCCTTGTCAGAGTAGTTAGGACTTCACTTCCTGTCCCATGTCAGAGCAGCAATGGCTTCACTTCCTGTCCTTTGTCAGAGTAGCTAAGACTTCATTTCCTGTCCCTTGTTAGAGCAGCAATGGCTTCACTTCCTGTTCCTTGTCAGAGCAGCAATGGCTTTATTTCCTGTCCTTTGTCAGAGTAGCTATGACTTCATTTCCTATTCCTTGTCAGAGTAGCTATGACTTCACTTCCTGTTCCTTGTCAGAGCAGCTATGGCTTCACTTCCTGTTCCTTGTCAGAGCAGCTATGGTTTCATTTCCTGTCTCTTGTCAGAGCAGCAATGGCTTCACTTCCTGTCTCTTGTCAGAGTAGCTATGACTTCACTTCCTGTCCCTTGTTAGAGCAGCAATGGCTTCAATTCCTGTCCCTTATCAGAGTAGGTATGACTTCACTTCCTGTCCCCTGCCAGAGCAGCTATGGCTTCTCTTCCTGTCTCCTATCAGCAGCAATGGCCTCTCTTCCTGTCTCCTGTCAAAGTTGTGGTGGCTTTTCTTTCTGTCCCATCAGAGCAGCTATGGTTTCCTTTCCTGTCTCCTGTCAGAGCAGTGATGGCTTCATTTCCTGTCCACTGTCAGAGTAGTGACAATTTCCCTTCCTGTTCCCTGTCAGAGCAGTGACGGCTTCATTTCCTATCCCCTGTCAGATTAGCTATGGCTTCACTTCCTGTCTCTTGTCATTGGTTATGGCTCCCTATCTTGTCCCCTGGTGGCTGCCCTGCTGAGACCTACTGCATTAAAGCGAAAACCAGGGAACCCCAGGAGGCTGACAGCATGTCCTGCTGTCTTCTTCGCCTATTCCCGCCGGCTCATCTCTGCCTGATGGGGATACCCCACTTCTCTGGGCCACAGTTTCTTGGTAACTTAGCCACCCATGAGGACAGTGCTCTCAGGCTCTGGTGCTCAAACCCTATGAGGGCACGGATCTCAGATAACTGTGTGGCACTCTTGAATTCAGAGATGGCTCATGCTGTTCCTGTGCCCTTCAGCCTGTGGGCAGCTGTGCCCCACATTGGACCTGGACCCTGGGCTGCACAGGAGCCTATGGGAGGACTTGTATCCTACCAGGGGCGATTCCACCCCAAACTGTGGGACCACTGCCCAACACGGTACAGTCACTGAGCTGAGACTGCACTAGGTAATGTCTAAGCCCTTAGCCTGGCCACGCTTGGAAGAAGTGGGACCAGGCTGTATAGATGCCTCCTGCCCTCCTGCACATGGCTGCTTGGCACAGGCCACGTGTGGGTAGAGGCCTTGCGGGTAAAGCTTGTGAATATCCCTCATCTGCCGGCATACATATGTGAGGTTCTCACAGGTGCCTGGCTGGCCCCTGCCCAGTCTACATGGGCCTCTGGGAAATGGCATTGATATTCTGACCCTGGTCTTGGTGACATGTGGCATCTGTGAAACAGCAGCTCCAGCTTCTGCTCAGGGCTCCTGTGCAGGTGGCTGAGCAGGAGACAGACCACAGGGTTGCACTTGGAGCTTGAAGCTTGAGTTTGAGGTTTGGACAGACCCAAGACCCAAGACCGGTGAGCCGGCAGGTTCTGCTTCCAGTAGGGGCCGCTGTGTATCCACCTTGCATCTCCCCCTGCTGATGGGTGGGTCAGCAGCAAGAGGTCAGAATGACAGATGTCCTGTCCTGACTCAGATGACAAGCCCCCTGTCACCACAGCACAGTGGGGTGGTGCCCCCAAGGGCCTGCTTGCTCCCCATGAACCATGGTGACCAATCTTTCCTGTTTCTCCCTTCCAGAGCCAGAGTCACGTCGCTGCTGCGTCTCGGAGGAGGTGGCCCCGGCCACACTCGAGAATGGAGACTCGGGCCACCAGGTGGGAAATAGCCCAGTGGTAGCAGAGCCCAGGGAGCCCCAAACACGAACGGCACTCCCGTTGCTGGGGAGCCATGGCCTAGACCCACCTGAGAGGCCCGAGCAGCCCCAAGTCTCTGTGGACCTGAAGCCTGAGGCCGCCGGCCTGTGTGGTGCTGACCTCGAGTTCCTGGGAGCTGCTGGTCCACAGCTCCAATCTGTGAAGGAGGAGCCTCCGGGCGATGGGAAGAAGGCGGCTACCCCCGCCCTGACACCACTGGACCTAAGTGAGCGGTCCACACGGGGTGGCCCTGGCCACCGGGAGCTGGCCTCGTCCCTGCAGGCTGCACTGGCTGTCCACCCCTGCGCCTTCTGCAGCCACAAGACACACTACCCCGAGGTGCTCTGGATGCATAAGCGGCTGTGGCACCGCGTGAGCTGCCACACCATGACTCCCCAGTGGGTCCCACCCAACGGCCACAGGACTATCCGCAACCACCTGGTGTTCCTGACCCGCAGTGGGCGCACCGGCCCCCCGCCTGCCCTGGGTGGCAAGGAGTGCCAGCCGCTGCCCATTGCCCGCTTCTCCCGCACGCAGGTGCCGGGTGGGGCGCCAGGGCCCAAGGGCACTACTTCTACTCCGCTGGCATCGGCCAAGACCACCGGCTTGCCCAAGAGCAAGGAGGGTCCCTGGCCTGCTGGCCTTGAGGGGTCCCGTCCACCCAAACCCAGCCCAGCACCCGAGCCGCCCGTGGCCCCACTGAAGCCCAAAGCCGAGGCCAGTACTCGTGCCGGGCCTGCCGTGGGCAGCAGCTTCAGCCGTGGTGCATCCTCCACGCCCAGTGTCATCACCCGAGTGGGCCCCCAGACCCCAGGTTCCGCCCGGCCCGGGGACAAGTTCACCCTGGTGGCCCCGGGCCCCACGGTGAAGCACAGTGCCCCGGACCCCCTGAAAGCCAAATGCAGCCCCCAGCCTCAGGCCCAGTCTCACGGGAAAGGCGATGGGGCCCCCCCTCTACCTCCCCACGATTCCCCCTCCAAGGCGGGCTGCGGTGGCTCCCGGGGCAAGGCAGCTGCCACGACCCAGCCGGTGCTGCACACCATGACAGAGGAGCCGGCCGCTGAAGGCCGTGAGAAGCGCCTGGACATCCTCAGCATCTTCAAGACCTACATTCCAAAGGACTTCGCTAGCCTCTACCAGAGCTGGGGGGCCAGCAGCCCCGCACTTGAGCACCGAGGTAAGGGGCCACTGGACCCTGCTTCCCGGAGGGCCAAGCGTGGGGGAGTCGGCCTGCTGTCTCCCTTCTATGCCACCATCAGGTGGACACTTGTGAGCCCCGGCCCTAAATCAGAGAAGTGGGGCCTTGCATGTGTCCAAATGCCAGGAATCTGGGTGTGAAGGGTTCCTTCTGTGCAGTGAGGTAGTAGAGCATGTGTGGGGTGAGACTAGAGCTGTGCTCAGGCTGGTCCTGCCCTGGGCCCATGTTTCCCCGCCCTGCCTGTTGGCCTCTAGCTCAGTCAGACCAGAACTCCTGCCCCCAGCTGACACCCCACTTCTGAGGCCCCGCTCCCAGTTGACACCCCACTTCTAAGGCCCTTTGTGCTGTGTGATTGTGGACCTTGGAGACAGAAGTGAGTTTGAGGGTGAGTTCTGGGGACTTCTTGGATGGAACCTAGTATGGGGAGGATGAAGCTGGTGTTGGAGCCCCGGGCTGGGTCCCTGAGCACTGCAGGGAGTAGTGTTCTCTGAACACTACAGTGAAAGATGTCCCCTGAACACTGCAGGGAGAACTATCCCCCACCCCAAAGCAAAAATTCAGCCTGAGATTTTAGCGTATCCCCTGTTCCCTTCCACCCCCCATGACCTTATCCCCAGTGTGACCTGCCTGCACCTTGTGCTGGCCAGCCACAGTGGGCAGTCCAAGCCCCCCTGTCCAGGATGGTCCTTTCCTATAGCCCCTCCCCAGTGCCCTGCGTGTCTGCCTGGCACAGGGCTGTTTTGGTCTCCTGAAGCAGTCCCTGAGGGGGCTGAGCCACACTGACTCAAACCTGTGTCCTTGCCCAGGCTGAGCCAGCAGCCACAGCAACTGTCCATGAGCAGCTTGGGAGGTCTGGGCTCTCCTTCACCTTCTGAGGACCACTAACTGCATGGCATCCTTTCTCCCCTTAAGGCATGGCTGTGATACCTCACCCAATGATCTCGAGTCAGAGTAAATGCTCACAACCCACAGCCCTGGGCTCTTGTGCGCATTTGTTTGCCTGACACACGGTGGTGCTAGTGTCGAGGGCTGCGCCAGTTTAAAATTCAGACTTTCTGCGCCCAGGAGCTGACCCGAAGGCAGTGGTTCATGGTGTCAGGCCCCTTCCCCTGGACTTGGCCTGGCGTACTCCCGGCCAGGGCTCAGATGAGGCAGAGGCTCTGCGTCCCTCCTGCCTTCCTGTCTCAAGTTCGCTGCAGCTTACTGAGACCCAAGCCCCCCCAAACTCTGTCCCTATGGGCCCACTCGCCACAGAGCTGTGCTTTGGGGGACACTCCTTGTCCTACACCCCAGCTCTGGAGAATCCTGTAGACTGCAAGAGATTTTCAGAATATTTTCTGCCATTCTGGAAAGTTCCTTCAATTTGCCAGCTGGGCTGGGACTGGGCATAGGTGATGTTGCCAACCCATGTGCAGAATGGGTCCTGGTTTCCCTCCCAGCATTGCTGCTGTGGTCTCAAGAGTTTGATCCTAGGCTAGGGTTGGCTCTGCAGGACACCTTGGCTCCATCTCCAGGACCACACGGTCCCCAAATGCCAGTGGGAGTGACCCCAAGTACTGACTTAGGCATCCAAGTCCCCAGAGTACAAAGCCAGAAAAGAAAACAAAAATGATCTTGGGGGGCAGGGTCTGAGTCCCAACTGAAGAGGAATAGGTGAGGCCTTTGTCAGCCAAAACTCCTGGGTTGTGTTTTTGGGCATGGGGGAGGCTCCCAGAAACGCACAGGCTGAGGTGAGCTTTTGTGTTTTCTCCTCATACAGGGGAGAGACCATTTTAATGCCCACCGTCCACATAGTGCCTCTCAGAACCAGAAACCCAGACGGGAGCACTTCCACCCAGCACCCCACGACCGCCACCACCCAGCCCTTCACCACCTCCTTAGCTTGCTGTGGTGCCCCTTCCTTCAGTGCCGGACAGTGGAGAGCCTGTCTGGGCGGGGCCATAGAGCTGGAGCTGCTGTGCCCGAGCCAGGCCATATCTGCTGTGCCGGAGCCGAGCCATATCCCGGAGCCTCTGTGCCCAAGCCGCTATGCTGCCCCAGCAGAGCCCAGCCACATCCTACAGCACTGTGCTTGAGCGTAGCCATATCCTGCAGCTGCTGTGCCGGAGCCGGTGCTGGATCCACTATGTCGGGGCCTCTGTGTCAGAGCTGCTGTGTTAGAGCCGCTGTGCCGGAGCCACTGTGTCAGAGCTGTTGCACCAGAGCTACTGCGCTGGAGCCATTTCGCTGAGCTGCTGTTCTAGAGCCGCTGCGCTGGAGCCGCTGTCCCGGAGCCTCTGTGTCGGAGTTGCTGTCCCAGAGCTGCTGTGCTAGAGCCGCTGTCTTGGAGCTGCTGCGCTAGAGCCGCTACATTAGAGCCACTGTCCTGGAGCTGGCCTGTGCTGCCCTGAACTCCCAGCATGGTGCTGCCCTGGACCCACTCCGCTCTCCACATATACACTCCGGGCTCAGCCTTGTCCCAGGGCTTTGTGCAGGCCCTGGGCACAGCATTGTGTCACCTGTGGTTGGGTCGAAGTCAAGTTCAAGACACTGGAAGAAAAGACTGAGAGGATAGTGGGGGCTGCAGGGGTGAGGTGTGTGGGCACTGTACCTGCCTTGTGAGCACTGCAAAAAAGGAGTGAGGGAGTGAGGTGCCTGGAGCTTGCCTGGGCGTGGTAGGATTGGGGTGTTCTGGCACCCCCCCACTCACCCTGGGCCTCGCTGGCTCCGGCCATGGCCATGGGATCTGGGGAAGCTCAGACACGACTCCGTGTTCATCTCAGGACGTCCCAGCACCAGGGCTGCTTGGAAATGCGCAGGGGGGAGCCGTCCCCCAGCACTTAGCCATGGACCTTGGGGCGGGAACCCCACAGCCTCATGGAAGAAGCCAGAGTGGATTGTAGGTTCTCTGGAACCTTCTGCTCCCCTGCCCTGTCCCGCCTCTTTGCCCTCTCCCACAAGCAGGTGTCTTTGGGCCTTGGGTCCTGTCCAGGGGACTGGGGTCCCCCCCACTCTCTTAGGACCACCCAGCCTTGGGCAGGGGCTCGATTACCTCTTCCTCACTCCTGTAGAGGCACATGCCGGGAGCAGGAGGCCCTGACAGGTGTGAGTCGAGCTGTGTGCGGGTGCAGGGTGGCCCCGAGACACAGGCCCTGAGCCCTGTGTGGGGCCGACCCAATAGCTCCACAGGTTTTGCACAGATTTTATGCATCACCCATGTTACTGCTGCCTTGAAAGAAAATGTCCTGTGAAATTTTTTGCAAAAGCTTTACTAGTTTTTTTTAATTGTGAATTTTTTTTGGGGTGGGGGGTAAAGGCAGGTAATGGATTCCCATGCGCATGCTAAATATATTTTTCCAAGAAGCAATAATTTTACATGTACAGAAATGACCCTGAACACCAGTGAGAGCGATCGTTTACCGAACAGTCAGATTTGCGTGTTTTTGTTTTTTGTTTTTCTTTATTTTTGTGTGTGTGTGTAGAAAATGGGCTTCTGAGACAAAGACTTGTTTAAACACACACATACTACATACGCACATATACACCCTACAGTGTGGTTTTCCTGTCCTAATGATTTGTTGGATTATATTATTATTGTTGTTGTTGATGTTATTAGTTGATACTGGTTCTGGACTCAACTTGTTACTAAATTAATTACTTGATCTCCGGTGGCGGAACTGCCCTGTTCTCTGTAATCACGCGTGTCATGGGCAACACGGCACACACGTGTGGATGTGCGTGTCTGCATTCAGATTTCGCGTTTTCCACTCATCTGCCCTGATGCTCTGGGCGGTCCCTGCTGGGCTGGGTGAAGCTGTGCCTGGATTCGTTCCCATCTGACTGGCCTAATGAAACTTCATCCTCTATCTGCTTCCGGGGTCATGGTGCCTCTGGGCCCCGGGAGCAGCTCCGGAGCACTGGGCGACCCCAACTCTGCCTCATGGTTCCAGTCATCTGCACTCAAAGTAGCACGGCTGTGCCGTGTCTTCTCCTTCCTCACTGTCTGGTGGCCGTTTCCAGCCCTCCTTGGATGCCCGCAGGGAGAGAGGCGCATCCTGAGGTCCGGCCGAGACACTGGGTACAGTGAAGGTAGTGGGACCCCCAGTCCCGAGGACCCGTCTTCTGCCTCACTCCAGCCTCAGCATTGTATCATGTTCACGTTTGTCTGCTCGGCCATTGTACTCAATGTGACTTGTGTTTTCCTTATTTATTTAGCCACTTGTGTGTTCCAAGATGCTTTTGTTTCCCATAATCTGCGCTGACCTGGGATAGTTTCTGCAAGATCTTTCTCTCTCTGCAAGATCTTTCACACTCTGCAAGATCTCTGTCTCTCTCTCTGTCTCTCTCTCTGTCTCTCTCTCTGTCTCTCTCTCTGTCTCTGTCTCTCTGTCTCTGTCTCTGTCTCTGTCTCTCTCTCTCTCTCTCTCTCTCTCTCTCTCTCTCCCCCTCCCTCCTCACTGGTCACCTCCGACTGTTACTGACCCAACTACCTCTGCCCGTCTGCTGTCTCCGCGTGTCTTACTTAGCAGGATTCTCACAGTGTTTCTGGCTAATGTGGTGTAGACGGCGCAGGCCTGTGTGTCTACACTGCAGCTCCTGCAGCCCGCATCCCAGCACACCCCTTAGCTCTGCAGAGATCCCTAGCTGGGCCAGGCCAGCCCAAGAAATCTCGATCTCTTGCTCACCGTCCTCCTTTTGTTCGCTTGAGACAGAGCCACAGCCTGGTTCTGGTCCCAGCTGCGTGGGGATTGGCCTTTTCGGTTTGGGAAAGTATTACGTGCTTTAAGAGGTTCCCCCGACCATTGCTTATTTATTTTTTGAGAGCAAGAGTGACACTGGTTTACCGACAAGGTGCTCAGGAAAGGATTTGGGGAGAGGCAGCAGCCCAGCAAAGGGGGGGGGGGTGGTGGGTAATGCGAGTGAGAAGGTCTCTGGCCTGGGGGCCATCGGTTGATTCCCGGGTCTCCTGTTCCTGCTGGGGCCAACACAGCATGTGGCTGCGTGTGGCTGGTGCCCTCCTGTGTGTCCAGGAAAGGTCACTCTTTCCTGAAATGGGGTGCATGCCCCTGCATCCTGGGACTTCCTGGTAAACAGCATGGCAGGACTGCCCAGCCGGCCTTGCTTCTCTCTTCAGGATGGCTCCCTGTCCGAAGTAGCACATGTGTTTTACTGCTTGGAACTTGGCCGAGTTTCCTCACAGCATTTAATTCACTGAGTAAAACGAGACCCCCGCCCCCATCCACTCCCACCCTCACCCCAGACATGGGGCTTCCCCTGCAGACCTGGGGGAGCTGAGAAGCTCCTTCCTACCTACTCTGCAGCTTATCCTCTGAGGCAGTAAAATGCAAAAGACCATAGAGTTTGTATTTCTTTTTTTTTAAATACAATTTATAACATTATATTTTGTACTCTTTATATTAGAATTTGTAACGAGATCGATGTATTTAACTCTATTTCTGAAAAAGATAATTCCATGTTTCGGTTGTGTGATAAAAGATATTTAGATAAAGCCTATTCATTCTATTGGAATTTGAAATAAATAAATAAAAAATCTGGAATTATTGGGCTCATCACACCTTTTGGCCTTCGTCAGCAATGCTTGAGGAAGGGACTGTGACTTGGCCCCTGGGCACCTCATGAACTTGGGTACTGGCGCTCAGTTTCCAAAGCCTGGGAGGTCCCCGTTCACCAGCTCTGAGGCAGCATGAGGGCCCATGTGGTGTCCAACTGTGCTAGCCCCTGGCTGGACGCACCTGGTGACGGAATGTGTGGCCATGGAGTCTCCTGCCCACGCTGGTCTCTGCCCAGCACCTGCACTGTGTGCCCTGAGGTGCCAGCTCCATAACCCTACTGTGTTGGGTAGGCAGAGCTGGCGAGGGTGCCCTGAGCAGTCCTCACTGGGCTGTGCCATGGGACCTTGGTGGGCAGGAGTGAGCTGTCAGGCCAGTGTATGGGCAGCACGGAGTTTGCCCAGTTGGAGCTGCTGTCCAAAGTCTGGTACAGAGCTGACCAGAGGCATGAGCTGATCTCTGGAGAGAGTGGCCAGAAGTTCCTGAGGGCTGGGCAGCCTATTCTGGGAGCTCCTCCTGGTGCTCAGGTGCTGCTTCTGGCACCAGCAGGCCCCACTGTGGCCAATGCCTCCCCTCCAAGTGGTAGTTCAAGGGGATCCCCTCTGGGGACAGGAACCTCACTAGTTTGATCAGGCCCCGGGATTATGTGGGACGTGGCCAGGCCAGAGGGCAGGTCTGAAGGCGGGGGCTGCTTCCATGCCTCATTAGAGCTGTTTCCATCAGTGAAATCTCTAGCTGGGTGTGCACCTGTGTCTCTAGACAAATGATCACAAAGGATTCCACTGGATCCCACTAGGTCAGACAACTACACTATCCCACAGCATCAGGTAACCTCACTGGATCCTACAAGGTGGTGACCTCACCAGCTCTCACTATATCCCACTGGGTCAAATGACTTTACTGGATCCCCCTGGGTCAGGCAATCTTCCTGGCTCACACAATACCATTGGGTCAGGTGACCTCACGGGGTCAAGCGCTGTCCCTGGATCCTACTGGATCCCACTGGGTCAGGTGACCTCACTGGCTCACATGGGATCACTTGATTACTAAGGTTAGTGCTGGTTAAGGCTTATGACTGACCTAGACTTGGACTTGACCACTTGGCCGTAACTCATATTACGGTAGTGTCTGGGGACCGCAGTCCCTTCTATGTGCTGCTGCTTTCCTGGGAACTGTGTTTGAGACAGTTTTCCTCCACTGTCCCATGAGCAACGCTAGTCAGTGCTGCTTTGAAGGCCTCCATCCTTGCTATTCATTCTGCTCTTAAAATTGTGGCAGGAGAGAGCACAGCAGGGAGGGAGTTTGCTCTGCATGCAGCCAACCTGGGTTTGATCCCTGCATCCCATCTGGTCCACTGAGCACTTCCAGGAGCAATTACTGATTACAGAGCCGGGAGTGACTCCTGCATGCTGCCAGCTGTGGCCAAAATACAAAACCAAGAATGGAAAAAAAAAAACCCACTTTTATTGAGGTGCTGGGTTTATAATCCACTATTCACATTTTTCATGCATTCGTTTTTTCTGACTCCACCCCTGTCCCCAGAAAGCTGCTTCTATCACCAGTATCGGGGTCCCCAATGCCCCATGACAGCTCCATGTCATCACTCACTGTTGCCCATGTGCTCTGTGAACTATGGTGACCCCTCAGTACATCACCCTAGATCACACTCCAGAGAGGTGACACTGGCTCACACACACCATTCCAGCAACTATCCTGTGGAGTATGGCAATCCCATAGATCCTATAGATCACACTAGATCACACCCAACCACCACATTGGATCATGACAGTCCCACTCTAGATTATGCTAGACTGCATTAGATCACCCAACCATCACAGTGGATCATAGCAGTTCCACACTATACACCCAGATCACCACCCATCGCAGTAGGTCATGGCAGCCCCACATTATGGATCACACTAGATTGCCCACCCACCACAATGGATCATAGTGGTCTACACTACAGATCATAATAGATCACACTACTATATTGTCCGGTGTATAAGATGACCCCCTAATTTTACAGTTAAAACATAGGTTTAGGGGCCTGGAGAGATAGCACAGCAGCGTTTGCCTTGCAAGCAGCAGCGTTTGCCTTGCAAGCAGCCGATCCAGGACCTAAGGTGGTTGGTTCGAATCCCGGTGTCCCATATGGTCCCCCATGCCTGCCAGGAGCTATTTCTGAGCAGATAGCCAGGAGTAACCCCTGAGCGCTGCTGGTGTGGCCCAAAAACCAAAAAAAAAAAAAAAAAAAACCAAAAAAAACCCACCAAAACATAGGTTTAGTCCTATATTCGCTGTATAAGACAGAATATTCCTGTGCTGCAACTGTATGTACCACAGTGAGCCAATCACAACAAGCAAAAGTCCAAAGGTTATACTGTAATAGACTTCCTCTCTGACTCTGGCCAATCTGAGCAGGCTTTTGACAGTGTAGATTCGGGTCCAGAACATTGTCTAATATGCATGCATAAAAAGCCTGCTTGGATTGGCTGAGTTAGAGAGGCGGTCTGAGCAACCTTGCAATGATTGGTGCAGGATCGAGTTGGAAAATTCATTTTGTGGCAATATCTAGATGATTTTCGTTTAGCGGCATATCGAAACGTTTTTCGGGATATACTCGGTGTATAAGATGACCCCCGATTTTCGGTTGACTTTTTTTCATTTCAAAAGTCATCTTAGACACCGGAAAATACAGTAGATCACCCACTCACCATGGTGGATCACGTAACACTAGACCTGTCACACTAGGCCACTTCCATCTCAGCACCCAGCTTCATAGTCTCTGCCCCATCTCCTAGGCACTGTCCTGTCCTTTCTGGGCCACTTCTCCCGCTGCCCTCAGCCACAAGGTCTTTTCTCCCTTAATCCACCTCCTGCATCTTCTTTGCAGTGCATGATGGGCCACATGCAGGGGTGCCCAGTGGAGTCCTGCACGACTGAACATGCCCAGGATGCAGCTGGCACCAGAGGAAACCATCCTGGGCCACACAAAGTCTCTGTCCCCTGCTTTCAGACGTGCACTCCCCTCACCCACCCTCACCCCACCCCCACCCCCTGCAGCCTCAGAACTCAGAGCCAGACCCGACCCCTCCAGCTCTTTCTGTGCAGCCCAGTGCAGCCTCATTGTGTGGCCACTAGGTGGCAGGTGGCTGCCACGCATGGAGGAGATGGACTGGGCTGCAGAGTTGACTGTGTTGATGATGGTAGTTCTGTGCAGAGGGTGTCCATGCAGAGGGCAGGAGTAGGCCGCAGGGACCTCATGGGCAGGGGGACAGTGGGGCTGGGGGCAGGGAGCTGGACACACGTACTGAGAGTGGGCAGTGCCAGGCTGCCCACTGCGGGTGGGAAAATGGGAGCTGGTGGGTGGGAAATGCTTGGGGCAGTTAGGACAGCACATGTGGAGCAGCCTCAGGCTCAGGGCAGAGACCAGGTTGGATGGAGCCCAAGACACAGGGCCTGGGGCCTGTCTGAGTGTTCGGTCCTCACCCCCCTGGAGTTGACAGGACACCCAGGGCTGTGCCCAAGTCTCTGCAGAGGAGAGGGCGGCCCTCGGGGTGGTAAGTCTTGTCCTGAGGGGCCCATAGGGCCTTGGAGGAATGGGGCTGCCTGGCTGGCTGGATGGGGGTGTGCAGCTCATCAGAACAGGGACACAAGGTCCAAAGTCTGGGGGCTCTGACGGGATGAGGGCATACTACAGTGGGTTCCCACAGACGCGTGTCAAATTTTGGAGTAAAGGGGGCATGATGGAGGGGAAGTGGGAGGGGGAAAGATGGGGGATAAGGGGGTGAGGGAGAGATGGAGGGAGCTAAGGAAGCTGGGGAGACTGGAAGATGGAGGGAGATGGGAAAGAGAGGGGAGATGGAGAGAGATGGAGAGATATTGATGGAGATGTAGGATTTAGGGAAAGATGGGGGATTTGGGGTTAATGGGTGTTAATGAGTCAATTGCTGATGATCAGGAAAGACCAGGACTGGTGGTCTATGTGGGTGTTACCTCTCCCTCAACTTCCTGACTACCTTACCTGGATGGTGAGACCCTCCCACAGCTGGGAGGGGTCTGTAGTTGGTAATTAAGAGTGACCTGGGGGAGGTGGGAAGGCAGACCCTGCAAGGAAAGAGGAGAGACAGGATGGATGCAGGAGCAGGAAAGAGGCTGCTTAGTTTAAAGGCCATGTGAGAAATATGCACATGGCAGTTAGGGCCTTGTTAAAAAAAAAACAACCTGGATTTCTCCTGAAACTTCATCTGACTGCCTGTGGATCATTTCCTCACCGTTATCCTGAAGCCACAGATCCGTGAGCCAAAGGGGCTGCAGGAGCAGGGCAGGGCCAAGAAAGGCCTCACCATCCACCCACCCACCATACTAGGACTCATTTAATTAATACTTATTGCAACACCTTGCCATCCAGACATGAATGGAAAACAAACTTCATATCACCTGCTGGACAGCCTTTCCAGCATCTCTTCAGAGGATCTCTAACTTCAGATTACAGTTGTACTTTTTGATTTCTTCTTGAGATCTCCATAACCTACTAGATCTTTGATCACTGAATTCCGGCTATACACGCTATCTTCTAAGGAAGACCTTATTTTGAATCCTTCATCTTGTACAGTGTGGATTGTGGATCTGTCATCTCTGGAGCTTATAGTTGATTCCTTGACTCATGTTTCTGGTTATAGAATCCTGTTTTTAGGCTTAGAAGTATTTCTTTACATATTCCTTGCGATGTGCCTGTGCAAACTGCTGCCCTTTATTAGCTTAGTTTTTCCCTTTGTACTTATCAGGCCTATTATTTATTTTGCTGATCCTATTATGTTGCATTTACTAAAGAAAGAGGAGTTGTTAAGTATATAGAGCCGCGATGGCAAACCTATGGCACGCGTGTCAGCGGTGGCACTCGAAGGCCTTGCAGCTGGCACGTGGGAAGGTCCGCAATTAAGATATGCGGTGCGTGCTGCATAGTTTTTAGATACTAAAATCTTGTTATTAAGGTTTAATTGAAGTGCTGGCACTTTTGAGGAAATTCTTTGGTTTTGTGCTGCAGTTTGGGCACTTGGGCTCAAAACAAAGGTTAGCCATCACTGATATAGAGACTTTCATAATATTTCTCTACCATATTTGTTTCCCTGCCTACTTTCCCAACTATGACCTTCCAGGTGGGGGGCGCTGTTCAGATCTGAAAAAATTGGGGATGAGCTGGGAATTCAGGGTCCTTTCTGCAGTTAGCTAATGGGTTCTTGGTTTTTTGGAGCTGCTGGCAGGCTGACAAAGGATTCTGTATCCGACCTTCTTGCCTTTTTTTTTTTTTATCCTTCTGTCTGTGTGAATTATTTGCAGATAGATATTACCAGAATCTCTTCCCTGTCCTGGGAATTGCTTTCCCATTCTGAGAGCTCTTTGGGAATCAAGTCTCAACCAAGGAGAGAATATGACTCTTCATGTGGATTTTTGGACTTCAAAATCAAATGCCCATTCGATGCCAGATCTCCCTTTTCATCTCCTTTAAGAGAAGATTCGGTAACATTTTCTTCAGGGTTTGGGCTCCTGGCAGGGGTCAGCACTGGCTGTGTGTGAGCCAGCAGGCAAGGTCTGAGCTAAGCCCAGGAAGGTGGATTTCTCCAGCCACCAAAGTCAACCCAATAATGCTTGGACACCCGCAGGGCCACTGTGGGCAGTTTTGGGGGTCTTTAGGGCTATACCTGTGGGAGCTGGGGTAACGCATGGTGCCAGCATTTAAACTTGGCAAATGGAAGGGCTGTGCCACTCAACTCTCTCCCAAGTCCCGAAAAATGTCATTGACACATGAAATGTAGTTGGGTTAAAACTTCTAAGGTCTTCCTCTATTCCAAATCTCCCTTTGCTCTAGATAGAAGCACACTCTATGGGGGAGATGTGATATTTCTGATTTGGAAACTGTCTTCTCTCATACCTTGGATCTTCACTAGGAAGTACTGCCTAGAATCCAGTGTAAATGGATTGTAGCCCACAGACGCACAACAGCTGCCCGGAAGTGGATGCACATTGTATTGAATAGAATGATGCTCTTGACAAAGCTACACTTTTTTGTTTTTGTTTTTGTTTTTGGGTCACATCCGGCGGTGCTCAGGAGTTATTCCTGGCTCTGCACTCAGAAGTCGCTCCTGGTAGGCTCGGGAGGACCATATGGGATGCCGGGATTTGAACCGGCATCCATCCAGTGTTGGCCACATGCAAGGCAAATGTGTTACCGCTGTGCTATCGCTTCAGCCCTAAAGCTACATTTCTAGAACAGTTTTTCCTCACATCTTTGCTCATGTGTCCTTTTCATTCATATACAGCTGCTCCTGGAGACTCCTCTGCACCAGAGGGCCCCTCCCTCACTGTACTGGCACATTCTTGCTCTCTCCTCATAGCATGGACCGCTGGCTGATGCCAGGCACTTGTCACTCACCACCAAGTCAGAAAATAAATGCCAAAAGGTAGAGATGTTTCAGCCCTACTGTGCTATCTAGCACCTGAGGACAAATGCCACGAGGTCGCAACCTCACCAAGTCTTGTCGCTGTGTCATGTGGTTTATTTAGGGCTCATGATGCAGATTGTCTCTGCAGCCATCGACTGAAGGTTGATGTAAATCTGATGCTAGAAGAGCTTGGAGCACCCAGAGAAGAGAAGCTGAACTCACTCCAGGGCCCAGGGAGGGCTCCAGAGAAGGTTTATTCACACCTGCAGGTCCACTGTGGAAATCTCTCACCCAGAAGCAAAGAGACATCTCTGAGATACTCATGAACAAGCCCTTTCGCTCTCGCTGGGCTTGACTTTTCTGCCAGGAGCTTTGCCTCCTCTTGGCTGGGTTCTGGGTCTCTACCGCATCTTGATTCCCATGCAAGACTCTAAGCAACAGTCTTGGAACATCAATCTCATTTCTAGGGTCTCGGTCTCCGTGTCAGATTCTAAATTTACTTGTTTGGATTGAATTTGCAGCTTAAAGTGCTTTGTCCTTTCCCCCTCTCCGTGGTCTTTTCTGAATAATTATCTTCCCAGACAGGGGCCCTGCTCAGGACAAGGCTGAGGACCTGAAGCATCACCCAGTTTCATCATCAACTCTGCCACCTGCCTCCATCATCTACCTTCATCACCATCTCTGTCACCATCTCCATCTTCCACTTCTGTCACCTGCCTCCATTACTCACTTTCTTCATCCACCAACAGGGTCGCAGAGAGAGGCCCCTCCGGTGTCTCTGTTCTGTCTCTGGGGGTTAATAGTCCCTCCAAGGGCCCCAGATCACAGACTCAGCATAGCCATCCGCCCAATGCCTCCTGCTTCAAATTTAGGGTGCCTGTGTGGAGAGACAGAGGCCAAACAAAGGAGGCTTTTTACTGCATCAAACGTAAATGTCTCAGAGATTAGGGTGTGGAATTCCAGATGCCACAGGAGGTGACATTTGTTAATGTGTGAGTGAGGGCAGAGCCGGATCCTTCCGCCTAACAGTGAACACAGGGTGTTTGCATGAAGAATACCTCCCATCAGTGACCTCTGCATTTCTCTTGCATACTATGACAGCAACAAGGGGGAAGGAGACCTCCAGTGTTATTTACACCTAAACATTCACAGGATGAAAAGTGCCATGGCAATTTATAGTGACTGCGACTCAGGCAAGATAGTGGACTGCAACCTCCCGTGGGGGACCCCCGACCCGTGGGGGTGTGGAAATGAAGGTTGCTAGTTATTCGTGGGTTTGCCCGAGCAGAACCGACCTGTGAAGAAAAACTTGAGAAGTTAGTAAGAGAAGTCCTCAAGACAACACATGCTGTTCAAAAGGGAAGTTTATTGTCGGGGTGATCAGCTTTTAAGGGCTGAAATACATGTCAGAGGGTGTTACGGGTTCTCCACCAATTACAATTGCAAGCATTCATTAGCATAAGCTGGGGCAGGTAATAGGGAGGGGCAAAGAGGTAGACCTGAGCACATGTTTATACTAAAAGAGTTTATATTGAAAGCACAAGATCCAAACAGAGTCTTATAAATTTTACTCAGCAAGCATAAATAAAACATCAGCTGTAATCATAATAATCTTTTGCTAATACAAAGGCAAGTTGCTCTATATTTTCTTTCTGGCTGGATGTATTGGGCTGCTTTGAATTACTTTAGTATTTGTCTATTTCCTTTGTTCTCAGGTCATGGGTGCCTTTGGTCATGTGGGTGACAAGATCAGGGATTATTGAGGTGTCCTTTGTTCTAGGTTTCATCAGCTAGGCTCCCCACAGTGGACATTGCAGGCAGGGGGTGTTCAGGTATTCAGAAGGCCCTGTATTTCCAACCTCAGTGGCTCCAGAGCCCCCTCACCTATTCATGTGGGCCCCCTTTCCTGCTCGAACAAGTGCACTGAGCAGCCCAAGTTCTGCTTGGTTACCGTGTCTGCCTAGGGTTTCTTCTGGGCCAGAAGGTCTGTTTCCTTTCCGTGTCCCGAGGACCAGCAGCTCCGGCCCCCATGGGCAGGGTCTTCTCAGAGCTGCAGAGCCTTGGGGCAGGTGAGACTGTGACCTCTGACCATCCCAACCCCCTAATATTGCTACAAGGCACCAGGTTCCTGGACCATCCCACCTGGCACTTTGGGTAAATATTTCTGTGTTTGGTGTTTAGAGGTGGCATGGCTTGGTCTCATGGGAAGTTCTAATCTTGACATTTTTTTTGTGGGAGGATTGAGTTTGGATTTTTTTTTGTTTTTTCAGGCCACACCTATTTGATGCTCAGGGGTTACTCCTGGCTAAGTGCTCAGAAATTGCCCCTGGCTTGGGGGGGATCATATGGGATGCCAGGGGATTGAACCGTGGTCCTTCCTTGGCTAGCGCTTGCAAGGCAAACACCTTACCTCTAGCGCCACCTCACTGGCCCCAGGATTGAGTTTTTCAGTCACACTGGTAGCGCTCAGGGGTTACTACTAGCTCTGCATTCAGAAGTCAGTCCTGGCAGGCTTGGGGGACTTTATGGAATGTTGGGGTTCAAACCCAGGCCTGTCCTGGGTTGGCAATGTGCAAGGCAAAAGCCCTACTGTTGTGCTATCTCTCTGGTCCCTAGACTTGCTTTTTTGGAACCTGGTTATTTCTTACATTGGAGGTTGGCCAGACACCAGTGCCAGCAGCAGAGGTGAGAGTCCCCTTCTCACCTGGACCCATCAGCACCTGCTGAGAGGTGAGCCCAGTGAGGCTTTGATCCCTGCTTCCTGGATTATGCATGATGAGCACTTTATTTTTGGGGAGTTATACCTGGTGGCACACAGGGATCACTTCTAGCTGTCTGCTCAGAAATGACGCCTGGCAGGCTCAGGGGACCCTATGGGATGCCAGAGATAGAACCCGGGTTGGTCACATGTAAGGCAAACTCCCTCTCCACTGTCCCATCACTCTATTCCCAGTGATGAGCACTTTCCTTCACCTATGCTGGCCATTTGTGTGTCTACCTCTGAGCGTTGTACCTGTGTCACTGCTCTTGGACACTACACTTTCCCGAGTCCTTATCTGATGTTTCCTCTCTGTGGTGTCTTTATCTGACCTGGACTATGCAGAAGCTTTTCATGGCTGTGGTCCCGTTTGTTTATTTTTGTGTTTGTAGACTTAGCCTCTGCTCATCTCCATGAAGTTCCCTCAAACTGAGAATTGTTTCTAGAGTTCTACTGATGTTTTCTTGGGTGTGTTTTATGTGTTCTGTTCTAATTTTGAGATATCCAATCCACTTTGAGTTTATTTTTTCAAATGGCTCAAAGTCCAAGTCAGGTTTTATCTTATTGCATATGGCTATTTAATTTTCTTAGCACCGTTTGTTGATAAAACTTTTCTTTGCTCCACTTCATGTACTTAGCTCTTTGTTGCAAATTAATTGTCTGTAAAACTGGGAGTTTAATGTTGGACTGTCAATTCTGTTCCATTACCTTTGTTCTGTGACCTTGCAGTTTTGGTCATTGCAGCTTTGTAGTACATTCAAAGTTGATAAATGCAGCCTTCCCATGCTCATATTTCCTCCTTAGAATTGATTTAGCTAATTGGGGAGTTTTCTGGTTCCTAACAAATTTTAGTAGCAATTGTTCCACTTGTTTTGTCTTTGAAAAATGCCATTGGAATGTCAAAGGGTATTGCACAGAATCTGCATAATGCTTTAGGTAAGAAGGTCATTTTGATAATGTCAATTCTTCTCATCTGTGCACAGACATGAACTTTCCATTTTAGGTTGTCTTTCATTTTTTCAGGAGTAGTTTTTAATTTATACTATGTAAGTATTTTTTTACTTCCTCTATTAAATTGATTTCGAGGTGTTAGATGTTTTTGGATGCTCTTTGGAAATGGAATTCTTTGGGACTGCCTTTTTAATTTCTCTTTTTCTTTAGTTTATTATTGTCATACAAAAGTGCTTATACACAGATTTTTTTGCATGTGTTTTCTGGTGCATAGTTTTTGTTTGTTTGTTTCTTTTCTTTTCTTTTTTTTTCTTTGTTTTGGTTTTTGGGCCACACCCATGATGCTCAGGGGTTACTCCTGGCTATGCGCCCAGAAATTGCTCCTTACTTAGAGGACCATATGGGATGCTGGGGGATTGAATTTCGGTCTGTCCTAGGCTAGCACACACAAGGCAGACACCTTATTGCTTGTGCCACTGCTCTAGCTCCTGTTTGTATATATTTTTTTTTTTGTGGTTTTTGGGTCACACCCGGCAGTGCTCAGGGGTTATTCCTGGCTCCAGGCTCAGAAATTGCTCCTGGCAGGCACGGGGGACCATATGGGACGCCGGGATTCGAACCGATGACCTCCTGCATGAAAGGCAAACACCTTACCTCCATGCTATCTCTCCGGCCCCTGTTTGTATATTTTCTAACCAGGGACTGTAGCTGTACTGGTTGAAGTTCCACAGTCCCCAATGAGGAGGTTAGGAGGAGCTATCTGGGGAGGTTAGGAGAAGCTGGTCTGGTTGTAATTCCCCGCAATAAGTAATCCACACCGATATGGAGGTTATAGAAGGCAAGAAAACTCACATTGCAAGCTGTTCACTGTTCACTGTTCAGGCCAGTCACTCCACCATGTGTAACCATAAGCCTAGACGGCAGCTCACCACTCAGCTATCCTGCCTCCCAAGGAGAGGGGAAAAATCAGATGAAAGGCAGTGGAAACACAGAAACAAATGGGAACTATTTCAAAGGCCTCTATTTACCTCACAAGCGACTTTACTGTATTATTTCTATGCTCAGAATTCCTCTTGGTGGGCTTGGAGAACCCTGAGGGGCATCAGGGACCAAACTCTGGTCAACTGCCCACAAGGCCAGTGCCCTCCCTACTGTAGCACTTTTCTGGCTCCTGCTGGTGGAAGCTTTGGAAATAGCCATTGTGTGACCATAAGTCATATCTCAGCTTCTACAAATGAAGACTTTCTCCACAGAGCCCAGTGGATAGGTTGGGGCAGAGATCATGCATGTATAAGATAATATCCAGCTATCAACCTCAAAGGGGTTCCCCCTGACTTCCTCTTCCCAGTAACTTCTTCCTTTGATATGTAAAAGCCCACCTAGATGATAGAACCTTCCCCCTTCCTGGTGAATTTGGTTCTGGAATATAAAGAGAGAAGAGTGCTGGTTTGGGGCTCTGCAAAGATAGAATATGGCAGAGAGAGGCCATGAGGCAAAAAGCTGGCTGACTCCGATAAATCTTGTCCTCATTGGCTTGGTATTATTTCTCCACCACTACCCTCTTCATCAGACCCATCTGCCTAAGAGGTTAGAAACATGGTGCCTGAGGCAGTCACCACCCTTGAATTTTTTTTATTTTACTGTTTTGATTTTGCAAACCTTTCTTGACATAGGATTCTCCCCAGAATCACTGTGCCCCAGCAAGGTGTGTTGAAACTTCTACACTTTACTGGAAGATTTGGGGCCAAAGTTTGGGGCCAAACTGACAGAAGCAAAGAAAGAAGTATACTTTATTATTGTTATTGTTATTAATGATAATAATAACAGCTATATAATCACTGTGCTTACAAGGCTATTCATAATAGTTGGTCATTTTTCAAAGCTACAAAGTTGTTCATGATTGAATCTCAGTCATACAATGTCCAACACCCTTCACCAGGGCACATTTCTTGCCACCAGTGTCCCCAGTTTCCCTCCCACCTGCCCGCCTGAGTGCCTCTGGGGCAGGCACTTTTTCTACCCCCTTTGTATCCCCTCTTTAGATACTGTTACAGGAGACCTTCTGAAAGATCTTTTGCTCTGTTGACTCTCAGGGGAGGCTGGAGGGGCCGTCTCATCTGCAGGGAGACAGACTGTGGACTGTGACTTGATTCTGCCCCTTCCCCTTTGTAGCGTTGGCTTCATTCTCATATTAGAAATGCCAGGAAAGCCTTCTCCCCAAGATTCCATCCTTTTCTTTTTTGGGCCATACCAGCTGTCACTTTACTTCTGTCACTGTGCTCAGGGATCTCTCCTGCTAGGCCCGAGGGACCACACAAGGCACAAAGAACCAGATCCAGGTCAGCTCTGTGCAAGGCAAGTGCGATACCCTTTGGACTCTTTTTCTGGCTCCTCTCCAACGTTATTTCCCTGATTTATTTTCGTTTTTAGGTCACACCTGGCTACGCTTAGGGTTTACTCCTGGCTCTGCGCTCAGAAATTACTTCAGGCAGGATCGGGGGACCATATGGGATGCTGAGAATCGAACTGGGGTCCGTGTTGGCCTCATGCAAGGCAAATGCCCTACCACTGTGCTATCTCTCTAACCCCTATTTCCCTGCTTTTTATCACTGCTTTCATAGGATGTCGAATCAGCTGAATCCTCAAATGTGGCATTGAGAAGAGAGGAGGTACCTGGGGTAAAGTGCTCTCTCTTTGCATGTGACCTCTCCCGCTTCCGTTTTTTTTTTTTTTTTTTTTGTTTTTGTTTTTGGGCCACACCCGGCATTGCTCAGGGGTTACTCCTGGCTGTCTGCTCAGAAATAGCTCCTGGCAGGCACGGGGGACCATATGGGACACCGGGATTCGAACCAACCACCTTTGGTCCTGGATCGGCTGCTTGCAAGGCAAACGCCGTTGTGCTATCTCTCCGGGCCCCCGCTTCCGTTTTTTATATAAAAAAGTTCACATTCTGTGCCCCAATTTTCTGTTTTTCCCCATTGCAGTACATTATCAATTTCATCCACCATCCTCATCTTTTCTCTTGCATTTCCTGGCTTGTCCTCGAACAGAACTTTCAGGGGGCTGAAGAACTATTTTGGGACCCCCAACCTCCTGGCAGGAAGCGTCTGTGCAGCGGGGCTGACGGTTCAGGGCAGGGCAGTGTGAGCAGAGGTGTAGGTTCAGCTCCACTGGGCGACTCTCGGGGAGACTCTGTGGTTGGCGCCCGCTTTATCACAGGCGTCTGTCCGTGTGGCTGGACTTGGCAGTGTTTCTAAAATGTTGACAACTGTCAAGTCAAAACCACCCAAGCCGGTCCGCAGGCTCCAATTTGGACAGAAGGAGGACCGCTCTGGCGCGAGCCCAGCACAAGATCACATCCATCATCCATGGGCTGGGCTCTGTGACATGACGCTGCAGGCGGAGGGGTGGGCACAGACTTCAGCCCCCAGATCCCTCCTTTGTACCAGCATGGGGAGAGAAGACACGGGAGGGGACTCTTTGTTCATGATCGGCAGCTATTTGGGGAGCGTGGACGGGCTAATGCTGCTCCTCTGCCCTCCCTCTCGCTTCCCTGCCCTCTTTGGGAAGCTTTCCACAAGGGGACACAGGGCAGGACTCACAGGGTGGAACTGTCCCCCCACCCCCAACTCTGAGCTATAATGCCAGCTCAGCTATGACCCCTCAGGAGGCCCCAGGCCCCACTAGCCCTCTCCCAGCAGATCCTGAATCTCAAGGTTGGAGTGGCAGCATCCATGACATTCTTACTGGGTTTGTATCTTTTATTTTGTTTGTTTGTTTTTGGGTCACACCCGGCAGCACTCAGGGGTTACTCCTGGCTCTATGCTCAGAAATCGCTCCTGGCAGGCTTGGGGGACCATATGGGATGCCGTGTTTCGAACCACTGTCCTCCTGCATGCAAGGCAAATATCTTACCTCCATGCTATCTCTCTGGCCCCTGGGTTCGCATCTTAGCCAGGGCTTCTGACCAGGCCTGAGTGTGGGAATGAGGGTGCAGGGCTGAATGGGGGTGGGGCTGGGACAGGACGAAACCCCCTAACTCCTGTCCTGAGAACTTGGCTTTGGCCTGTCAGGTAGGACTCAGAGACTGTTGGTAGAGGCGAGAGGAATATTCAGGGGTGCCAGGAGGGATCCCAGGTGCCCTCTGCCTGTGTGAGGAACAAGGCCAGGCCAAGACCCAGCTCCTGGGCTCATTTCTGCATCCTCAGGACAGAGAAGGACATGGGGCAGTGCTGGGCAGAGTGGTGGGATGGACAGGCAGAGGGGAGGTTTTATCCTTCCCCAAAACTAAATGCTAATATCACCTGGATGGTGAGACCCTCCCACAGCTGGGAGGGGTCTGTAGTTGGTAATTAGAGGTTGCCTGTGGGAAGGGGAGATAGGCAGTTGCAGCAAGGGGAGAGAGCAGACAGAATGGATGCAGAGTTTGCTTAGCTTAGAGGCATGTGAAAAAAGCATCTGGCTTTGTAATAAAGCTGGATATCTCCTGAAACTTCATCTGATTGCCTGTGGATCATTTCTTCACCGTCATCCTGCACCTACAGATCCACTGGCTAAAGGGGCTGCAGACAGGCACCGGGCTGAACTTAGAAAGGCCTCACCACTATCCAACACTCGAACTCTATAATTAATAATTAATACAGGGGCCAGAGAGATAGCATGGAGGTAAGGCGTTTGCCTTGCATGCAGAAGGATGGTGGTTCGAATCATGGCCTCCCATTGGTCCCCCGAACCTTCCAGCAATTTCTGAGCGTAGAGCTAGGAGTAACCCCTGAGCACTGCCGGGTGTGATCCAAACCCCCCTCCCAAATAATACAACAGGGAGGGAGGCCTGGCCATGTTGTGGGCATGAGAGGCCTGAGGGACAGGCCCCCAACTGCACCCCTTCAGCTATGCCCTTGTGTGGGCCCCCCCAACCTCCCAAGGTAGTCCTCCAGGGTCAAGCCTAGCATGTCAGTGAGTGCTAGGCCCCTAAGCACTTAATGGACTCTGAGAAAAAACTTGCTGTTTCCTCTCGAGATATGGAGGATGGTTCACATCAGCTAGAGTGTTTTGGGGTGCACACAAGTTCCACTCACTCTCTGAACACAGCAGACAACAGGCATCCACTGAGCATTTCGGAACATTCCCTGTTTAGAATTCCAGAACATTCCTCATCTTTTCGGGGCTCCAGAGAGCAGGCCTTGTGAGAGGGTGGCACCTCTGGATGGGTCACTGTGGGAAATCCCAGGGTTACTGTGGGAAATCCCAGGTGGTCCAAGTGAGGCCAGGAGGCAGGCTGTGTGGACAGTAGGGCTTGTGGCCATGCTAAGGGGGTCCAAGGGTGCAGGTGGGCCTGGACCCTGTGGGGAGTGGGGATTACCCCACTCACCATTCCTTTACCCCCATCCATGCTCAGGTGAGATGGGAGGGTGGGGTGCCATGGGTTGTAGAACAGGAACTAGGACTGGATGGTGGGTGGTGGCCACAGAGGAACGGAGGCAGAGGGCCCCCCTTATTCCTGAGGTGCCATTCCTCACATCTTTGGGGGACAGAGGGCTCTTTTCAGTGGTTTCCGAAGAGGAAAGTGAGGGTGTTTATCCCCTGTTGTTACATTGGAAAGTCACCTGGAGATGGTGTGACCAGACTGGGAGTGGGGATGGGCCTCGTGTTTGGGGACATTGCAGCGCAGTGACCCCCCCCCCAGGATGTGGGGGTTCATGTACCCCCTAGAGCAGTGGTTGGCAACCTTTTTTTTCAACTGAGCCAAATCTCGCCAAAACCACGATTGAAATTTATTTTGAGAGCCACATTTTTTTGTTTTGGTTTTTTGGTTTTTGTTTTTGTTTGTTTGTTTTTGGCAGTGCTCAGGGGTTACTCCTGGCTCTATGCTCAAAAATCGCTCTTGGCAGGCTCAGGGAACCATATGGGATGCTGGTATTCGAACCACCAACCTTCTGCATGGGAGGCAAACGCCTTACCTCCATGCTATCTCCCCGGCTCCGAGAGCCACATTTTTAAAACCGAAAATATATAGGATGGTACACTGTTTTTAGTTTCAATAAGTTTTATTGAGAATATTCTGCATGCAAGTATCCATCCACAAGGGTCGGGAGGATACAAATACCACAACTAATAAAACAAAAACTTTAGAAAGATATTATTTATCAATAACGTTAAATTCCATAAAATTTGCCTAACAATGTATAGAAAATTACATCCTGACAATGACTGACAAAGTCACAAACACTAATGTGAACATTGGCCTTGCATTTCCTTGGGAAGTTTGAGCAAGTCAGGTTTGTATGCTGTTGTTTATAATTTTAGGCACGATTCCAGGTTCTCATCGATGAGACTATTTCTCAATTTACTCTTGATAAGATTCATGCTTGAAAATGATTGTTCACGGGCCCGGAGAGATAGCACAGTGGCGTTTGCCTTGCAAGCAGCCGATCCACGACCAAAGGTGGTTGGTTCGAATCCCGGTGTCCCATATGGTCCCCCGTGCCTGCCAGGAGCTATTTCTGAGCAGACAGCCAGGAGTAACCCCTGAACAACGCCGGGTGTGGCCCAAAACAAAAAAAAAAAACAAAAAAAAAATAAAAAAAGAAAAAAAAGAAAATGATTGTTCACATGAATATGTAGACCCAAACAAGGAAAGAACAGCAAATGCTAGTTTTTTTAGTTGATTATATGAGTCAGGAATACTATTCCAGGTGTTAAAAATCAACATATCTTCCTTCTCCAGGTCTTTCAAAGAAGACCACTTGTGCTCTGAACTAAGTTCACATTTGTGTTTGTCCAATCTTTCTAAATTAGCACAAAGACATTCAAAATTCGAGCTCCACAGTTCTTTGTTTTTTAAATCCAGAAATTGCATTTCAAAGTTGCCAATGTCGATATTAAAGGGAGAAAAATTTAATTCGGTTACAGTGGCATCCAGAGGTTTTTAACAAAGGCCAACGTCACTTTGCTGTTTCTGAAATTCTGAAACCTCTTGAGAAAAGCTTCCCTTATATTTAAAAGTGCTGTTTTAAAATAGGTAATGTCAATATCAGAATTATTTTCTTGGCGATGTTTCAACAGGCTTGGAAGGTGAATCAAAGTTTTCTGTCAAAATCTTGAGCAAAAACAGATAATTTGTTTTCAAACGATATAACTTCTTCTAATATTGAAAATATTGTGTTTCCTTTCCCTTGTAGTTCATGATTAAGCTGATTTAGATGTGAAGTAACATCCACCATGAAATACAGTTTTTGAACTACTGATTGTTAATTCTGGATAGTGAACACTCTTCTCGAGGAAAAATGTTTTGATTTCTGATAATCAGGAAGCAAAACATTTCAAAACATTTCTTCTTGATAACCAAAATGTGCTGAAAATTTGAAACCCTACAATATGGAGATGAAATAGGTAAAAGAGAAAAACCTTTTTATATATATATATTTTATTTAAACACCTTGATTACATACATGATTGTGTTTGGGTTTCAGTCATGTAAAGAACACCACCCATCACCAGTGCAACATTCCCATCACCAATGTCCCAAATCTCCCTCCTCCCCAACCGACCCCCTCCTGTACTCTAGACAGGCTTTCCAATTCTCTCATACATTCTCATTATTAGGACAGTTCAAAATGTAGTTATTTCTCTATCTAAACTCATCACTCTTTGTGGTGAGCTTCCTGAGGTGAGCTGGAACTTCCAGCTCTTTTCTCTTTTGTGTCTGAAAATTATTATTGCAAGAATGTCTTTCATTTTTCTTAAAACCCATAGATGAGTGAGAGCATTCTGCGTTTTTCTCTCTCTCTCTCTGACTTATTTCACTCAGTATAATAGATTCCGTGTACATCCATGTATAGGAAAATTTCATGACTCATCTCTCCTGACAGCTGCATAATATTCCATTGTGTATACGTACCACAGTTTCTTTAGCCATTCGTCTGTTGAAGGGCATCTTGGTTGTTTCCAGAGTCTTGCTATGGTAAATAGTGCTGCAATGAATATAGGTGTAAGGAAGGGATTTTTGTATTGTATTTTTGTGTTCCTAGGGTATATTCCTAGGAGTGGTATAGCTGGATCATATGGGAGCTCGATTTCCAGTTTTTGGAGGAATCTCCATATCGCTTTCCATAAAGGTTGAACAGACGGCATTCCCACCAGCAGTGGATAAGAGTTCCTTTCTCTCCACATCCCTGCCAACACTGTTTATTCTCATTCTTTGTGATGTGTGCCATTCTCTGTGGTGTGAGGTGGTACCTCATAGTTGTTTTGATTTGCATCTCCCTGATGATTAGTGATGTGGAGCATTTTTTCATGTGTCTTTTGGCCATTTGTATTTCTTGTTTGTCAAAGTGTCTGTCCATTTCTTCTCCCCATTTTTTGATGGGATTAGATGTTTCTTTCTTGTAAATTTCTGTCAGTGCCTTGTATACTTTGGAGATTAGCTGATGGGTATTGGGTGAATAGTTTCTCCCACTCAGTGGCGGGGGGGCTCTTGTATCCTGGTCGCTATTTCCTTTGAGGTGCAGAAGCTTCTCAGCTTAATATATTCCCATCTGTTAATCTGTTTTTCACTTGCTTGGAGAGTGCAGTTTCCTCCTTGAATATGCCTGTAGTCTCAATGTCCTGGAGTGTTTTGTCTATGTGTTGTTCTATATATCTTATGGTTTTGGGTCTGATATCGAGGTCTTTAATCCATTTGGATTTAACCTTCATACATGATGTTAGCTGGGGGTCTAAGTTTAATGTTTTGCAAGTGGCTAGCTAGTTGTGCCAACATCACTTGTTGAAGAGGCTTTCTTTGCTCCATTTAGGATTTCTTGCTCCTTTATCAAAAATTAGGTGACTGTATGTCTGGGGAACATTCTCTGAGTATTCAAGCCTATTCCTCTGATTTGAGGGCCTGTCCTTATTCCAATACCATGCTGTTTTGATAACTATTGCTTTGTAGTAAAGTTTAAAGTTGGGGAAAGTAATTCCTCCCATATTCTTTTTCCCAATGATTGCTTTAGCTATTCTAGGGTGTTTATTGTTCTAAATGAATTTCAAAAGTGCCTGATCCACTTCTTTGAAGAATGTCATGGGTATCTTTAGAGGGATCGCATTAAATCTTATAATATATATATATTATATATAATATATAAAATATAATGCCTTGGGGAGTATTGCCATTTTGATGATGTTAATCCTGCCAATCCATGAGCAGGGTATGTGTTTCCATTTCTGCGTGTCCTTTCTTATTTCTTGGAGCAGAGTTTTATAGTTTTTTGTATAGGTCCTTCACATTTTTAGTCAAGTTGATTCCAAGATATTTGAGTTTGTGTGGCACTATTGTGAATGGGGTTGTTTTCTTAATGTCCATTTCTTCCTTATTACTATTGGTGTATAGAAAGGCCATTGATTTTTGTGTGTTAATTTTATAGCCTGCCACCTTGCTATATGAGTCTATTGTTTCTAGAAGCTTTTTGTAGAGTCTTTAGGGTTTTCTAAGTAGAGTATCATGTCATCTGCAAACAGTGAGAGCTTGACTTCTTCCTTTCCTATCTGAATTCCCTTGATATCTTTTTCTTGCCTAATCGCTATAGCGAGTACTTCCAGTGCTATGTTGAATAGGAGTGGTGAGAGAGGACAGCCTTGAATTTAGAGGGAAGGCTTTTAGTTTTTCTCCATTGAGGATAATATTTGCCACTGGCTTGTGGTAGATGGCCTTAACTATATTGAGAAAGGTTCCTTCCTTTCCCATCTTGCTGAGAGTTTTGATCAAGAATGGGTGTTGGACCTTATCAAATGCTTTCTCTGCATCTATTTATATGATTGCAATGTATCTTCGCTGTTAACTTTGCTGGGTATTTGTGAATTCAAGAACAGTCCCCAGAATGAGAAATTACTTCCCATCCCCTTGTTCCCCCTTTCGGGGGAAGACCTTGGTAATATTTATCCGCAGCAAATAATAATCCACACAGACAAGAACGATAGGGTTTAAAAGATCGGGCAAGGAGAGCCAGAGAATCCTCCTGCAGCCAGCAGCTTTTCACAGAAGGACCCCTCACTCCTGTCCCTCAAGCTATTTATTGCCAACTCCACAGCGCCCCACCTGGAAGGGTTAGGTGGGGCAAAAGTCACAGAACAATCCTAAGGAAACACTTTTATATACAATTCCAAGAATCATCTTATGGAAACTTTTTCATATGCTACAATTCCCCTTTTTTTGTAAAGAAACAATAAACAATAATAATGTACAGAAATAAATAATATTTTTTTAATTGTAAAAAGAATAACTAAGCAATTGTAAAAGAGTGGCTGTTTGCATAAGTGCATCACGGGAAAAAGTATAGAAAAAATTTTTTTAGCCTAACACAGGGTGTTCAAAACCAGAAACAGATGTAAAGGAATCAACTACAAGCTCCAGAGTAGAATAAAATATACAGCGTTCAAGATGATCAATTTCGAGTAAGTATTCCCTTGGAAAAGCAGAAGTCGAGTAAGAAATTCCAATATCCAGGACCTAATAGGTCATGGGGTGCTCCCGGGGCAATTACAAAGCCCAAAAGTAATTAGGAGACAGAGATCCTTAGATGAGATGCGTAGCAGGTGAGAAGACACACATTTTCCATTCCAGTGCAGTTTGAGCAGAAGAAAGCCCATCTTTGGAGGCAGAGAATTAGGCCCCTATTTAGATATGATCATGTGATTTTTATTTTTCTTGTTGTTGATGTTGTGTATTATGTTGATAGATTTACGGATGTTAAACCATCCTTGCATTCCTGGGATGAAACCTACTTGATCATAGTGGATGATCTTCTTAATGAGGCATTGAATCCTATTTGCCAGGATTTTGTTAAGGATCTTTGCATCTGCATTCATCAGCGATATTGGTCTGTAATTTTCTTTTTTTGTAGCATCTCTTTCTGGTTTAGGTATCAAGGTGATGTTGGCTTCATAAAAGCTATTTGGAAGTGTTTCTGTTTGTTCAATTTCATGAAAGAGTCTTGCCAGTATTGGTAGTTAGTTCCTCTTGGAAAATTTGAAAGAATTCATTAGTGAATCCATCTGGGCCTGGGCTTTTGTTTTTGGGCAGACATTTGATTACCATTTTAATTTCATCAATAGTGATAGGGGTGTTTAGATATGCTACATCCTCTTCCTTCAACCATGGAAGATTATAAGAATCCAAGAATTTATCCATTTCTTCCAGGTTCTCATTTTTAGTGGCGTAGAGTTTCTCAAAGTAGTTTCTGATTACCCTTTGAATCTCTGCCATATCAGTAGTTATCTCTCCTTTTTCATTCCTAATACGAGTTATCAAGTTTCTCTCTCTCTCTTTCTTTGCTAGTTTTGCCAGTGGTTTATCAATCTTGTTTATTTTTTCAAAGAACCAACTTCTGCTTTCATTGATCTTTTGGATTGTTTTTTTGGGTTTCCACTTCGTTGATTTCTGCTCTCAGCTCTGTTATTCCCTTCTGTCTCCCTATTTTTGGGTCCTTTTGTTGAGCACTTTCTAGTTCTATTAGCTGTGCCAGTAAGCTACTCAGGTAAGGTCCTTCTTCCTTCCTGATTTGTGCTTGCAAAGCTATAAATTTTCCTCTCAGTACTGCTTTTGCTGTGTTCCATAAGTTCTGATAGTTTGTGTCTTTATTGTCATTTGTTTCCAGGAACCTTTTGATTTCCTCCTTGATTTCATCTCGGACCCACTGGTTATTCAGTATGAGGTTGTTTAACTTCCAGGTGTTAAAGTTTTTCTTCTGAGTCCCTTTGGAATTCACAAATAATTTCAGAGTTTGTGGTCAGCGAAGGTAGTCTGCAAAATTTCTATCCTCTTGATATTATGGAGGTATGTTTTATGTGCCAGCATGTAGTCTATCCTGGAAAATGACCCATGTACATTGGAGAAGAATGTGTATCCAGGTTTCTGGGGATGGAGTGTCCTATATATATCCACTAGGCCTCTTTCTTCCATTTCTCTTTTCAGGTCTAGTATATTCTTGTTGGGTTTCAGTCTGGTTGACCTATCCAGTGTTGACAAAGCCGTGTTGAGGTCCTCCACAATTATTGTGTTGTTATTGATATTATTTTTCAGATTTGTCAACAATTGTATTAAATATTTTGCTGGCCCCTCATTCAGTGCATATATGTTTAGGAGAGTTATTTCTTCCTGCTCTATATATCCCTTGATTAATAGAAAATGTCCGTCTTTGTCCCTTACAACCTTCCTGAGTATAAAGTTTGCATTATCTGATATTAGTATGGCCACTCCAGCTTTTTTATGGGTGTTGTTTGCTTGGATAATTTTTCTCCAGCCTTTTATTTTGAGTCTATATTTGTTCTGACTATTCAGGTGTGTTTCTTGTAGACAGCAGAAGGTTGGATTGAGTTTTTTGACCCATTTAGCCACTCTGTGTCTCTTAACTGGTGCATTTAGTCCATTGACGTTGAAAGAAAGAATTGTCCTGGGATTTAATACCATCTTTATATCAAAATTTGGTGTGTCTTTTGGTTATTCTTGCCTTAAATTAGGTCTTTCAGTTTTTCTCTTAAGACTAGTTTTGAGTCTGTAAAGTTTCTGAGCTGCTTTTTGTCTGTAAAACCATGTACTCTTCTGTCAAACCGGAAAGTGAGTTTTGCTGGGTACAGTATTCTAGGTGAAGCATAAATTTCATTCAGTCTTGTCACAATATCCCACCACTGCTTTCTGGCATTGAGTGTTTCTGGTGACAGGTCTGCTGTAAATCTCAAGGATGCTCCCTTGAATGTAATTTTCCTTTTTGATCTTGCTGTTTTCAGAATTCTGTTTCTATCTGTGGGATTCGTCATTGTGACTAGGATATGTCTTGGGGTATTTTTTCTGGGGTCTCTTTTGGTTGGTACTCTTTGAGCATGCAAGATTTGATCACATATATTCTTTAGCTCTGGAAGTTTCTCTTTAATGATGTTCTTGACCATTGATTCTTCCTGGAAATTTTCTTCCTGGGTCTCTGAGACTCCAATGATTCTTAAGTTGTTTCTGTTGATCTTATCATAGACTTTTATTTTCATCTGTTCCCATTCTTTGACTAATTTTTCTATTGTCTGTTCATTTGCTTTAAGTTTTTTCCCCCAATCTCTCCTGCTGTATGGAATTGTTATTTATCTCATCTTCCACAGCACCAAGTCTATTCTCAGCTTCTGATACTCTGTCCCAGAGCTTATCCATTTTGTCATTCACTTCGTTTACTGAGTTTTTCAGGCCTGTTAGTTGACATGTTATTTCAGTTTGGAGTTTTGTGATTTCTGTCTTCATATTTTCTTGGTTCTTACTAGTGTTCTGTTCAACTTGATCCATGGTTTCTTTGAGTTCATTGAGCATCTTCCATCTTGCTAGTCTAAAGTCCTTATCTAAGAGGTTGATTAGTTGGTTGGTCATTATCTGGTCATCAGAATTGTCATCTTCATTCTCTATGTCTGATGCTGGCCTGCGTTGTTTCCCCATTGTCACACTTGTATTGTGGGTTTTTCTACGTGTTGTGGTGGTATTCATTGGCTAAATGATGCAGGCAGCCACACTCCTCTGGCTTCGCCCTTTCTGGATGGGTCAACTTGCCTCCAAGGGAGGGGAGTCCTCCGTGGATGAAGCCTCACACAGTATCAAATCTTAGGCCCGAGCACGCAGCAGAGAAGACAGTCCAGAGAGAAATACTGGGCTTCAGTGATTCAGCACAGTTCTTAGTGTGATTTTTTTCTTCTTGTTGCGATGGTGTTCTTTTCTTAGAAAGAGTGCACGGCCGCGTAGTGAAGCAGAGCAGCCTTGCTCCTCTGGAGCCTCTTTTCAGCCCACTCCCAAGAGGTTCATGCAAGAGGACAGTAGACGGACACACACAGAGGCAGCACTCACAATTTTTCACAGTCGGGCCCCACTGGGCAGGTGTAGTTTCGTGGGTTTTCCCAGCCTGACGTCACAAACAGGGGACCTGGCTTCTGCAAAGTACTGCTTATAGCCGGTTTTCACTTTATGGAGCAGTTCCTTGGCGTTCCTGCCCTAGAATTGGCCTCTGGGAGAGCAAGTTTTCTGGAGCCTTTTTTTGGCCCACTCCCAAGAGGTTCACGCAAGAGGACAGTAGACAGACACACACAGGCAGCACTCACAATTTTTCACAGTTGGACCCCACTGGGCAGGTGTAGTTTCATCAAAACCTTTTAACAATCTTTAAAAGCAAGAACAGTGTTCCAGAGAAAAGTAGTGATTTCACTGAAAGGAAAAAAAATCTATTGACACTTTAGTGTGGGCTGCAAGAAACCAAACTAAAATACACACAAAAACAAAAACGGCACTTTATTAAAGGCATATGATATCATATCATAAAGGAATTATGTTAGAGTGCCTGAAACATTTTAAAAATAATTTTTTTTTTTTTTTGGTTTTTGGGCCACACCCGTTTGACGCTCAGGGGTTACTCCTGGCTATGTGCTCAGAAGTTGCTCCTGGCTTGGGGGACCATATGGGACACCGGGGGATCGAACCGTGGTCCGTCCAAGGTTAGCGCAGGCAAGGCAGGCACCTTACCTTTAGCGCCACCGCCCGGCCCCTAAAAATAATTTTTTATTTAAGCATATTTGTTACAAAATTATTCATATTTGCATTTCAATCATAGAATGTACACCACCCTTCACCAATGCACTTTTCCCACCACCAATGTCCCTTGTTTTCTTCCCCTTCACCCTCCTCTGCCTATGTCAGGGGCAGTCATTTTGCTTTTTTCTCTCTATCTCTCTTTTCCTTTATGACACTGAGGTTTGCAAAATTTCCTTTATGACACCGTGGTTTGCAATGTTGTTAATTAAAGGGTACCATGTATGTCACATCCATTTTCAGCATCCAGTTCTTGTCCAGAGTGATAAGTTCTAACTATCAATGTCATAATGTACCTTTCTCTATTCTAACTGAACTCATCACTTTTTATGGCAAGCTTCCTATTATGGACTATCCTCTTGTCCCTCCCTATTTTCTCTAGATATTATTATCATATTGCCATTTATTATTCTTATATGCCACAAATGATTATTCTACACCTCTCCTTCTGACTCATTTTACTCAGAATAATAATCTGATGTGTTGATGTATGTACAGATGATGCAGTGTGCATGGCTCAATGTTTTTGTGTAGTCACGAGAAACAGAAGTTGCACACCCGTACATTGTATCCTCTCATTGTATGATAGACTGGATTCAGAAAAACTCCCTGCTGAACTAAACTCTGTGACAGATGACACAATAAAGATAATTTGTGAAATTCACAATTGTGATCAAATCCAGGATATTTACCACCCTGGGTGAGAGTATGAATGCCCACTACTAGCATCTTCTCCATGAAGAAGTGAAGTGGCTTTTCTGGGGATGGGTGCTCTCTCGCCTTGTTGGCAAGAGGAAAGAAGTAATGCAGTTCCTGTGAGAGCAGAACTCTGACTTTGTACAGCCCCAGTTGGACAAGGAATGGGTAGCTAAGCTTGTGTATTTGACAGACATTGTTCAGTTTCTCTATGAACTTAATATTTCTCTGCAGAGGAGTTTCACAAGTAGTTTTTACAGTGAGACATAAGATGGATGTGTTCAAAAAGGAATATGATTCTGGGATAGCTGTGTCTGAGAAGGAGATATTAAAATGTTTCCACTCTTGCAAAAAATTTCTGATTGGCACTTATATTATTTAGAAAGCCATAATCAATATGAAAAACATCATTTAAGGGCATTAGCTCACAACTTTAATCATGAGTACTCTGAACATGAGAATCCACGGAAAAGAAAACTCTGGGGTTGAGAAGCCCTTCATGGAAGATGCCCACTCTTGTGCAAAATAAAATATGTGTTTTAAGATCACTCCAGGCACTGTATTTTTAAACCTCACCCAACCTGGTCTGAAGAAGCAGGGTAGCAGGAAAGAAATAATAAACCAAGCTAGCCAGGAAAGGATGATCATGGAGTCCATGGCCTTTTACCTTGTACTCTGCCTCGAGTTCAAAAAGCTGGAACACCTCATTCTTTATTAAAACCAATTCCCAATACCAGGAGGCTTCAGGTCAAGAGAGAAAGAGAGACAAAAGTACATTTCAGTGGGCTTTTACATATCAAAGAAAGTGGTTTAAGAAAGGATGACATTGGGGGAACACCTTTGTTTGGGGTTGATACTGGGTATTATCTTACACTCTTGGAGCCGGCTGCTGGGGCTGCACACAGGGCGCGCAGAGTCCTGACTCCTGGAGCAGCCGCCCCGCACACAGAAGAGCCAAATTAAAAGTGTAAAGAGCCACATGTGGCTCTCGAGCCTCAGGTTGCCGACCACTGCCCTAGAGGGATGCTACTTCTTCGACCAGAACCTTGGGGGATGTGTAACGTGACAGGCATGATGCCAGTTGCTGTCCCCATCTCTCAGGACCTCAGACATCAGAAGGCACCAGACCCCAGGAGGGGTCCATGCCCACGGATGGACCCACAGACAGACTCATGGGTGGACCCACAAATGAGATCTTTGGGTAGACCCACTGATAGGAAGGACCCCATTTTCCTCATTTTTTGTCCTCCTCCTCCTCTGCTTGCTCTCTCGTCTCCTTGCCCCTCCCCTCTCCTCTTCCTGCCCCTTCTTCTCCTCTCCCCTTCTCTCACTGGGACCCCAGCCCCAGGCACTCTGGCACCCCCACAAGGGTTGAGCACTTCACTGTTTTCTTGAATTCACAGGATTTGGGAAGGAAGCATTAACATTTCAGCTTTATTTTATTCTTGTTCAATCTAATTAATTTAAATTAATTTAATTAGCTAAATTAAATGAAGCTTTGATTTTTTTTTCACTTTATTGAAAAGTCCAACCTTAACACCTTAATCTAATTTTCTCTCAGCCTCCAGGGTGGTGGTGGGTGTGTTGGGGAGGGACTGAGGAGGAGGGAGGCACAGTGGGGTTTGGATCAGGGACTCACCTGCTACGTTGGGCTCTTCCTGGGTGACCAGGCATTTCCTGCTCCTCAAAGTCCTGCTCAGGGTCCCCCAGTGCCAGTGACTCTCCTCACTCCTCCTCTTCCCTCTTGCTCCTTCCTCTCTCCTTCCCTCCTTCTTCCCTCCTCTCTCTTCGTGTGTGTGTGTGTGTGTGTGTGTGTGTGTGTGTGTGTGTGTGTGTATGTGTGTGTGTGTGTGTGTTTGTTTGTTATTTTGGGTCACACCCAGATGTGCTCAGGGGTTACTCCTGGCTCTATGCTCAGAAGTCGCTCCTGGCAGGCTCGGGGGACCAAATGGGATGCCGGGATTTGAACCATTGTCCGTCTGCATGCAAGGCAAATATCCTACCTCCATGCTATCTCTCCTGCCCCATTCTCTTCCTTTTTCTTTCCTCTTCTCTCCTCTCCTCCTCTCCTCTCTCCACACTGCACCCATTGCACTGAACAGAGTCAGGCCTGATCCCCCTTCACTGCACAGGGAGTTTGTGCCCACCTTCCTCTTAGGCATGGAACAGGATGGGGCCCAGCTCAGGACCACAGCAGGTGTCTCTAAACCCTCTAACAGCCTGAGAGCTCACCATGGCCCTAGGCAATGGCCAGAGTGGGGATAGGGTGGCTGTGCCAGTAGCTCAGAGTGGGTGGGGTAGACAGGACAAGCCTTCTTGCCACGTCTACACCATGTTTTGCTGTATCTACACCCTGCCTGTGTCTGTGTTCTGCAGTGTCTACACTTTGATTGCTATGTCTTCACCATGCTCTGCTGTGTTTATACCCCTTTCTGCCATATCTATACCATGTTTAGCAGTGTCTACACCATGTTCAGCCATATCTACGCTGTGTCCTGCTGGGTCTACACCCTTTTCTGCCCCATCTACACCTCATTCAGCTGTGTCTACACCACAGCCTGCTGTTCTACACCCTATTGTTCTGTGCCTACTTTCCTCTGCATCTGCACGTATGTCTGTGTCAACACCCCTCTCTGCATGTCTACACCCCCTTCTGTCTTTTCCCTTAACCCAGCAGTGATGGAGCAGCTGAGAATCCAGGGTGGGTGGATGGAGGCAGGAAGGAGCAGCCGGGACTCCGCGCCATCCCCCGTCTGTCTGCACCACAAAAGCCCATGTCTGTCTCTTTTCTCCCCACACAATGGCTCTCTGCGGGGGGCAGTGTGGAGGGGCCTCCGCATTGAAAGTTCATCTAGTGGGGAGACAGGAAGAGAAGAAAAGACCCCCTGGCATGTGGGGAATGGCACTCTTACAATAGGGTCGAGATGGGGAGAGGCAGGGGAAGGGCAGAGGTGTCTGTCACTTGCCAAGCTGCCAAGTGGCACCTGAGCAGAGAGTGAGCACTGGTCTGAGGGCGCCAGCAACCCACTGGAGCCGTGGGCTTCAGCCCAAAGTCTGGCCCTGCCAGGCAGAGTGGCCCCCACTCCCTCCTCTGCTGGGCGCCTGGGTCCTGGGGGCCAATTCGACCCATGTCTATGCCTCTCACAGGACATGGTTCCTGCCCACAGCTGGTCAGCACAGCCCCGGCCGGTGTTCACTCCATGCCCAGGTCAGCCCCACCTGGCTGTGAACTCGGAGTCCTGGTCAGTGCCTGGCACTGCAAAGCATAGGGCCAGAGTGGCCTCCCTGTGTCTGTCTGTGTCCCTAACAGGCATCACAGCCCAAAGCTGAGCCCTGGCTTCTTGCCATGATGACTTGAGCCAGGACTCAAGGTTAGGTCAAGTTGTGGCCCGCCCTTTTCCCTCGATCCTGAGTCTGCAGCCTTCAGTCCCTGTCCCGTACATGCCCTGGGCTGACACTGAGGGCTGATGATGCTTCTAGAGTTTTCCAGAGCTTTGAGGCATCAGGTAGGGAAAGGGTGCAGGTGGGGTGGGAGCTTCTGTGGCTTTTCAGTCTGGCTGCTCCCCCAATCCCCAGGCCTTCTGCATTCAATTCAGGGTGCACATTTTGGGGACACCCCCTGCCCTTCCAGAAAGGGGACTCTGCTGAGTTGGGGGCACATGGGGTGACCTATCTTCCCTCTGGGACCCACACAGCAGCCATGTAGTCTCTTGTTGCAGGGACAAGAGTCCAGAGAAAGTCAGGGACTTCCCCTCAGAGTCCCACGGGGTGTCTTACCACAGACATCAGATAACAGAGACTTTCACCTCCAGCTGGGTGTCCTTGTGACAACATAGGGGGTCACCATTTTGTGAGGGACTCACTTTTAAGGGTTTGCATGGATGTCTGCACACACATGTACCAATACACTGTATGTACCACACATGCATTTGTGCACACACACACACAAAGCATACTAACACATATCTAAGGTCATTTGTGTATGACATATGTATATAAGCATGTACGTGACACACAAACACATGTGTATGTGTACATCCTGGCATATATAGGTGCATACAAATATCAAAGGACATGTGTGTTAGCAGGTGTGCATGTAAGGCACCACATGAATGTATAGGTGTGTACACAGATGCATGTATATTTTTAAGGCATGAACCTGGAAACAAGCAAGTACATATGTGTACAGAACACACCATGGACAACTGTGCATAGGTATTTGATGTATATAAACATGTGTGCATAAGCATACATGCACAGCAAAGCATGTATAGACATGGGCATGAGTGTATAGCATTTATGAAAAAGCACATTGCAGGCAAGCATATACAGACATGGTCATTTATGCATAAACATGTATGCACAGACAACGCAAGCACTGGATAGGCACACACATGTATAAGCATGCGTGCATGACACGCATATTCATTGCATGTATGCATGCATTTAAAGCCACAGACATGCATGTGCTCATGTGTATGACATGTATATAAGGGAACATATATAGAGGCATATGCAGTGTACATCTGGACTCTAGGCCTTCCCTGGGTGCCGGCTCAGGTGGCCTGGAATGGGTTCCAGGTGGACTTTTTAGGGGTCCTCAGGCTTCCCCCCTTCCTTACTCTAGGGGGAAGGAGCATGGGGAGGAGGTTCGGGCAGATATCTGGCTTCCAGTTCTCTCTGATCCAGGAGGCCAGCTCTTCCCAGGTATGGGGTTAGGGGACACCCCATGCCGGAGGCCTTCTCCCTAGCTTTGGGGTGCTGGGAGGCTTGGCAGGCCCCCAGCCATTCCCCTATTTCTCCCCTGGACTCCAGGCCTTCCCTGGGTGCCGGCTCAGGTGGCCTGAAATGGGTTCCAGGTGGACTTTTTAGGGGTCCTCAGGCTTCCCTCCTTCCTACTCTATGTCTTTAGTGGGGATTCTTTCTCCATTTCTAAGCAGGTGAATCACTGTGAATATTCTCTGTTCTCCATGGAAAGAGATAGAGTTGAGCCCTTGAGTGCCTGGCTGGAGTGGGACTGAGTCCTGACGTCCAGGTCCAGGCATCTTCCTGCTCCCACCTAAGGCTGCTGCATATCCCCTAAGGCTACTGTGAGGCCTCATTCTGCACTGCTAGGGTCTGGGCACATGCAGACCCACTGGGGATATGGAAGTCTAGCTAGGGCCTTTTCAGTTGTGCACTTGGGGCTGGGGGGAGATGTGGAGAGAGATGAGGCTGTGTGTGCCACAGCCACACTATTGCTCCAGGCCATGTTCCACAGGCCCATGATAGCGGCTTCTCAAATCCTGAGTGCGCACATGCTCATGCACGCGAAGACATTCCAAGGGCACCTGCCTATCAGGCGACAGCCCCCGCCATGCCGCGGCCACGGCCTATCCCTGCTGCCTGGCTCAGAGCAGAAAAGCCGGTTGACTTTCTGCAGCTAAAGCCAAAGCCCATTTTACCAACATGCCCGAGAGCCAGCCACAGCAGTCAATTTGAAGTACACCAGGGCTGGAGCAATAGCACAGCCAGGAAGGCATTTGCCTTGCACTTGGCTGAACCAGGTTCGATTCCTGATATCCCATAAGGTCTCTCCAGCCTGCCAGGAGTGACTCCTGAGCACAGAGTCAGGAGTCACCCCTGAGCACCGCCAAGTGTGGCACAAAAACGAAAGGATAAAAGGTAAGAAGGATAAGCAGCACTCGCTGTGGTAGGCCTTACCTGGGTCTCCCAGGCCCTTCTGTGACCCCAGCCTCCCGCCTCGCCTCTTCCTCTCCCAGGTGCACAGGTTGGTCCAAGACCGGCTGCTGGCGGCTGTGCAGGCACCTACCAGCAGGTGGCAGCAGATAGCAAGAAAGAGCCAGAAATCGGTCCCAGGTCAGCTCAAACTGACGTTTAGCAGAAAACAAAATCCCAGCGTGGAGGGGCCAGTGGTTTTCACAGGAGAGGACAGGACGAGACTAGACTGGGTGTAGGGAAGAACCAAAGATTTGAGAACCAAACTTGACCTTTGGGCTGTGCTTGCTAAGTGCTACAACAGGGAGCTCTGTGATATATTTAATAAATAAAATCGAGGAAGACAACTGGGCTCAATGACTCATTGTCAGGTTTCCTCTAGAAAAGCTCAAAACTCACTGCACTGCAGTGGCGGCCTCCCAGAGACTCAGATGTGGGTATTGTGTACACAGCCAACCTGGTACACAGCCAGGGTCACACAGCCAACTAGACACATAGGTGTACAGATACATGCTTGCCCAGCTGTGCACTCACACACACAGACACACACAACTATGGACAAATACGCATATTCACTCAAGGCATATTTGCCCAAGCAGTACACACACAAACACATTCACAACAGATCCATGCAATACACTCATGCCCACCCACCCACATCTGTAAATTCTCACACATGTTTGCACATCCCTACACTGATACACACCCGAGTGCAGTATTCACATGCTAGAGCACACAGGTACACCCAGAGCACATATGCGCACACACACCTGTACACACACTCATACACATGGACTCAATTCTTGCACATATTCATGCACAGGTATTGCATGAACTCAGGCAAATGTATGCACAACTTATGCAGCAATGTAACACATTCTTACATATGCGCACACACACACGCAAATGCACAAATTCACACGTGGCCTTTACTCAAGATGAGCGCAGATCCCTGAGACTGTCATCCTGGTTTCTCTGATCTTCCTGTGTTCCAAGCACATGGCCTGTTCATGCAGCAAACAACAAACCCAGAGCCAGCACAGTCTCTGAGCACAAACTCTTAAGCACAGATTCTGAGCACAAATCCCAAGCACTTTTGCAGGGTGCAATGAGTTCTCTATCTCTGTGTTGTTTGCGTGGGCTGATATGTGCATCCGGGTGGCAAGTGTCCTGACTGCAGAGAAACTGCACACATACTGGAGGACTCGGGCAATGCTGGGATGTCTCAGGCTTGTAGCATCACAAGATCCTGCAGCTGATCCAAGCTCTGGACAGAGTGGGGGAGCCAGGTCCAGTGAAGGTGAGAGAGGGCGTCTCCACCCTGGACACTGCGATCTCAAACCTGGCCAGTTATGGGCACCCAGCTGCGCTCTCCCCTCTGGCATTGACCATTATCAGGTGGCCTCTCTATGGCTCTCATGAGTTGTCACCCACCGAGATCTCACAGAGCTGCCATCTGATTCTGTCATGCATCATACGCTTTCAATCACAGGTCAGCTCGGAGCATTGAGCTCTTCCCAGAGCAGGAGAGTCAGGCCCTGTTTACCCTGTGGGGGCCCCATAGAGTCTGCAAATTTGTGCATGGGGTGCAGATTGAGCTGTTACCCATCTGTACCCTCCCCTCCACCCCCTGTCTTCCTCTCCTCCCCTCCCTCACTTCCTTCTCTCCCTCCATCTTTCCCTCTTTCCTCCTCTCCCCTCTTCTCTCTTTCCTTCTCAGTCTCTCAGTTCTCTCTCCCCTCTCTTCTCCCTCCCCCCTCTTGTTTTTTTTTTGTTTGTTTTTTGAGTCACACCTGGCAGTGCTCAGGGGTTACTCCTGGCTCTATGCTCAGAAATTGCTCCTGGCAGACATGGAGGACCATACGGGATGCTGGGATTCGAACCACCGTCCTTCTGCATGCAAGGCAAATAAATGCTTTACCTCCATGCTATCTCTGGCCCCATCTTCTCCCTCTCTTGACTACCTCTCTCTACTTCTTTCTATTCTCTCTTTGTTCTTCTCCCCCCTTTTCTCTCTTTGCCTCCCCTCTCCTATCTGCTTTTTCCCCACTCACCTCTCTTTTCCACCTCTCCCTCTCCCTCTCTCTCCTTTCTCCCTCTCTCTTCCCTCACACATGTCTTCTTCCCTTTCCTGGTCAAACACATCTGCAGGATCTAAACATGAAGAACCAACCTGGAAAACTTCCTCCCAGACCACTAGGGCCCCCAAACTTCTATTTTGGCCCTTATCTTTCCATGAAGAGCTTCTTGTGTGGCCCTTGTTCTTCACATGAAGAAACACCTCTGTGGACCCTCATTCTTCTATGAAGAGCTTCCCGTGTGGGTTTCATTCTTCCATGAAGAGCTTCCCGTATGGCCCTCATCCTTCTCAGAGGGCTGGTGCCTTGTGGTTCCAGGCAGTGGTCATTGGAATGAGACTCCAGTGCACAGTCACAGCCTCCTGGATGGTCAGACAGGAAGTGGGGATTTCCCTGGAATGAGGTCTGTGGGATCCCAGGAGCAACAGAAGCCCACACACTGAGCAGCTGCTCTGAGCCACCACAAAAAAGAATAGTGTACATGGGCATAGAACGGGACTGTCAGTTCACACCTTGAGCTCATGGTTGGACATGAAAGGCTGATGCTTCCTTGGAACTTGGTACCTGAGAACCAAGGTAGCATTGCTGAACCACCGAGACATGAATCTCACTTGGATTCATGGTGCCAGACCTGGCAGAGGGTGAGCTTAATATACTCTTCAGAAACAAAGGTGGCATTAACAGTGATCACATCAGTCTGAATGCCTGTTGCTCGAATGCTCCAGAATGTCCCACAAGTTACAGGTCTCCATTTACAGGAGCTGTTAGGAACCTTTATTTCCTGTGGGAGTCCTAGCTTGAATGCACCTTGTGGTCTGCTTGGGGATGCCTTGTTGTGTACTGGGTAACATCATGGGATCTTGGCCTTTGGGTTGGAGCTTGGATTTCACCTCCAACACCGTGGAGGAGCCACTGAGCATGTTGGGGGTGATAGGCTAAGCTCCCACTCACCGGATAGGGTGCCCTGAGTGCCTGACAGGATTGTTGCTGGAGCAAGCAGACATTCTGAGACAGATGAAACAAGGGTGATTTGTCAGGCAAGATTCAGTACTCTGATTTAGCCAGGTGTCTTCTCGGTACCCCAGTGGTGGGGGATCCTAGAGGGAAATGGAAGTATTCATGCTATGTGGTCATGGAGATGCCCACCCGTGCTTCTGGGGAGAGATTTGGGATTTATTATCTCTTCCGGCTCTAAGGCAACAGCCTTCAGGAGGCCTTCAGGGACTGTAGGGAACAAGGCAGCTTCCTGCAAAGAAGCAAGGGGAGGGGAGATTGAAGAGGGGGTGGGCCTGGGGGGGGCAGACGGCCTCTTGGCCACCCACCCAGATTAGGTGTCAAAGTCTGAGTCAGCCTCTTGCTAGATTGATGTGTTTTTCTGGTGAGAAACCTTCCTGAGTGTAAAGTGTGTTCAACACTTCGGTGACATTTGGGGTCAGGCGCACAGCACAAAGTGTACATTAACTTCAGTTGGGATGTTAATTTGGTGGCCATAAAACACTCTGGTAAAAGTAACCCCCGCCCCCACTTCCAACAGGATCAGGCTCCACGCAGGAGCCAAGGAAGGGAAACAATCGCTGCCAGTCCTTTGAAGTCCTCAGCACTGGTCTCTTTCTCAGCTGGCTTAGGAGCTCTGAGCCCTTCCCACTCGGTTATTTAAAGCCACTTGTCTGGGGTTGACCAGATGTCTTAGTCGAGGCACGGTCCAGGCCTCCCTCTCTGATGAGAAAGAAAGTCCTTTTGGGACCTGCTAACTAGTTCTAGATTTCGTCTAAGGGGGATCACCGCATGCTGCAGGGAAACAGGGACCATGGGGCTATGGTTTTAGGGTTTGTTGTTGGCATCGAAGAGGCCTTGAGTAGCTTCCTGAATGTGGCTGTCCTCTCTGAAGTTGGGGTGTCCAATGTCTGAATGCAACCTTCTTTTCACTGCGGTCCTTTCCCATCTGTGCTAACATGTGTCTCCCTATTCTACCTGTTAGGCCTCTAGTCTTGAGTTTTATCCTGTTTATGTCATTTTCCCCTTGGAATATCCTGGGGCCCACAGAGGAGCATAGAGCCAGTTGGAGAAGCACTGGTTCAGGAAACCCTGAAGAAAACAGCCCCCTATGGTAGCCTTCAGTTTAGGGACTTTTCTCAGGCCAAACAACCGGCAGCCTTTCAGAAGGTGGCAGCTGTGTCATGAACAGAGACGAGATGACATGAGAGGATGTTTGTCAATGTAGAAACAGCGACTGTGGGGACGTTTGCTTCCAGGGCCCAGGACTATGCTCATTCTTGGCCCTCAGAGCTGGCCCCCACTGTGCACATAGGCGGCCCCTTTTCACCCTCGAGATGCTTCCTTTTGTCCCTGAGGATGTCCTAGCAGGTTCTTTCTCCTCTAGGTTGCAGAGATTTTGTCCGAGCTCCTAGGCCTCCTTCTTTTCTTCTCACCTTATTCCCAAGTCTAAGCCCAGAGAACTGAACATTCAGATTCAACACCAGAAGCCCTGATGGGTGTGGGTGGCTAGAACAGACCTTCTTGTGTCATGATGGAGGCTCAGAAGACAGGAAGCATGTCAGAGTCCGTAGGTGAGTCAGTCCTATAGTCACCCTTTGCCCCAGTGGCCTGTGCTCACCCAACACCCATCCACCATCATGGGCCCTTCTGGAAACAGGTCCCCTCCCTTGTTCTTTCTCACTGGGAATTTCCCTGCTCATGACCTTGCTGGCAAAGAGAGTTTTGAGGTGACAGGAGTGTTTGCAGGCTGTGGGTAAGTTGCAGAAAAACTGGTTTTCCTTCATGATCTTGTGTGTCTTGAATGGTCCCTGCAAATCCCAAGCACCCTGGCTTGGGTTGATCAATATTCCCTGCAGACTTGGAGCCAGTTCTCTCTCTCTCTCTCTCTCTCTCTCTCTCTCTCTCTCTCTCTCTCTCTCTCTCTCTCTCTCTCTCTCTCTCTCTCTCTCCCTCCCCACCCCCTCTGCAGGTGCACAGATCAGTGCAGAGGAGAAACATGTCTCAGGGTTTCCGGCAGTATTGACCAAGTCAGGACCAGGGGAAATGCACCATTAGGGAGGGGAAGGGGCCTCAGATGTATACTCTGAGTGTGGAAGGGACTACATCAGTGGTCCCCAAATTATGACCTGAATGCCACATGCGGCTAGCCAAGGACACTTACCTGGCCCATCCAATTTTTTGGCTGCTGATGCCTGTCCTGATTAGCACCTGACTCATCCCGGCCCACAATACTCATGTGAGGGATGCGTGCCACACTCTCCAACTCCCTTCTTTCTGTGTCTGACTCCTCCTCTCAGTCTGAGGGGTCCTCAAAAGCAGGCCCCTAGTTCCCATTGAAATACTGGCACGTTTGTTGACTTTACTCGACTTGTTCTTCATTTTAAATATATTTGTCCCCTCCCTTTTTTTGGTTTTTGGGTCATACCCAGTGACACTCAGGGATTACTTTTGGCTATGCACTCAGAAATTGCTCCTGTTTTGGGGGACCATATGGGATGCTGGGGGATTGAACTGTAGTCCTTCCTAAGCTAGTGTGCTCAAGGCAGATGCCTTACTGCTTGTGCTACTGCTCTGGGCCCTTGTTCCCATTTTTAAATTTCAAAATAAATTATGTGCAGTGTGCATAGGAATTTATTCATAGTTTTTAGAAGTGCAATGCACTATCCATTGTGTGACAGAGCCAGGCGTATTCATAGTTTTTATTTTTAAACTCCAGTCCGGCCCTCCAATGGCCTGAGGGACAGCAATCTGTCCTCATTTAAAAAGTTTGAGGACCCCTGGACTAGAATGTTCACAGCCCATCTCACCAGGTCCCTTTCAAGATCCTTCAGAGCTAGGAGCTTTCTCCTGCTTCGTATTCTCCTTTGGATGTTCTAGGTGCCCGTGCCTGCCTGGGGCTGGCATGGAGGGACACCGAAGCAGTCAGCAGATGGTGAATTCAGGGGGCAGCATTGGCTCTTCTCCCCTCACTTCCACTCTACCTTTAGTTTTTGGCAGAACAGGGGAGCACTGGCGTTGGGTTTTGCTGAGCTCTGTAAAAGCACTGATCAAATATTTTCTCTTTTCTTTTCATCAGATCACAGGAGAGGGAGTTTTCTCTCGCTCCCTCCTGCCACTCAGCGTCGCAGGAACTGTCAGTGGGAAACTGACAGGGATTTGTTACCATCAACAAAGAATCACTCCGTTCCCATCCTACCAACACATGTCACAACAGAGGCAAAGGCGCTGGGTGACAGGAGAGACTCGATCCGGGGAGCTTGGAGCCTGCTGTTGCCTTGTGGTGTCGAGAAACTGCAAGTGTCAGGCTTAAATACTATGGGTCAGAGAGCCTGATGCTCCCCTGGCAGAATATGAGACTCGTATTCAACACTTTTCAGGTCAGCTGGTTGGTGGTTGGGCCTCACTGCCTTCCCATGATGGGGAGCAAGGGGGCCGTGTGGCTATGTCAGTTCCCAAGCTCTCCTTCACCTCTTTCTAGTGCTAGTCGGTCCCTCCATGTGTCCCGGAACCTGATCCCCACTCGGGACCAGGAATCCACCTGAGGAGCTTGGCCAGATTGCTTCTGGCGGCCTCTGCTGGGTTCTCTGAGAGGAGAAAGGGGCACATTTACCCACAGTGGGCATCTGAGAGGCCATATGCACATCAGGCCACTGGTGTGCATGTGGCAGAGCCACAGTGAAACACCCACAAGCTGCCTGCAATGCTTGAGCATGCCCAACCCATGCTTGATGCTCTGTTGCTTGATTTCCTGACCAATGAGATGATGTCAAACAGCCCTAGTAGTACTGAAAGATGAAATGGACTTTGGGCTGAGCCCCGTGAGTGAGTGATGAAGAATAAGTGCAAATGGCCTGGGGTCTGAACAGTGACAATGACAGCCCCACATTTCTGTACCTCATCCAGAGATGAGCCATGTAGTGGAGTGAACATGGAGCACAGAGGTGGTGGGTCTCAATTGTGCAAAAGCCACCCCCGTGGGCTGGGCCAGTGCTCTGGGCCTCTTCAAAGGGACTGCAAAGTGCTAATTTCCACGAGCCATTAAAAAATCTTTCTTTAAGCATCATGATTACAAACATGTTTGTAGTTGAGTTTCAATGATAAGAAAAGACACCCCCTTCACCAGTGCAACTTTCTCATCACCAATTCCCCCATCTCCCTCCCCTCACCACCTACCTGTATTTGGGACAGGCATTAAATTGATCTCACTCAGTATCATTGTCATGATAGTTGTTGGTGTAGTTATTTTTCTAACTGCACTCACCACTCTTGTGAGTGGCTGGTCCTTTCGAACCTCATCTCTATTGTCTTTTATTACCATACTGTCTTTTATTTTTCTTAAATTTCACACATGAGTGAGACTATTTTGTGTCTATTTCTCTCCCTCTGACTTATTTCACTCAGTATAATAGTTTCCATGTTCATCCATGTATAGAAAAATTTCATGATTTCCCCCCTGACAGCTGCATAGTATTCTATTGTATATATGTACCACAGTTTCTTTAGCCACTCATCAGTTGTTGGGCATCTGGGTTATTTATAGATTCTTGCTATTGTAAATAGTGCTAAAATGAATGTAGGTGTGCAGAAGGCAATTTTATATTGTGTTTTTGTGTTCTTAGGGTATATCACTAAGAGTGATATAGCTGGATCATATGGGAGCTCAATTTACATTTTTTGAGGAATCTCCATATTGGTTTCTGTAAAGACTGGAGTAGAATATGAGATTTGTTGTTTACAAAATCAAATGCAACTAAGAACAACAGGAAATGAAGTGAGTTCAGATCCACCCCATAACTGTGGAAGACACAGTCCTTGAAGAGACAACGCTGAGGTTTATGAAGGGGTAGCTCACCTGTGGAGTTTCTTATGACACAAGAAACATCAGTGAAACACTGGCATGTGTCTTGATCTGCATGAGAAATGCTGAGACATGTGGCATGTCTTACTGGTGTGTACAAGCTTTGGGAGGAAAAAGCTGGTCTGGATGGAAGGTGGAACCAGCATTCTCCTGAGACCCTTCATTTGCCAGTGGGGTTGGTTGGTTGGTTGGTGTGTTCTGGGCCATATCTGGCTATGCTCAGGGCATCATCCTGGCTCTATGCCTGGTGGTTGTTCCAGGTGGTTTTCAAGGAGCCAATCAGGAAGAATTCATGAGTGTAGATTTAGGAACAATTACTGAGAGCCACCAGGTATGGCCAATAAAAGGAAAGAAAGAAAGAAAGAGAGCAGGGAGAAAGAGAGATGGAGGGACAGAGGAAAGAAGAGAGAGTGGGAGGAAGGAAGATGGAAGAGAAAGAAAGAAGAAGGAAGGAAGGAAGGAAAGGAAGAAATAAAAAAAGAAGGAAGGAAGGAAAGGAAGAAATAAAGAAAGAAATAAAGAAAGAAGGAAGAAAGAAGAAAGAAAGAAAGAAAGAAAGAAAGAAAGGAAAGAGGGAAGGAAGGAAGGAAAGAAGGAAGGAAGAACCACAGTCATCTTTTTTCTGTATTATCTCTCCGGCCCCATTTTATTTTTAACGCTGTGGATACCTTCTTCTACTGATGAAAAACTAGGTTGTCTGACTACATTTTGGTTTGAATTGATAGAATTGGAGGTTACAATGGAGAGAGGGACTTCTCATGGTGCTTGCTTTCCAGACTGACCCATGAGTTTGGGACTGGGCATATGGGTCATTCCGCCTCATTCCATTTTGTGCAGATATACTCTACCAGGGGTCTCAAACTCAATTTACCTGCGGGCCGCAGGAGGCAAAGTGGGGGTGATCCTTGAATGCAAAGTCAGTAGTAAGCCTTGAACATTGGGGGGTGTGACCCAAACAACTAAAACAAAACAAAACAAAACAAAACAAAAAAAGATTTCTTTAGGGCAGGGCCACAAAATGTACGAAGGGCCGCTTGTGGCCCGTGGGCCGCAAGTTTGAGACCCCTGCTAGTCCTTACATCCCTGCTACTTCCTCCTGCTCGCCCTCCTCTTCCTTCTTGGCACCTCAGCCTTGACAGTACCCGTTGCTTTTTGGTTCCGGTAAAACTGCTATTTTGAAAACCTTGCTTTGGAGACACTGTTCCTCGTGGGACCTCATGGGATCAGCTTTTCTTCAGTGAAAACCATGCCCTGGAGTCTGCGTGTGTGGAAGTCACTCCCCTCTTGTGGCAGTGGATGCTCTGTGGTCTGGCTCTGTCACCGTCTGCTCATCTTTTGAGATGCTTTGTTGGCTTCCAGTCCTGGGTTTCTGCCCCAAAAGCTGTGCTGGACAGTCGTCTACAGACCTTTTGTGTTGATGTAAGTTTTCATTTTTTTTCCAGAATAAATGCCTATGAATGCCATACTCAGATTATATGATGAGCAAATGCTTATTTGTTTCAGAAACTGCCAAACTCTTCTCCACCCATGGCCCTACAGGATGTACCAATTTCTTGAATAAAGGGTTAAAGGATGAGGTGAGGGGTTTAACTGGCAGGACAGGGTGGATCAGAGGAAGGAGACAAGGTTGGGAGGCACCACCATGGGAAAAAAGTGTAATCTTGTTTTGGACTGTGCAAAGACATTCACTCCAGCGACTGTTCAAGAGACCCAGATTTTCCACATTCTCTCCATCATTGGGTGTTGTTACTAATTTTCGTTTTAGCTCTGGTTAGAGATGGGTAGCAGTGTTCTGGCATGGTCTGACCTGGCACAAGAACATCTTTCCTGAGCACATGGGTGTGGGATTACTAAGATTGGTTTATTTTACCTCACTCAGTATATGCCTTGTTGCTCATTGGTTGAGAGAAATCTTGGGATGTAACACCTTGGATTGGTGATAAGAACACCTCGTCCCACCTCCAGGTGTGATAATTTTCCTTAGATTAAATACTCGGATGGAGAGAAAGTCACCGTTTCCTGAACTCCTTTGAGCTGGTGGCTTTCTAGGAGCTAAGGATAAACATGAGGGAACTCCTGAAAATCCTTCTCTCTCTCTCTCTCTCTCTCTCTCTCTCTCTCTCTCTCTCTCTCTCTCTACCTCTCTCTCTCTCTTCCTCTCTCTCTCTACCTCTCTCTCTCTCTCTTCCTCTCTCTCTCTACCTCTCTCTCTGTCTCTCTCTGTCTCTCTCTCTCTCTCTGTGTGATTTATTTTCCAGACCACCCCGTGTCTCTCCAGTGTTCTTGTATGAACCTGAGGACTTTATTCAATACATGGCAATGAATCAGAATTGGCCTACTCAGTTCACTGTCTCCTGTGTCCTTTGCCCAGTTTTCACTTGATTTGCTTTATTTTCTCATGGGGCCAACTTTTTTTTTTGTTTGTTTTTGGGTCACACCTGGTGATGCTCAGGGGTTACACCTGGCTATGCACTCAGAAATTGCTCCTGACTTGGGGGACCATATGGGAGGCTGGGAATCAAACCGATGTCCATCCTGGATCAGCTGCGTGCAAGGCAAATATCCCACTGCTGTGCTATCACTCTGGCCCCTCCTGAGGTCAGCTTTTGAGGATGCTTTGTAGTTCCTGAGACTGTGCCCTGGTTGATTATCCCATGAACTTTCTCTTGGACTGGAATTGGCCTGTTCCTTCTGCACAGAAAGAAGTTTAGATATTCACTTGTCTTCTGTGGGTGCTACTCCCAGTTGGCTGCATTGGAGATCAGGCCATATTCCACTGGCCCATCTCTGAACCAAGGAAAAATTTTCCATGTTGATGAGGTACAAAGTGTGAGAGTTTTTCTTTTCTTTCATATTTTTGTTTTAAACTCATTTTGTGATTATTTTTTAAATATATAAATCTTTATTTAAGCACCATGATAATAGTTATAGTTTGTAGTTGGGATTCAGTCATAAACAGAGCATCCCCCTTCACCAGTGCAACATTTCCACCACCAATTCCCCTTCTGCCACACTCCAGCCTGTATTCTCGACAGGCATTCTATTCTCTCTTTCTTTGACATTGTCATGCCTGGGATAATTTTACAATGTGTGGGCATTTATTTTATACTCTCTCATCTCCTACTTTGACTCTTAGGAGAAAATAATAAAAACTAGAGCAGACATCAATGCTCTTGAAATGAAAAACAAAACAAAACAAAGGGACAATGAAACCAGAAGCTGCTTCTTTGAAAACATAAATAGGATATACAAAACTTTAGGTAGACTCACAAGGAAAAAAACCAGCAAAACTTCAAATAAATAAGATCAGAGAAAAAAGGAGATATTGCAACAAATTCTTCTGAAACAGAAAAGATCCTAAGAGATTATTAAACCCTTCACTAGCCAGCTGGAGAGCTTATAAGAAATTGATAAATTTCTGGATGCATATAAGTTTTCAAAATTAAATGAGGAGGAAGTAGGAAACATGAACAAACCAGTCACAAGTGAGAAAATGAAAAAAGTAATAATAAAAACCTTCCCCAAAACACAAACTCTGGCTCAGAACAGAAGGGTTCTTTGGCAGATCTAGCAAAACTTCAAATAAAACTAAATAACTGCACTATGCTTTTCAAAATATTGAAGAAACAGAAATCCTTGCTACCAGCTTCTGTGTAGATTCTTTTTTTTTTTTTGGTTTTTGGGTCACACCCGGCAGCGCTCAGGGGTTACTCCTGGCTCTATGCTCAGAAATGGCCCCTGGCAGGCACAGGGGACCATATGGGATGACGGGATTCAAACCACCGTCCTTCTGCATGAAAGGCAAATGCCTTACCTCCGTGCTATCTCTCTGGCCCCATAGATTATTAGTTATATTAATAACCCAAACAAATAGAAATATTATATAAAAAAGAAAGCTTCAGGTCAACAGCAGTGATGAACATTGTTGCAAAAATCCTCTCAACAATATCTTTGCAAACCTAATTCAACAATATATCAGAGGGTCATATATCAGGATCAAGTGGGATCCATCAGTGGTTCAACATATGCAACTAAATTAATGTCATATACCATATTAACAGAAAGACAATAACTCATTTATTTGGACCATTTATTTTTGGTTTTTATATTTTTCAGCAAAATAACCCCTCTCAGATAAACCCAAAGAAAATAAACTCTATTCCCCTTTGTGTTAACTGCTACCCTCTTCATACATATTTAATATAATATTTTAATACAATTTTTTGGTTTTTGGGAAAAACTCAGGGCTGATTCTTGACTCTGAGCTCAGGGATCACTCCTGGAGAGGATTGGGGACTATGTATAATGCTGGGGATCAAACCTGGTTGGCCACATGCAGGCCTTACTCAATGTAATATTTCTCTGAGCCCTCCACACATATTGTAAAGGAATAATTTATCTGCAAAAATATCCTCCTAGGACTTTGATGGGAATTTTATTAAGTGTAGTAACTTGTGTAAAATTGATAGATCTAAATTGTGCTGTCTTCCAGTTCATGAACATGGTATGCCTCTCATATTGAGACATTATTTAAATTCTTTCATCAGAGTTTCATAGTTTGGCATAAAAGTTCTCTATACATTTAATCGTGTTTTGTGTAAATATTTTGTGTTTTTTCTGAATGGTTGTATGTGACTTTGCTTTCTCCTCTCATTGATTTCTAGTCTCAAAAACATGCTTGGTTTTGTATGTTGCTCTTGGTTCTGGAACTTTAGCACACTCATGTCTTAGTTCTTGAATTATTCTATAAATTAGATGAAATTTCTACATGTATAACCTGCAACTAGGAATTATTTGATTTCTTCTTTTCCTATCTGGGCACCTGTTATTCCATCTTCTTGCCCTAGGGCTGTGCTCAGTGTAGGTGGTGAGAACAGATATACTAGGATTATTTTGGTCTGGTGGGAGAAAGTGTCAGTATTAATGAGTCAGTGCCCCCCTTTATACCTAGTTTTATGAGATATATCATGAATGGGTATTGAATTTTTTCAAGTATCTTTTCAGCATTAATTGGAATTGTGATGCTATTTTCTTCTTTAGCCTTTTAATATAGGGGATATATTGATTTAATTTTAAATATTGAATCTTTCTTGCACCCCTGGAATGAACTACACTAGCTTATCATAGATAACTAGACATAGGATTCCTGGATTTTATTTATTATAATAAAATAATAATTGGGTAGCTGAGTTCTTTTTGAGTCACTTTGTGATTTCTTTTATTTTCTATTTAATTGTGATGTATATCAAATTGTAATTTTTCTTTTTTATACTATCTTTGCCTGGTTTTGACTCAAGAAATAACTGACTTTATAAAATTAATCTTCCATTTTCTAAATGTAGCAGTTTGTAGTTCTTTAATTGTCTTGTAGGTTTCTATACTGAAATTGGGTGTTGTGCCTTTTCTCAGTACTGTATTTTTTAAAGATTGAGTTACTCCAATGATATATTTTAGATTTTAGATGACATGGGATAGTTTGCACTTTCTGAGAAATTGGTCATTTAATCTGTGTTGTCAGATTATATATAGAGAGTTGTTTGTGGTTTTCCTTTCTCACTTGATGTCTGTAATTATGTCCCTCATTTCTTTCCTGATATGAATCATTTCTTCCACTTATTTTAATCATGCAAGAACTTTGTTATTTTTCTTGATCATTTCAAAGAACTAACTCATTTTTTTTCTCTATTGGTTTTCTGTTTTAAATCTCATTGATTTTTGCTCTTGTCTTTATTATTCCCTTCCACCTGCAAGATAAAGGTTATTTTGCTCTTGGGTTTTCTAGTTTCTTGTCATGGGCATTTAGATTATGGATTTGTAAGTCTTTCTCTTTTCTAACGTAAGCATTTAGTGCCATATATACCCCTTACTCCACGACTTTATTTCCATATCACCAATTTTGATAAATTTCCACACTCATTCAATGTATTTTTAAAATTTCCCTTGGGGACTTTCTCCTTGACTCATTAGTTATTCAGAAGTTTTGGACAGTTTCTGAATGTTCGGCATCTTTCTTGTTACAGATTCATAATTTGATTTTAGTTTCTACAGTGAGTGTTTGCAGTTTCATTTAAATTCCTTTAATTTGGCAAAGTTTCTTTTTGTGGTGAGTATATGGTCTATTCTGGTGATGAACAGCTGTTTTGAACAGGGTGTTCTATAAATACTAGTTACATCTATAGATGTCAAGTGGGTCTAAAATGTCAGTTTACCTATATTCTTGCTGATTTTCCTACCACTTTTGTATCAAATTTTTTGACATTATTGTTATTATCATTATTATTTTGTTATTTGGACCACACCTGGTGTTGCTCAGGAATGACTCCTGGATCTGCACTCAGATATTTTATGGCTGAGTTCAGGGGACCATATGTGTTGATTAAATCAAACCTAGGAAAGCCATGTGCAAGGCAAATGTCTTAGCTACTGTACTGTCACTCTGGACCCAAATTTTCTGACTTTTTATCAACTATTTTTTTTTGTTTTTGTTTTTTGGGCCACACCCGGTGGTGCTCAGGGGTTACTCCTGGCTGTCTGCTCAGAAATAGCTCCTGGCAGGCACGGGGGACCATATGGGACACCGGGATTCGAACCAACCACCTTTGGTCCTGGATCGGCTGCTTGCAAGGCAAATGGCGCTGTGCTATCTCTCTGGGCCCTATCAACTATTTTTTTTTAACAAACTTTTTAGAATGTAGAAAAGTTTATTGGAAAGTAGAGGAGAAAGGAGAAGGAACTCCCCATGTTGGGAGGAATTTTGTGGGATCACAGCATAAGACTAAATTCTCTATCCACTCTTAAGTGAGAAGTGAAATCTCTAATGGCCATTTTATATTTATCAACCTAAACTTTCAATTCTACTATTTTTTGCCACATATATCTTCACTAATCTACAGTTTGATGTTCACATATTTGATGCTCACACGCAGATCAATACTTATTTGATCATTGTATAATATCTTTGACAATTTCTTCTCTGTGAAGCCTACTATATGCTATATATTATACATAGCTTACTATGTACTATATATATATATTTTTTGTTTGTTTGTTTGTTTTGGGCCATACCCAGTGGTGCTCAGGGGTTACTCCTGGCTGCCTGCTCAGAAATAGCTCCTGGCAGGCACTGGGGACCATATGGGACACCGGGATTCGAACCAACCACCTTTGGTCCTGGATCGGCTGCTTGCAAGGCAAACGCCACTGTGCTATCTCTCCGGGCCCCCTATGTACTATTTTTTAATATAGGCACTCTTTCTTTTAATTGATGTTGCATGCATAGCTTTTTCATTCTTTTACTTTTTATTTTTAAATTTGATTTACTTTTTTATCCTTTTACTTTTTCACTTTAATACAACCTCGGCTATGCTCAGGAGTTACTCATGGCTTTGCACTCAGGAGTCACTCATCACAATACTTTGGGGACCATGTAGGATGCAGGGGGGCGTGTTGAACAGGCAACTGTCAGCTGTGTGCAAGATAAGTGCTCTACCTGCTATATTATCTCTCTACCTGTTTCTCCTTTTACTTTCTATCTGACCATTTACTTATACTGATATGAGTTTGTTGTTGACATCATATAGTTGAATACGTGTCTCCATACATTCTGAAAAATCTCAATTACTTGGCATATTTACACCATTCACATTTAATGCAATCATCAAGGCCTTAGGTCATATGCTTATTTGTTTTCTGTTTTATTTATTATATTTTTATATCTTTTCTTGGATAATTTCATTATTTCAGATTTCCACTCTGATTTGCTTACAGTGCTTTAGGAACTATTTTTTTGGTATATAGTTTTAGTGTAGCTCTGGGAATTATTTTATGCACGTATCTTTTAGTTTAAGTTACAGCGCTCTCATTAAACCAGCTCAAATGAAGTATAGATATTTTTCTCCCTTCATGTTCATTTCCCTCCCTCATTTATAAAATAACTTTCTTAATAATTTCTTCTCTCTACATGGAAGTTCACATTATACACTGTCATTAGATTTGTTTCAGTAGTCATATATAATTCAGAAAATAAAGAGGTGAAGGACATTCTAATGTACTTCTCCACATTTTTCTCTTTCAATTAATTTTTTTATTTCTTAATATTCCAAGATCCTTAGAGTTTTCTTCCTGTGCAGGGAATTTCTTTTAGTCCTTCCTTTTGGGCTGGATTGGCCAATTACACAACTCTTCAGATCGCTTCATCAGAAATGATTGGTTTCTCCTTTGTTCTTGGGTGTCCAATTGTGGGTTAATATTTCTGTTCTGTCTATCAGAATTGGCCAGCCATGGAGAATAGAATTCTGCTCTCATTTTTAATAATTTTTCTCCATTAGGAAAGATATTATTTCATACACATCAAAGATTTTCCTCTAAAATTTTCAAAATTTGACTCTTATGCATCATGTCATGATTTCTTGGGTTTTATTGTATTTGGGGTCTTCTCTTATCATTGATTCTGTTTGCTGCATTTGAAATTTGAATATTCATGTATTTTTGGTTCCCCATTCTTTTTTATTCTCTCTGATGTCATGAGATGAAATATTATGTCATAGCCAATAGGTTCTATCTATAGTTGTTGCTTTTTTCTCCCCAATCTACTTTCTGTTTGAAATCTAGTAAAATGAACATTGGGTAGAAACAAATTTTATACATCTATCTTCCAGCTCACTGATTCTTTACCTACTCTCCATTCTTCTGTTGAATGAAGCTATTAGGTTATTTTTAAACTTCAGTTATTTTTTAATCCTAAAATTTTTATTCTTTTATCCATTCTATTGCATTTCAAAGACTTTCTATTCTTTTAATTATTGTTTCAGCTGTGACTGACTGTTGGCTGATGTCTCTTATGACGAATGCCCTAAGTCTCTGTGAGATAATTCCAGCGTCTCTATTATCTCTGCTGGTGCCTATCGATTGTCTTTTCTCATGGAATGAAGGTTCTTTTGCTTCTTGCGGTAATGAACCATTATTGATCGAAACCTGGGCACTCTTGTGTGAGTTCTGCTCAGCAGGGCACACCTGACAGTGCTCTGATGTGCAGGAAACTGGAGGTCTTTGGACTGGCAGGAGAGTCCCAATCCTGCCTGCCCTCTGCTGATGAGGGAGAACATGTGGTGAGGACGGTGGTGACAAGTGCTCCCATCACTGGAAACCTCCCCAGGATCCTCTGAGAGAGATGGGGTGGCCTCTCTGTGTCCTTTGACCTTTTGGGGGCTGCCTTGACCCCTGTTCTCTCTGCTCCACTCCAGCCTATGTGCAAGGCTCTGTGACCTGGTAGGTGGCCAGACAGGGTCCAGATGGTTTTTGACACACAACAGGGAAGATTGAGAGGCCCCACATGAACTTCTGATAGTGCAAAGGAAGATCGTCTGTGAGGACAGGGAGACATCTGCATGACTGAAGCACTCTCCTGTCTACCTCTATCCTCCCTCACCCCTTCTCCCTATCTCCCTCTCCCCACATTTCTCCTCATCACATCTTCCCTGGTTTCTCAGATGCACTTGCAGTTTTCCTCACAAAGTGCTTGACATAGTCTCTCTCATTCAACCCACAAACAACTCATACACTTGCATTTCTCTGAGTCTGGAAAATTCTGAGCCCAAAGTAGCAGCTTCCATGGTTCAGGGACCTTCTGTGACTTTCTCTGCAGAAGGGAGTGAGAAAAGGCCTGGAGAGGGCACAGACCAGGGGACCAGGGCTTTTTTGGGCCAAGCTGCTTCTATGTTCTGGAGAGAGGTTGGAGAGAGGCTGCTTAAAAGGTTAGCCTAGGTGGCTAGGGTGTATTAATAGTAAAGCTTCATGTCTCCTGAAATCTGACTGCTGTGGATTATTTCCTCGCCACTACCTTGAACCCTGGGGACCTGGGGATTTCTCTGGGTCACTCAATCCCACCAGCCTCATGTGGGCTCAGCTGGGCTCAGTGTCCACGTTTCCCTGGGGTGCATCAGAGCCAGGTCAGAGGTGGAAGTGAGCTTGTGTATTCCTAAACCTGTCTGTCCCTGGATTGTCAGGAGATGCGATGGAGGTGAGGTGTTAGCTACACTTGCTCTGGAACCCTGCTTGGCCTATTGCTCCTCACCCAACACAGCCCAAGACTCACATAAAGCTGGAGTCCAGGCAGCTGCCTGCCAGCTTTCTCTGCACAGCATGTATGTCCTGCTCCGGTTTGGGCCACAAGCTGGGCACAGATCTGGTTCTCTTTGGACCATAAATTCCTTCCTCACCATCTGTCAGGGTGGCTGTGCCTATGTGGAAGGTCTGAGTACCTGGGTCTCTGTGAGGGCTAATGCCAGGGTTCCAGGTACCCCTGAGCTGACGCAGACAGTTGTGTCTGCATCATGTTCTTCTGGAGGCCCCAGCATGATCACAAAGTTTCAGGAACAGAGTGCCTGATGCCTGTCACACTCAGAGAGGGCATGGGCATGGTGGTCAAGGAGCAGAACATCTATCTGCAGGTGCACTTATCTGTCACCCAGCAACCCTGGGAGTCCTGGGGGAAAGGACAGGCCTTTGGGTGTCAGCAACTTATCCAAGGGTGGCAAGTTCACTTCCTTCAGCTGCTAAAATATTCAGCACTGGCTCTGAGATACATTTCACATGAGAAAGTGAAGGGACAATGACGTGAGGATCTATCCTCCTGACAGGGTGTCTGCGGGTGGGAGTGGGGGACTGAGAGCCTTGCCAAGGACCTTGGTGGCTTCGAGTTGCCCTGTGATCCCAACGTGCTGCTTGAGGGGACGTGCAAGGAGGTAGGGTTTTTGGGAAGCTTGTCCCTGAATCCTGGCAGGAAGGTGACCCCCAAAAGAAAGCAATTCAGCTCCCAGCAGGGTGAAGGAAAATAGGAGGACTGGTATTAGATTATACTTTATTTTACCTAAAACAAAGATCATCCTTGGTTTTTTGTATGTTTGTTTACAACTTGGGTTTACCCCAAAACAGAGATTGTCTTACTTGTAAACCTGAGTGGGACTGGCTCAGGATACTCTGAACTATCTGTCCTTATTGCCCCACCCAGGGGTGGTCTCTGTACTTAATAAAAAATGGCAGTTCTTAACGAAAGACTTTATCCCAGGCTCCATTCTAGGAGCAACATAATGACCAAGACCACCAACTACAGAAGATAGATTAAAATGACACTGAAGAAGCAGAACTGCTAGAACCACAAAGAAAGACTTCATCATAAGCTCCATTCCTTGAGCTGCATAGTCACTAAGATCTCTAGATACAGAGGTCTGATTTTACCATCCATGACGAAGCAGAAGTCTTCCATGCACCATGAAAACACTGAGGGGAGAGTAAATGATTATGCAAGGAGTCTATAGTTAATCCCATGACAGTACACTTCAGGGGGGCGGGGAGAAACCTTGTATCTCCTAGGCCAAGGGAATTCCCTCTATAATATCCCCAATAGTTTCTGTGCCTATGCAGGGGGAAAAAGAAAAAAAAAAGCACAAAAAATCATTTTTCCACATATTTATTTATCGATTGATCGATTTTTTTGATGTCTTTATATTAGTGTAGAGATTAAAGTTGATGTCTTCAATATTATTTTATTTTATCTTCTCTTTCTCTTTCTTTTTGCACTCTGGCATGAGTTGATTTCAGAACCGAGACTGTTGTGTGGTGCTTGTCTTTATTGCTGTGGTGCTCACTGGATATTTAATTTGATATTTCTTTCTGTATTATGGTGGTATTTCAATTGCCTTTCTTACATCCTCTCTCAAACTGAGGTTGAAATCCACTGGAAGGACTCCACCTATTTTCAGCATATTTGACTTCTTTTTTTTTTTTTTTGTACCCCAATCTATTGCTTTTCTTTCCTTCAAACAAAGCCACATAACTCGATTTATCTAGCTCCGCTTCTTAAATAGAGGGGGAGACAGGGGAGGATACCAGGACCAAACAGATATATGACCACTAATAGTGAGCTGGACAAAGAGGGGACCACCTACTCTAGCAGTCGGGGGATGATGGTGGGGTATATGGGTTGCAGAAGGGGAACTGGGATGGGGGGAGGACAAATTTGGTGATGGGTATTCCCCTGATTCAATGTTGATATGTACTTAAAATACTACTGTGAAAGATATGTAAGCCATTATGATCAAAATAAAAATAAAAAATAAATGGCAGTTTTGGCAAGCAGCTGGATGGAGATACGAGGTAGAAGACTGCCAAACTATATGTGTTTCACCTTCAGACTGGTTTGGATTATTTCCTGCGTGACACTGACTCAGACTCGTTCACTTGGGCTTGGAGATATGGCTCATGGAGTGATTTTACAAACAGGGATGGGGAGGAAGAGCAGGAACCCCCTGGGGGGCACCTCTTTGCCTTGTCTTTGGGGGCTAATCTGCTCTCAAAGTCCTGGTCTGGTGGGCTGAAAAACATAACCTGCCTTGCACATGGCCTGCCCAGTTTCAACCCCCCGCAACACATCTGGCACCTCAAGTCTTGCCATTAGTGGTCCCTGAGAACCACTGGCTGTAGCCCCCAAACCAACAGTGAATGTTGAGTCCCATAGCCAGGGCAGGTGTAGAGGAGTTCCAGAAGAGGTGCTTCTGGGCCCGGAGAGATAGCACAGCGGAGTTTGCCTTGCAAGCAGCCGATCCAGGACCTAAGGTGGTTGGTTCGAATCCTGCTGTCCCATCTGGTCCCCCGTGCCTGCCAGGAGCTATTTCTGAGCAGACAGCCATGAGTAACCCCTGAGCACCGCCGGGTGTGACCCAAAAACCAAAAAAAAAAAAAAAAAAAAGAAGAGGTGCTTCCTTCTCCTCCTGTCCCATCCTAGTGCTCCTCTGTTGCCACTAGAACCTGACCAAGTCCTGGGCCTCTGAGAGGGCAGGAAAGACCTGGTAGGGAGAGTGTGTCCCTAGGCTCCATGCAGTGTCCCCTGAGCTGACTGCCCTTTAACCGGGGCTGAGACCGCACCAGTATGCTCATGAGTGATCTGGAGCAAGCGAGGCCCGTGAAACCAAGAGAAATGGCTGATGTGTGTTTCATTGGCAACAATGGACCGAAGGGTCCCAGAGATCATTAAGCAACCTGTCCTGTCCTGTCCCTGTTCTCGACTGAGTGGGGCTCCCGGGGGAGGGCCCACAGTGCTTACTCACACTGCCAGGTCTTGGCCTCAGAGGTTCTGTCACCCAGGCCCTGCAAGCCTCTGCAAGACAAGAGGGACTGGGGGCTCCTTACTCCACAGAGGCTCCCCCAGATACCATGTCCCCCGCCGGCCAAGGCTAAGGTCTTGTCACAGCATCTCTGGACTCTGTCTGTTTCCAGGTGCTTTCTTGCTGTGCCAGAGCTGCCTGGTGTCATTTTCATTCACACACATGACAACATGGTTTTTTCGCATGCCTATGGGACTCCCAGGAAGCCTCTGCCCATCTATCCTCCCTAGTTTTTATGGGCTTAGTGGGCCTTTGTTGAGCTTTTTGTTCTCTCTCTCCTCACCCTCCCTCCCTCCCTCCCTCCCTCTCCCCCTCCCTCCCACCCTCCCCCCCCCCCCCCCCCCCGCCTCTCTGCCTCTGTCTCTATCTCTGCCTCTCTGCCTCTGTCCCTATCTCTGTCTCTCTCTGCTCAGGTCATTGCAAGAAGCTGATCACGGTTCACTGCCCTCCCTCCCATGTCTTTCTGGTTCTAGAAGGTTGTAGAAGGGACATTGGAGAGATAGACCATGCTGAGAAGGCCCTGGATCTCAAACATGGCTCCTGGCAGGGTTCAAAGCCCCACCATGAGCTTTGCACCCATCATATCTCCAGAGAGTCCCAAGCACTCCCAATACTGGATCCCAACCAGTTCTCAGTCATGAAGCCCCAGCATTTCCTGGTTTGGGGGCTACCCAGTCTCATTAGCATCTGCTAGTGGAGCCCCCCACTCCTGCATTGAAGCAAAAATTTCGGGACATACCTGGGTGCCTCTTTCCCATAACAGCGGCAGAAGCTGTGTGCTCATGCTTGGGTCCCTGTGGTGGGGCTGAGGTGCTGAGCTGGTTTTTTGGGAACAGAAGGCCCCTTGCTCAGTGTAGATGCTGGGCCAGAAGGCTGGGAAGAGGCTATGAAACAGAGTTGACTCACCCCGACAAGTGCTCTGCTTGGCACAAATGTAGAATAGGCTCAGGATCTTCTTCCTTCCTTCCTTCCTTCCTTCCTTCCTTCCTTCCTTCCTTCCTTCCTTCCTTCCTTCCTTCCTTCCTTCCTTCCTTCCTTCCTTCCTTCCTTCCTTCCTTCCTTCCTTCCTTCCTTCCTTCCTCCCTCCCTCCCTCCCTCCCTCCCTCCCTCCCTCCCTCCCTCCCTCCCTCCCTCCCTCCCTCCCTCCCCTCCCTCCCTCCCTCCCTCCCTCCCTCCCTCCCCCTCCCTCCCTTCCTTCCTTCCTTCCTTCCTTCCTTCCTTCCTTCCTTCCTTCCTTCCTTCCTTCCTTCCTTCCCTTCCTTCCTTCCTCCCTCCCTTCCTCCCTCCCTCCCTCCCTCCCTTCCTCCCTCCCTCCCCTCCCTTCCTTCCTTCCTTCCTCCCTCCCCTCCCTCCCTTCCTCCCTTTCTTCCTTTCTCTCTTTCTCTCTTTCTCTCTTTCTTTCTTTCTTTCTTTCTTTCTTTCTTTCTTTCTTTCTTTCTTTCTTTCTTTCTTTTCTTTCTTTCTTTCTTTCTTTCTTTCTTTCTTTCTTTCTTTCTTTCTTTCTTTCTTTCTTTCTTTCTTTCTTTCTTTCTTTTCTTTCTTTCTTTCTTTCTCTTCCTCCTCTTTCTCTTCTTCACTTTATCTTCCTTTTTCTCTTCCTCCTTCCTGTCTTCCTCCTCCTACCTCTTCTCCCTCCTTCTTCCTTATTCCCCCCTTTCCAGTTTTTAGTATATACACTGTACTGCTCATGGGTTACTTCTGGCTCAGGGATCACTCCTGCTATGCTCAGGGGGGCATATATGACATCAGGGACCAATCCCAGATTGGTTACATGACAGGCAAGCACTCTGCCCACTGTGCTTTTTCTGGCCTCACTGGCCATTCTGGGGTGGGGGTTTAACCTCTCATGAGGAAGAACAAACTTTCTAATGCCTGTGTCCATGCGCTGTATGTGAGGATGTCTGTGAGCCATTGGTTGATATGAGCAGAAAGATTTCTATGTTCAGAGGGACAGTCATGCTGAGAACATGCAGTCCCCTTTCGTGTCTGCATGTCTGAGGATGTAACTATCTGTCCTCTGGGCTACTGTGGCAGACGCCATTTCCTAGTTTGATGATGGATCATCAGCTGTTCCCTTATGGGGGACGAAGCACCTGTTAGAATTAGAGGCTTGCTGCCCAATTCCCCCTAACAGCACACCAGGCTTCCTGTTAGCTTAAAGTTTCTCCTCAAAAAGGTTTCCTTTGACTTATTATCAAAATGCATCCCTCACCCTTTCAAAAGCTACAGAAAACTCTGGAACCTTCAGGTTGCTCATGTTAACCAATCCCTGGGCTTAATTCCTGGAACCAGATTTGACCTTTGACCGGCCCATTGAGACTCTTGGTGCTCAGCGGCCGGCCTTCCTGAAAGACACCCTCTTCTTCTGCCCACCAGAACTGAGTAGCTCAACTTCCTGTTCAACACCGGGGAGGATGCAGCCTAGCCAGCATTGAAACTGGACAGAAACACTGCTTTCCTTTGGGGGTGTCGGTCTCCTGCTCCCGGAGTGTGTGGTAAAGCAGGTTCCTGGGGAGGGGTGTCCCCAAGCTTCATCTACAGCTAGAGTTAATTTAGAAGCAACCCCCCTGCCCACCCCCGCCAACAGAGCCGGGCCCATATACAAGTCAAATCTGCTATTTTTCCTTGGGCAATGATTTATTTCCCTCTTAAATTGGCTGGACCAGTTAGTTTTTTATTTTTATTAAGTCACACTATTCTTAAATGAAACTATTGATTTAAAGTCAGCGTAGTGAGGATTTAATTTGTTTTCAGGGGATTAGAGCAGGTAGCATGGGATAATTTTACCATAAAGTGGAACAGAACCCTCCTTCACAGACTCGCACCTTTTTTTTCCCCCTCACCGGTCACACAGACATCACACACTTTCAAGCAAACGCTGGAAATGCGCCCATAAATCAGTCCCCATCTTGCAGCCGCGTTGCCCACTGGGACGAGTTTCCCGGTGACCTTCTCCCTTGTCCTATTGTCCTCCTAAGCCAGCGGCGAGCAGGGTAGGAGCCCAGGTGTGGTATGGCCAGTGCCTGGAGTCAGTGCCTCCCTTTTGCACAGGCCCTCACTTCTGGCCTGTGTCTGTCCCCTCTCTACATGGCCTTCACTGGGAGCAAGGCGAGGAGCTGGTAGGGTCCTGCTCTGAAAGGGACCCCTCCATTGCTTGAGTCCCCATGTCCCAGACTGACTGCTATCCCCTTGGGCTTTTTGCCATCTCTGAGAGCCAAGCAGGTGGGGCCAGGGGACAGTCACAATGGTCCAAAAGACCAGTGAGGTGCATTGGTCCAGGACGACTAGAGTTGGTCCCTCTATCTGTGAGAAGCAGCCTATGGGGGCCCATCTGTCACCTCCGCTCCTGCTTGTCAATGTTTCTACCACTGAGATCAGACCGCGAGACATCTGGTCCTGGTCTCCAGGGAGCAGCTCTAGCCATCCCCAACTGTGGGGTCTGGGACCCCAACTAAATGAAGGTGGTGCTGGTAGAATAGATACCCAGGGGAGCAGAGACAGGCCAGCCAGGAGCTCTGAGCAGGCACAGATCAGGGAAGAACTTTGAGGGGGACAGAAAATACAAAGCTGATGGGCAAAAGGAAAATGGCAAAGTGTTCTGGGCTGTCAGAGGAGCACATCTACTTGAAGGAGCTATAGAAAGCACAGAAAGATGGAAAGAAAATGGTCAGAGCACCCATGGAAGAAGAAGACATCTAAAGTAACAGCAGTAGGAAAGGCCCAGAGTATCACAGCAGGAAGAAAATATCCAGAGTAACAGAGCAGAAAGGAATTACCCAGAGTAATACCAGGAAGGCAGTATCCAGAATAACAGGAGGAAGGAATTACCCAGAGTAACACAGCAGGAATAAATTCCCACAGTAACACAGTAGGAACGAATTCCCAGAGTAACCCAGCAGCAGGAAATGCCCAGAATGACAGCAGGAAGGGATTATCCAGAGTAATAATATGGCAGTAGGAATTACCCAGAGGAACACAGCAGGAAGAAAATACTCAGAGCACCCACAGTAATAATGCTATTAGATTTTTAGGATCCCAAAATCTATTATTTAGATAATTGCAATAATGATACAGAACAGAAGGTGCCAGAGATACTGGATTCAGCCCCAGAAGGACCCCCAGCCCAAGGGCACTCCCTGATTTCTCACGTCTGCAAATCACTTCTCAAACTTGACAAGACTACAATGTGGGATGAAAATGTACCCTGGACCTCCCTGCTGCAAGAATATGTCAAAAGACTTAATGGAGATATTCTTTATTTTCTTTGTATGTTTAATACTTTAATTGTTGTACCTCTTAGTCTGTTTATTTTCAAAGGAGTAGGTAGTCTTCTCCATCCTTTTATAATTATTAATATTTAAAATTTTTAATCTTTTTTTATTTATTTATATATTTTTTAATTTCACTTGTTTTGGTTCTGTTTGGTATAAAACTCTAGAAGAAAAATGTCCTGCTTGGGATAAAAGCGCAGGTCAAAAACAGGGCACAGAGACTGTATATATCCTCATTCTTACTCCCAAATACACCAAAAATGTAATATGGCACAGTTCCCTTTTGTATAGCACATTAAGAAAAAGGGGGAAATCTTATGTATAGAAGCAAACTCTTATCTACTAGGGATAAGAGCCCTTGCATTTTATAATAAAGGGGTACCTCCCACCCTGAACATGTGTCATGAGGGCTCGTATGATCGGACAGCGAGTGTCCAACCCTGAACCTCAAATCCCAAACTAAGATTTGACACAGCTCCCTGCAACAGCACCAGGAACCAAACTCCCCCTGGGGAATTCCTAATACCACTCTGGCACCAACTTGCGACAGGTTGATACAACAACCTGACAATGAAGAAACAACAAAAACTTGATTCAAGAGCAGGTTGCCCTATCTCATCACCTAACAGTAAAATGAAATCAGAAGACATGCCATCCTTTGAACGTGCAAAAACCAAGATCACTAATGACAGAGACAGGCTTTGACAACCGCAACTGGACAGAACTTTTTCTGGACCAATAAGAAAGATCATAGCCAAGGCTTCGGCCTAGGAGTTGTACGAAAACCAAGATCTCTAATCCCAGAATTCTGACTTTGACAACCATGACTGAGCAGAACTTCTGGAGCCATAAGACTCTATCTTAGGTTTTGACCTAGAATCTGTGCAAAAACAAGATTACTAATTACAGAAGACTGATTACAACAATTGTGAAGATCTTCTAGAACCATATGAAAGACCCTAGCCTAGTCTTTGTCTTATGACCTGTTGAAATACCAAGATTTCTAGCTACAGAGGACTGATTTTGTCCACAACTGAGCAGAAAGTCTCCTGGCACCATATAAAAACCTTGGGATTCAATAATGAGCATGTATGGAGCCTGTAGCTGCTCCCATGCAGCATGCTTCAAGAGTAGAGAAACTCTGTATCTCCTAGGCCAAGGGAATTCTCTTTCTAACTTCCCCAATATTTATTGTGCGTATGCAAAAAAAAACAAAAACAAAACAAAACAAAACAAACCACAAAACCTTGCCACACCAGCCCTTCATTTTTTCTCTCTCTTTTTTCTTTTCTTTCTTGTGGTTGTTATTTTGGTGATTTTTTTTGTTGCTGCTGCTGCTGTGGTTTTTGTCATTTCTTTTTTTTCTTTATTTTTTATTTTGTTTTTCTTTTTTTCCTTCCTTCTTTTGAATTGATATTTATAGCCTCTAGACAGACTTCTCCCAGTTACTTTTCCTTTCTTTTCTTTTGTTTCAAACAGAACCACAGAATGTGAATCATCTTGTTCTCCCTCATAAATTGAGTGGGGAAAAAATGTATGGTACCAGGAACAACCAGTTGTATGAACATTGAATGGAAACAAAAAATGATCAGACTTAAGCACCAAACCCAAAGTCAACTGATACCTAATTTACAATAAGCTATATATATACAAAGGAAACTTCTTACACCAGCAGTCCGTGGGGCAAAGTGGGGAGGTATGGGATGCATGCTGGGAACAGGAGTGGAGGGAGGACAACACTGGTAGTGGGAATGGCCCTAATTTACTGTCACTATGTACCTTAAATATTACTGTGAAAGACTTGTAATTCATTTTGATCACAATAAAAATTATTAAAAATACAAAAAAGAAGGTGCCAGAAAGACCCTGAGATCTGGAGAGAATGGGTACCAGTGAATCAGATGGAATCAACCTTTCTCTAGGAGGTTGAGGCTGGAAGTTTCCATGTGACCATCCAAGGAAAGCTTAACTTACAAGTAGACACTGCCATACCCAAGAGTTGTGATGTGCAGGTGGTTGCTTAGTAACTGGATCCTGGGCCCCTGATGACTTTTAGGAATTCTGCAGATCATCTTCTGTTTCCAGGTTTCTTTCGGGGAATAATTACCAGGAAGTATATGAGAGTCAGTTTGCTGTTCTACAAATCAGTACAGCCCTGTATTGAGACTCGGGATGGAGTGGGAAATGTGTCTCAGCACTGGATTTGTCTTGAAAACTCTGTGGTCTGATGAGGACAATGTGAGCAGAAAGAAAACATCTCTTATGGCCCAGGCCAATGGGCAGATCTTATGGGGCCAAGTCAGTATATGTGAAGATGATGAGAGTCCTGGTCAGGCCAACCTGCTTTCTGTCAGTAGAGAGGGTATATGAGGAAAGGACTTGGGGAAGAGCACCCAAAGGGACACCTGAGGACTGTTCAGGAGGGCCCCCTACAGACTATTTCTCTCAGGATATTGACATGAAGCTGTGAATAGGTAGAACAGAGGCATGAAGCAGGTGTGGCTAGGGTTTGGGCAGACACCTCTGACCTCATGCTTGCCAGAATCCATGTTTGGTGTGGTATGAGCTGAGGTATGTGCTGGCTCCTTTAACCTCAGTTCTGAAGAGGTATGGTGTGGCTGAGGTCTCTGTTCACTCCTCTGTCCTCTGGTCTGTGCAGTAAGTCTGTGTAGCAATGTTTGGTGTGGCTAAGGCATGAGCTAGCTCTTCTTTTCTCAAGCCTGAGTAGACACCATGATTAGTGTGGCTGAGATGAGAAATGCCTTGGGAGACATGTCTTTAGTCTCCCTAAATACTTCTTGTTTCTTCAGGAATGTTTTTTTGTGCACATTAAAGAGCCTTTGTTGTGTTGATTGTGAAATAAGCTACCAGGAGCTAAGGGTGAGGGACTCTCTCTACCCACTGCCATAGTTTGGGCATTTCTGCTGTACTAGGCAAAGAAGCTTACAGGAGCTGTAAGGACAGGATGCCACCAACCTCAGCTCTGCTGGCGGACTGACTCACTCTGAACATTTCAGTTTCTGAGCTCCAATGTGACTTCATTCTGCATTTCGGAACCCTTTTAGCTCTGTAAATGGACTTCCGAAATCAGGAAGAAATGAGTCCACGATGATAGTGCTTCTCTGCCCTGCATAAGATCATCTCCAATTCCTCCTGGGCCAGGCCTAGGACCTTCCATCCAACTTCCAGGAAACGAAGACTTTCCTGGTCACAGGTGCCCATGCCAGGTCCCAAACAGCAAAGCCACACCCAATCTCTGCTTCTCACTCATGGGTGTTCACAGCGCTGATAGATCACGGCTACATGGTCTCTGAGGGCTCTAATGGAATCTCCACATTCACTGTCCAGGTGTGACAGGGAATGTTATTGGGTCTGATAGGCACCAGGCTCACAGAAATCTGCCCTGGGTGAGCCAGAAGATGATCAGGAGACTCAAGAGTGACTCATGAAGGGTCTGAAAGATATCAGACACCTGAACAGACATGAGCCAGTGCATCTTTCCCTGGAGAGTCACCACCAAGCGCTCCAGTCTTCCCTCGTCTGCCCCAGCGGTGTGGGCTGGTCCAGGAAAAACGAGGATCCAATTTCTGCCGCCTTTTATCTGTCTCTCAATAGAAGCACTTTCTAAGGCTTGTGGTGTCACTGCCTGGCTTTAGAAATAGGCCGTGCTCTTCTAGAAATAGTACAAAGGCAATGATTGCCTGCACAGGCCTCTGGGGATGGCGCTGCAAAGGATCTCTGAACAGGTCAGCCCCACTCGGGCTCTGCGAAAGGGGATCCTGGGCTGCCCCAGAGACAGGCCAAAAGCTCCCAACCCAGAAACCCTCAGAGAAACTAGACTTCTGTGCCCCTGGGCCTCAAGAGTTCAAGAGTTCTGCATCATCCAGTTCCCATCTCTCTCTTTCTCTTTCTCTCTCTCTCTCTCTCTCTCTCTCTCTCTCTCTCTCTCTCTCTCTCTCTCTCTCTCTCTCTCTCTCTCTCTCTCTCTCTCTCTCTCTCTCTCTCTCATATTCTACCCCCTCACTCTTTCATTCTCTTCTCTTTGCCTTCTCTCTCTCCTTGCTCTTTGTAGTTTTCTCTCTTTCTCTCCTCTCTCCCCCCCTCCTCTTATCTCTCTGAAGATTAAGCAACAAAAGATATTTCCTGTGAGCCACAGCAGGAAGTAGGGTCGGTGGCTGCCTGGCCCATCCCCGTGTGTAGCTGTAGGCTTTAATTCTGCTTTACATTAATCAAACAACAATAAGAGCCATAAACCCAGAAGAAGCATTTTAACTCGGGATCTGGTGCTGACCGCCAGGACACGCCGCCTTTGTCTTCTCCAAGCCCCACTGAAAGGAAGGAGAACATGGGAGAAAGAAAGACAAATGGGGCCACTTTTTCTCTTTTTTCTTTTTACTGGGAAGGGAAGGGAGGAAACAATACACGGAGGGTGCAGGAGAGAGAGAGAGAGAGAGAGAGAGAGAGAGATGGGGCCAGAGGTAACGTTGCTGAATTGTGCGGCGCCTCTGTGCTGGTCTCTGCCAGCCTCTGCCGGCTCCCTTCCTGTGTGGAGATGAAGGCGATGATGGTCGCGTGTGCACAGGAGGCCTATTTGGACTGGCGCGTCAGCCCGTCTTTATCAGACGGTGCCCAGGTATATTGTGCCGCCACGCTTCATTACCTCGGATGGCAGCCGGAATGTCTCCTCCAAACGGAATCGCTTTCTCAGCCAGGGTGGGGGTCTGTTCAGGTGCAGGTGGTGAAGGCCGCAATTGACGGGGGAGTGAAAAGGGAGAAAGAGGGGGCCAGGGTGGAGAGAGAGAGAGAGAGAGAGAGGAGAGAGGGGTTGGGGAGAGAGACCAAGAGAATGAGGGGGAGAGAGAGGGAGAGAAAGGGACAGAGAAGGAGAGTTGGAAGGGGAGAGGGAGAGGGATAGGGGAGGCAGAGAGCAGAAGAGGGAAAGAGGGAGGAAGGAAGAGAGGGAGGTGGACAGAGAAAGAGGGAAGGGAAGAGAGAGAAAGAGAAAGGAATGGAGGGAGAGAGGGAGTGGGAGGGAGAGAGAGACAGCAAAAGAGGGAGGAGACAGAAAGAGAGAGGGAAAGAGGGGAGAGGGAAGAGCAAGGCTGCAGGGTGGGATCCCCTGGAGGAGTAGGTACCTAGGCCCCTTCATGCCAGTGGAGAATGAAGACCTGGACTATCTCAGAATCTGTAGCTCACCCTCTCCCCAGGCCATAGGCAGCAAGTTCTTACGTGGGGCAGGGCAGGGAAAGGACTAGGCAGGGACAACCTCCTTCCCAAGTCACTGGAGGGAGATCCGGCCTCGGCATAGGGAACGGGACTGTTGCATCTAAACCCACCAGAAACCAGCGTCGTGCTTGCATGGTGGCTGCTGAGTTCTAAGGACTTGGGGTCCGTTTGGCCTCCACTTCACTTCTTCAGAATTCTAGGATTAGGGCAGCTAGAGGAGGCAGGACACGGGGGAAGTCAAGGCACCAAGCATGTGGGGTCCCGCAGGCTGAGCTGTGACTCAGGGCACAGGCCCTGCACAAAAGCTGGCTATTTCTCCTCTGTCTGTTCTCGCTCTCTCTCCCCTCTCACTCTCCTTCCTGGACACTGTCTCCCTGTCTCTCACTAGCCCATGCTGGGCTCCCATGTATGTCTCTGGACTTCCCTGGATGTGATTCTTTTTCATATGGGGTGGCCCAAGAAGCTTCCCATCTCCAATCTGAGCTCAGCTTTTCTTCCAGAATGTTCTTAGGAACTGAATTATCCAGACCAGGCAAGCAGCGATGCTGTTATTTCTTCTCCCAGGGATTAGAAAAGGTCGATGTGTGTATGTGTGTGCGTGATGATTGTGTGTGCTAGTATATGACACACAGTGCATGTAAGTACGTGCCTGCAGATGTGTGCGTGTATGCATATATGTGTGAATATGCGTGTATGAGTGTGTATTTGTATATGCGTGATTGTGTGCATGTGGTTATGACACATTAGTGCATGTGAGTACATATTTACAGGTGTGTGCATGGGTGTGTGAATGTGAGTATTGAATGTGTCTATGAATGTGTATGTGTGTGTATGTGACACTCCTGCAAGTATCCTCCTAAGTTATGAGCATTTTCGAATGAGGACTAGGTCAAGTCCTGAGCTTACTGTGACAGTTCTGCAAAATTGTCTCCAAGTAATACAAGCCAACCAAATCTGGTCTTGCTGGGCCAGAAGACAGGCAGTGGAAGGACTCAACAAGCTGCCTGTGGATGGCAGTCAGGAGGCACTTGGGAGGCCACTCTCCTCTGGAAAAGCATTTGGGGTCCCAAGGCTGAATGACAGGGTGCAAAGGATCTCCAGATCATGGCCCACTGCCCAGTGCTGCCTGTTAAGTCTTGTGCTTATCAAAACCAGCTTGAATGATGTTGACTCTGCAGAAGACCCTCCCTGAGGCCTTGAGGGAAGGTTCTGGATTCTTGATCCCGCTTCAGCACCCATTGGCCATCCTGTCTTGAAAACTGGATCAACTACCTTGCAGGACAGCAGGATTCAGACAAGGCTGCCCCAGTGTGATGTGTCCTTTGCTCCCCCACAGCCCTGGCTTTTCTGGGCTCATTGCACTCTGCTCTTATCCCTGCTGCCTGCCTCGCCGTGCCCTCCTGAGCACTGTAGCTTCAGGAGCTAACAAGAAGCTGAGTGGATACGATTTTTGGGCGCAGAAGAAAGCAGCACCTTGGAGGTGAGTGATGGATGGATGGAAGCGAGACAGCGCTCAGGGCAGGTGAGCTGCGCTAATGAGGCACCTTCTGCTTGTCGACAGATGACTGTCATTGTCCCCACATTGGGCTGACGAATGGTGGGGCTGGCCAGCCTTGCAGCTGGAGCTCAGGCGCTTATCTCTGCTCCTGTCTCTCTCTTCTGCTGCCCCAAGACCACCAGCAATGTGCGGCCAGGATGAACATGTCATTTTCTCTAGTTTGGTGTAAACAGAGCCTAGGGGCTATCAGAGGGGGATGTGAATCCAATGAGCAGAGAAAACTTAAGCTTGGCGGCAGAAATGGAAGCCCGTAGGTACTTAGGTGTCTGAGGCTGATTCTTCTCTCATAAATATGGAGAATGTTTTATCTCATAAAGATGGGCTATTAGGCTTACTTATGCCAAGTTGCTATAGCCCAGGGAACAAGGTACTTGTGGCTTCAGGGATGACAGAGGGAGATGTGGGGACAGGGTATCCAGTTGAGGGGTACAGGACAGGGTTCCCTGTTTACTCACTCCCTCTGCTCTGGGTTTCTTGGCCAACCTCTGCCCAACTCTTAGAAGGACATTTCCACTTGGCCCATTAAGCCAGAAGTCATGCAAATCTTGACCCAATGGAGCATGGATGGGGCCCAAGGATGTCAGTGGCTGCCTGGATTTGTGGCACTGCACAGGCCTGAGAAGTTCACGGAGATTACTCAAACCATCACTGAAGAACAAAAGCATAAGCTAGTTAGGTTCATGAAGCTTCTGCCTATAGATGACCAACAAGCACATGAAAAAGTGCTCAAAGTCACTCATGATTAGAAACATGCCAGTCAAAGCAACAGTGAAGGAGCATCTCATGCCAGTGAGCAGGACTAAGAAATCTGGAAACAGCCAGTGTTGGCAGGTTGTAGTGAGAAAGGCATCCTCATCCAGTATTGGGAAGTAAAGTTTGGCTCCACCTCTACAGAGAACTCTTAAAAATAATAATGGGGGGGGGCATAGCAATAGCACAGGAGAGAGACCATTTGCTTTGCCTATTCAATACCTGGCATCCATATGGCTCCCCAACCCTGGTAGGAGAGATTTCTGAACACAGAGCCAGGTAGATCACTACCGCTAGGAGTGGCTCCCAAACAACAAAAACTGGACAAACAAAAACCAAAAACAAACAAAAAATAAAAAAGAATTTTTCCTGCATGGAGAGGTATGAGGAAAAAGACATGGCCAGACAAGTTAAGACGCAGGGCAAGCTAAGGATAGCATGCATAAATGGTTGAGATAGACCACACGTGTGGTGGATAGGGTATGAATAAAACTGATACTTTCTGATGCCTGTCTCTAGATGAGTCTGATTCCACCATTCACCTAAACCTGGGACTTGCCAGCTGAATGGGGTTGTGGAGCCACGTGGCCTGGCATGCCAGAGAAAGGTCCCTCCATCATTAATTATTTAACTCTACAACTGACGCCCTGAACGTGGATCTGAATCCTGGACCCAAGAAAACAGCGATGATGAGAAGGGGGAGATGTAACTCCACCCCGGGTTTGCAGATAACCACCTGCAAAACCCGCCCATTTCTGGAAGGTGTTATGGGCGGATATCACCTGCCAGAACCCTCCCATTTCCTGGGAGGGGTCTGGAAAAAGGTTACATAAGGCCTTTGACCAAGGGGATTAGGCCCTTTTGTCAGCATGGAGAAGTATGAGGAAAAAGACATGGCCGGACAAGTTAAGACCCAGGGCAAGCTAAGGATAGCATGCATAAATGGTTGAGATTGATCACATGTGTGGTGGATAGGGTATGAATAAAATGATACTTTCTGAAAAAAAAAAAAGAATGAATGGACCCTCCATCCCACCGATCAGTGCCACTTCTTGGCATCTACACCGCAACACAAAAGCATTGATTGGAAAGGATCTCTACACACCTACGTTTATCACTGCATTGAGGACATTAGCCAAGATACAGTGACAACCCAGATGCCTGACTCCAGACTAATGAAGCAAGATGTTGTTGTACACCATGGAAACACCACGGCTCTAAGAAAGAAGAAAATCATGCAATTTGCTGCAACATGGATGAAACTTGAGGAGGTGGTGTCGGATGAAGAGAGTCAGGGGGAGGGAGAGGCACTGGATGGTCTCTCAGAGGGGAACTGAATGGCACACAGTAGAGGGGCCAACGAAGGCACAAGGGAACAAACCAGGAAACTGATCCCTACAACTGAGTAGGGACAACTGAGAGGGGGGGTGTTGGAGAAGGGAGAGGTGTATATTGGTAATAGGCCTGGTGATGGGGTTGTGTGTGTAAAAAGAAACCATTCCTAGTAGTACAGGAAACCATTGGATCTCAATAAAATGAGCCAGCATAGACATAGCCAGGAAACAATGACCAGGATAGAATAAACGCAGAGACTTGAAAAAAACATTTTACTACCATGGATCTGAGGAGAGTTGTTATCCATAATAGAGAAAAACACTGGGTGAGTTGGACAAGAGAAGGACACTGTCACCCTATTCAAAAACAGGGAAATCACATGAGGAGACATTTCCTTAGGGCAGACAGGATGAGGGTGCCACCAATTTTGGAAAACAATATGGACAGTTGTCTGTAAACTAAAAAGGAAATTTCATATGACCTAGTATCTTTCCCTGGGCCCAAAACTCCACTCAGAGAAGACATTTTCATCACTAGGTCCCTGACAGCATTATTCCAATTATTCCAAACCTGGACACAACCTGAGTGCCCAGGAACACACACTGGATGAAGAAACTATGGTACATATATACAATGAACTGCTATTTGGCTCTACAAAAGGGCAACATCATACAATTTGTTGCTCTGGTTATTATGACTGTATGGTGGTAAATAATATAGTGCAGATGCCTTTTCTGCATCATACTTTGGGACCCTTAGGGTATGTCCCCAGGAATGGTTTTGTGGAGCCACATGGGAGCTCCATTTCTAGTGTTTTTGAGGAATATCCAAGACCTTTCCCTTCTTGCCTTTGCTCCTGGGGCTCACAGTTTAGCTCACGGAGGCCAGCACTTTTCTTTCTTTTTTTGGGGGGGGCACATCTGGTAATGCTCAGGGGTTACTCCTAGCTAGGCACTCAGAAATTGCTCCTGGCTTGGGGGACCATCTGGGACACTGGGGAATTAAACTGCAGTTCGTCCTAGGTCAGCTGCATGCAAGGCAAATGCCCTACCACTGCACCACCACTTTTGCCCCAAGCACTCTTCTTCTTTAAGGGGACCTTCCCCTTTCAACTTTCCCTTTCCCTTTTTTCTTTCCCCCATGAACTGAATGGTCATAGTTTCTGCAACAGTCTCTGTCACAGGTGCTTAGGAAAGGGCACTGTCAGGGCCAAACCAAACCCCAATAAAAGAGGGTTGAGGGTTAGAAACAGGCATTAGTTGAGGGAGAGGCAAAGAAGAAAGACCTGGAGCCTTAGAGCCAGCCCCCTAGGATGAGAAAAGGAGAGAGAGGCTCAGGGTTGGGACCAGGGCAAGGAGTCAACCAGGGAAAGGACTAGACAAAGGGAAATAGTAGGGAGAGGCAGCAAAAGACAGTAGAATTCAGGAGACCAGCAGTTTCTCCAGCAATCTGGCAATGACCAGGATTGCAGGAGCAATCCAGCAGGGAAGGTGGCCCCTAGCATTTTAGCCCTGGGCCAACTGCCCTCCAGAGGCAGTTACAACAGGTGGGCGTCTGGTAACTGACATCTTTACCCTTAAAGAGACAGTAGCCACTTATGGCTGACCAGAGTCTGTGTTTCCTTATAGGTACAGTCAGAAACAGGCCTTGGTTGGCTTTCACACCTCAATTTTGCTTGTCCTCATTCCCTTTCAGATGGCCAAAGTTCATTTTACATTTCTTTTATGGTATATGAGTGTTGACCTGGTCAGGGACTATTTTCTTCCCCTTCCTACTACTGCCAGTTTACTGAAGGCCTATGCCTCTTTTGCTGGTAATGATGATCTTATGCCTGCCTTGAGTGACTTCTGAGTTCTGTTGCAATTGGCTGCTTGTCCTACCCTTACTGTGTCTCTTTATGCCCCACATACTGGGGCAATCATTCTCTGTCAGTTCTTCTCCCGCTACCTGATTTCACTCAGCACAATTATACCCTCTAGTTCCACCAGTGTAGGGATAAATTATTATATTTCCCTATAACCAAGTAGACTTTCCAGGCATCTATCTGCTACACTTCTCCTTTGTCCCAGAGACTTGAATGGACTTGTGTCATGTCTAGTCTCATGGCTCACATAGGCAGTGGATTGGCATCAAGATTCTGCTTTTTCTTGTTCCTCTCTGGTGGCTGGCAGGAATTTTTCTACTTCTTTAGTCATATGCACTTTGATCATGCTGTGATTTGGTTTATATTTCTTTGGAAATAGTGTTAGATTTCACTCAGTTCCTCAACTTTGTGGATTTCAAATATTTACCAAATGTAACATATTTTGATTCCTTTGTTCCACCATTTTGTTAACCTTTAATCTCTAGAGTTAATAGTGTGGTGTTGAATCTTTGGTCACTGACCTAGGTCTTAAAGTCTGGGCTCGATTGTTTTCTGGGTACTTTGTCTTCTCACCATGGTTCCGACTGGGCACATTTTTATTGTTCTATCCTAGATCAAGCCCACAGTCTCCTTCACCTACTACTAGGTAACACTCCAATGTTTAAAAAACAATGTTATAGTATTTTTCAGTTCAGTTTTTTTCCCATTTGTTAATGGCATCTATTGATTTGCTAATATTTCTCTGCTCCTTCATTGGCCTCAAGATACACGATCAGTACCCATGGCAGCACAGTTTTATGATGGATGCCTTAAAATAGTCCCCAGGTTATTCTAACATGGGTTCACTTGGTGTGAGTACTCAGCTGACTAATGCATTCAGCATATGAATTCTGCATCTTGATGTGCAGCAAGCACATCTCGACTGTTAGGAATCTGGGTGCCCCTGACTATTCTGTTCTAGGGAATAGCCCAGTTCAGCTTGGCATGGGTTCCATTCTGTTCTTCTGAGGTTGGAATACAGCATCATTTCTGGATTGGATCCCAGGCAATGGTCTTTTCACCAACACCGTAAGTATCACCGCAGGACCACCACCGCCACTATCACCACTACCGTAACTGCCACCACCATCATCACCACTATTCACCACTAACTCCACTACTACCACTGTCACCATCAACACCATTACTGCTACCACCACCACCAACAACCCAATCAACAGAATCCTCTCTCCACAACCACCCTCAGATATATGACCATCATTGCTACTACCCATCATTACCACCATCACCATCATCATGCTACCACCCATTGCCTTCTTCACCACACCATTGCCACTACACCACCATCACTGCTGTTCTGTTACTACCTTTGCCACTACCACCCCATCAATCACATCATATCACATCAAATCACATCACATCAAACACCACCACTGTTAACCACTATAACCACCACCTTCACCATCACCATCACTACCACTATTAATCACTATTACCAGCACCACCACCATCACAACCACCATCACCATCACCAAGAGTACTACCACCACCAGCAGCAACATCAAGCACATTGTAGTCTTCATGGAGTAGAAGAGTCCAAAGTTTATTATTTATGTCAACATTTCAAAGGACCTCCATGTTGTCAGAATAATAAACTCCACCCATAATCAAAATGTTTAAAAATGGGCACACACATGGTATTTTAAATAACAGTTATTCTTCCCATTAGAAGACATCATTATGAACACTGACCTATCCTTTATTCCTCAGGACCTAGGGCAGCGTGGGTGACACAGGTAGGTAAGTGAGCAGTTGAGAAGGACAGTGTATTAGGAGGACTCATCTTTTGATGGGGAATGTGTTTTTTTTTTGAGGGGGAGGGTGGACTGTGTGGATGGGGAAGGAATTCTTTCACGTCAGTTCCATTATTTTTTATAATCTTTAAGCCAAGTTTAGTATGTGTCTATACTCCCAGCTAAAAGTGATCAGGAACCGATGTATTAAATTTGGAAATATCTATTTAGTTGTGGCTCAGATCTGTGTGAGTTGAGGGAGCAGAATAAAGGGAGCTTTAAGGGTTTGTTGGAGGCTCACCCCCCCCAAAGGCAGAGTCTTTTAGATTTTCCTCAAGGAAAAATGTTCTTAGATCTCAGAAATCTAGAAGCACCTCACTGCTTCGCATTAGTGGAAATGCTGACCTTTGTCATTCAAAGTGCTCAGGATCATGGAAGGGGGTGGACATAGCACAGTCCTGGCCTGAGGGTGCCTCTGTGCTGGGGACACTTGCTGGTGGAAGTCCCATGTCACTTTACTCTGCTCTCAAAGGCAGAAAAGGCCAATAGCCCAGGAAGAATGAAGACCGATTTTCACAGGGAGAGCAATACATCAAGAATATCTAAATTAATTTAACAATTACAAGGAATATTCTCGGCCACATCAATTTAAGATATGCTGGCAAGTGGGAAATGATTTCCAATTTATATATGTCATTTCTGATATTTCTTCAGTAGCAGAGGCAAAAAAAGAGAGAGAATTTTGGATTTCTGTTAAATTGACCCATAATAATTTTTTGATGGCTTTCCTGTGTTTGAATAGTTGGCAAGGGTCGTGTAAAGGTCAGGGATTTAACTGGAATCTCTCAGGCTTCTCCATGGAAGGCAAGAAGTGGTGCCCGAAGGAAGAAAGTGAACTCACAGACTTCCTAGTCACAACAGCACACAATATTGTCTTGTGACTAATTGTAGCTGCTGAAAAACCCCTTTGGGGATGGGACTGAAGAGGGGGTGGGCAGCTATGGAGTTGGCTTTGCTTTTGGGGAAGTGGGAGGACGTAGATGGGTCCAAACTTGGCAGTTCGCAGAGGCTCCTCCTGGCTCTGTGCTCAGGAAGCACTTCTGGGAGGTTCTGGGAACCATATGGGGTGCCAGGTATTAAATTGGGGTTGGCTGTGTGCAAGGCAAGAGCCCCAACCACTGTGCCCTCTTTCAGCCCCTGAGCTGGGTTTGGAAACAACAGACTTGGTTTACTACCTTTCTGTCTCCTTGGGGATAGACCCATTCACAGGGGGAGATGTGGGATGTGGGTATCTGGTTCGGGGTCCCACTGAGGCCTCTGATGGAAATCCGAGTATCCCCAAGACTGAGGTTCTAGAGGGAGATCTCAGAAGGGTCTTACTTGATTCATGGGACCCAGTGTCTACACCACAGACTTTCTGTGTATGTGTCAGTGTCTCTCCCTCATAACTATGTTGGGGACATGGACCTGGACCTGCTGGCCAGGCTCATTTCAACTTCATTTTCTCTTGAAAGAGCCTCATTCCATAGCAGCTCAGTCTGTGGTGTGGAAGTCAGGGTTACAAGCCACTGACCAGGGGACAAAGTCAGTCACTACCAATGCCAATCCTCTGCTACAAGTGTACCCATGGCCTCTCTGCCCTGTGCCTCTGAAAGCTCTGGACAGGAGCTGGTGTGCGTCCAGTTTGTTTGAGATTCCAGTAATGGGGCATTGTTGCCCAGGGTACACTGTCAGGAGTCGAGGCTGAGCACCACCCTCATTCTACCAGGGCCACTACCCTTGGCCTGTCTGGGCTTGATGGCACCTGGATCCAGGAGACAAGCCCCATCCCGGGGGCCTGAAACAAGTCTGCAGGGGACCTGCTGGAGCTTGAGCTTCTCTGATGCCTCCTGATGCCCCTTTCAGGCCTGGGTTCTCCACTTAAAAAAGGTCCACAAGGCACCCACAGGGGGGAAACTTGGGAATGGGCCTGAAAGAAATGACTGGGATGTTCCAGTCCAGATGGGATGCCACAGCCTAAGAAGCTCAAATTTGAGTGGTGCACTATGGAGAAAGGACAGAATCAGGGAGGCCAAAGTGTACTGAGTTTCTCAGGATCCCTTAGCCTAGAATCTTTACACAGAGGCAGGTGGGAAGTCAGGGTGCCCTTGGTCCCTGGAAGCCAGGGGGTCTTTTGGATGTTTGGGGGGCCAGAGCAGAGAAAGGTGGGCCCAGGGTTGGATCAGAGTTTCTCTTATCCCAGTGCCTTTTGGCTTGGGTGAAATTGGGGATGCAGGGCCCAGGTTGGGCGCAGTAGGAGGAGTGGGGAGCCACCATAAGTGTTTGTCTGTATGGGTGGCCTGGAGGTGGTGGTGCTGGTGACAGGGGGTGGCAGGCCAACCTATAAAGGGGTGAAGGGATTGGAGCTGCTTCCTGGTATGGGCCTTTCTGCTTCTCCCCATTTCTTGGACATCAGTGTACCCTGGACTTGTGGCCTCATACTGGTTCCAACACTTCCTGGTGCCCATAACCTATCCCTGGGGCCAGTGAGGATCAGGACCAGGTTGAGCAGGACTCAGTTGGGGGTCTTATGGTCTTCCCACGAGTCCTCCTCATGATTATCCAGCTAGTCCTCCTCGTGGTCTTCCCTTGAATCCCCCTTCGTGGTCTTACCATGAGTTCTCCTTACAATCCTCTTGTGAGTCCTCCTATGATCCCTCCTTATGGTCCTCTCATGAGTCCTCCATTTAATCCTCCCATGAGCCCTGGGAGCACTACAGCATCGCTGCTGAATAGTGGGGAGTGGGGGTAGTTTTCCCAGCACAGAGGAGAGGGAGTTGTGGAGGATCCAGCAGGAGGGCCCTGGGTGCTTTATTCGTTCTCATTTCTGTGGCAGCTTCCAGTAGCTGACTTGTCCACCTTCCCCCAACCTCTACCTGGCAGAGGTTCTGGTACCTGTGGATATGTTTGATGCTCACTCAGGTGATGTGTGGGAAGTGTACAGTCTGAGCTGGGGGTGGGATCTGGTCTGAGGGCTGAATTGTCCCCCCAGGGTCAAGGCCAGCACTTGGGGGTTCCTGGGGCTGAGACCAGCTCTTCCCGTCCTGCCCTCACTACCCTCAGTGGCAGCTGGGGGAAATACCCTCTCCATCCACTCAGCCATCTGCAGGCACTACTCTTCTTGGGATGTCTGTGTGTGAGCACATGTGTGTAGGTGAGCATGAGTTTGCATGCATGTGAGAACATATCTTCATAAGAACAGGTGACCATGTGCATGCCTGCATGAAAGCATGCATGTATGTGTGTGAGTAGGTGTCTGTATGTGTGTTTGTGAGCATAGGACATTATGTACATAGGTTTGTATGTGCACGAGAGCATGTGTATGCATGATAACATGTATGTTTGTGTGTGAGTAGGTGTATATATGTTTGTATATGAGGATATGTGTATTTGTATATGTATGTATGTATGTTTCTGAGCACAGGAAGTATGTGCATGTCTTTACATGTGCATGAAAACATGTATGTGTGTATGATGGCATATGTTTATGTGCATAAACGCAGGACAGCATGCATATGTGTTTGCATGTGCACTAGGACATGCATATGTGTTTGTGAACATAATACAGTGAGCCATGTTTGTATGCTGTGCATATATGCATGAAAACACATAGGAGTCCTGTGTCCATGTTTGTGCATACATGTTGGCTGAACGCACACATGAGTGTCCGTGTGTGTGTCCATGTTCACACTTGCCTGCAGGGACACGGGTGACTGGTGGCTGCTCTTTTGTTCTGTGCAGGGAGCTGGTAAGAAGGAGAGGGACTGCAGAACCTTGGATGTGACTCGGTTCTGCCCTCAGAGCTAGCGAGCCCAGCAGACCCCTTGATTCCTCTGGAGTGTTTTCCTGGCTGCCCATGTCCGCCCTAGCTGGGGTCTCTGAGGAATCATGGCTGGTCCCTCTATCCTTGGCTCAGCTCAGCCTGGCCCTAATGACGGGCATGACCATGCATGGGCCATCAATCACGACGGAGAGCACTGCGCGGGGGCTCCGGACAGCGCTGGCTAAGCAGCCAGCTGCAGAGAGGAACTGGGGGGGGGGTGCAGCATGGTGGCAAGGGGGACGCACTCCTCACTTGGCACCAGGCGTGGCTCCAGGCTCACACACATGCTCCTTCCTGCCGCCTCTGTGGTTTGGTTAGGATGGAGCTGCAATGAATGTGTCTGTCTGTGAGGGCTCTGGGTGGTGTCCGCCGGGGAGACCCCCTCCCACCGGCCCCCCTCCCTTCTTGCACATCCCAGAGAATCTTGGGAGGTGGATGTGGGCCCGGAAGGTTGCAATTACTGTCCCCGATTTCACTGTGAAAACTTTACAAGGGCCGCACTGAAAAATCTTCCTGAGCCTCCCACTCCTTCTAAGAGAAGGAAAAAATCCATCAAATTAACACATCAATGAGCTGATTGTAATCTCCAGGGCTCGGGGAGCACTCTGCAGCCGCCCCGACTGGAGGCCAGCGTGATTTATCAATGCAAACCTAATAGCATCAATATGAATCTAACTAAAAATCAATATTTCATTACCAAATTGTTAGTGAGAATGAAGAAAAATGGGCCGAGTGAGAGCATTCTCTGGGGTGGGAGCATCTGGAGTTCAATGTGACAAGATGAAGGATGCCTGCCGGGGGCCGGGAAGGACACGGAGGACAGGCCATGCGGACAGCCATGCCTGGGGGGGGGCACCCGCCTCCCTCCTTTGTCATCTCCTCCCAAGAGGCTGGTGAGCCACAGCAGGAGGGCAGAGATGGGGCCAGGAGGACCTGTGCGGAGGCCCCCGCCAGTGGGTGACTGGCCCTGGGCCAGCGGGACAGGGGTCACTTCACAGAGGGACTGGCACTGCACTTGGCTCTGCCATGTCAGGGACCAGTCAGGGCTTGGTCCTTCCCAAGTGGGGCTCAGGCCATTCTGTGAAAGGCCTCCCTGCAGAGTATGGTCTTGTCATAGGCCATGGCTGTCCTCAATCCCACCTCTGGCACTGGAGGACTTTTCCAGAACATGGTCTGGACAGTCGTAAGGCTGAGCAGTCTGCTTGTTGGATGCCTGAATCCCGAGCCCTGACAGTAGAGCACTTGGCTTGTGTCTGTATGTCTACTGCAGCCTTGGTGGCTCACATGGTTCAGCCCTCCTCACCCCTGCGGGGCTCAGATCTGGCTGCATGGCTGCCTCCCTCTGCCCCAATGCCTGCATCCCTTCTCCCATCAGCATCCTGGGATCTAACTTCCTGGAGAGTAGATGTGGCTTTGAGACCATTCTTGACATGAAGTCCCATAGCCGCTTCATGAGGACAAGGAGGGGGACATTGGAGGGAATGGAGGAAAGGCCTTTTGGTGCCCCCAGAGACCAGGGGTCCTTGAAAGGCCCTGGGGGCAGTGTTGATGCTTCCTCTGAGTATGAGCAGCAAGATATGGCTAGCTGGTCCTGGTGGATTGCTTTTTCCCTACAAATACAGGTTCAATTGTTCTCAGGATCCTGGTTTCATCTCCTACAGATCCTGGTTCATTTGTCCTATAGATTCAGAATCCATCCAACGACAGATCCTCGTAGGGATCATGTTTACATCCACCTGCAGATCCTGTTTCTGTGAGCTTATGAATAGATCCTGGTTTCATCACCTACAAATCCTAGTTCTGTAGACATATATATGGATCCTGGTTCAATCTGCCTGTAAGTTCTGGTTCTGTGAGTGTATGAATCAATCCTGGTTCTATCACCTGCAGATCTGGTTCTGTGAGCTTATGTGTGGGTCCTGTTCCATCACATACAGATCCTGGTTTGATGGGCCTATTTATATATCCTGGTTTATTTGTCCAACAGATTCAGAATCCATCCAACTACAGATCCTGGTTCTGTGGGCCTCTGATGGATCCTGGTTCAACTGTCCGATGGATCCTGTACTATAATCCTACAGATCCTTGTTTTGTGGACCTATGTTTGGATCCTGGTTCTGTCCACCTATGTGGGCTAATGTATGGATCCTGGACTTAGTCACAGCACAGACTGAAGTGTCCCCTGGCTCTTTCATTGGGGCCCCTAAATGAAGTCTGTGGTACTCTCTTTTATGATGCTGCTATGTGGTCCCAGAAGAGCCTTTTCCTTTCTTTTCTTTTTTCTTTTGCTTTTTGGGCCATACCCAGAGGCTCTCAGAGGTTACTCCTGGCTCTCTGCTCAAAAATCACTCCTGGCAGGCTTGGGGGACCATCTGGGATGCTGGGGATCGAACCTGGGTCAGCCACATGCAAGACAAACTTGCTACTCACTTTGCTATCACTCTGGCCCCTGGAAGAGCCTTTACTTTCAGAGGTGTCCACTCAAATATGCGGAGCTATCCAAACTCACAAGCCCCAGGGCTGCCACTGAGCCCAGGAAGTCACTCTAGAGAGGCTCCTTTTCCTCTTCACTTGTCTAGTTTCTTCCTGTGGGATCCCCTCTCATCTATGCTGTGTCACAGGCCTACAGTGATCCTAGAAGAATTGGCCTAAGTGAAAGGAGGGACCCTTAGAATTTCACCCTTCTCTCCAGCCTCACCACAAAGTACCACGTGCCTGACTCCTGGCACCCCAAACACATTTCCACAGGTCCATTCCTGAAATCTTGCCCTGCCTTTATATTCACTCAGGGGGTCTAGGTGTAACACTCTCCTGCCCCATCTCCACTCTTACTCTCTCTTTTGTTCTCCCTTATATACTCAGATCCCTGGCCTGGAGAAGCTTCTAGGAGGTGACAAAACCAGGTTTCATAGGCCCACAGAACCAGGACCTGCAGATGATGGAACCAGGATCCACAGGATAATTAAACTAGGATTGGAAGAGTGATGGAACGAAGGGTGGCAGAATGAATATCTGAAAGGTGATGGAGCCAGGATCTCATGGAACCAAGTTCTATATGATGATGGAACCAGGATATGTAAGGCGATGATACCAGAATCTGAAGGGTGATGGAGTCAGGATGGTGATGGAGCTAGTATCTAAAGCCAAGATATGAAAAGTGGGGCTGGCGAGGTGGCGCTAAAGGTAAGGTGTCTGTCTTGCAAGCGCTAGCCGAGGAAGGACCGCAGTTCGATTCCCCCAGCGTCCCATATGGTCCCCCCAAGCCAGGGGCAATTTCTGAGCGCTTAGCCAGGAGTAGCCCCTGAGCATCAAATGGGTGTGGCCCGAAAAACAAACAAACAAAAAAGATATGAAAAGTGATGAAACCACAAGGTGATGGAATCAGTCTGAAGAGTGATGAATCTATAGAATCGATAGGGGATCTATAGGATGATGATGCCAAGATCTGTAGGATGAAGGAGTCATGGTATGAAAGTTGATGAAGCCAGTCTATAAAAGGTAATGGAGCCAGGATCTGATGAAACCAGGCTCTAGATAGTGATGTAGCAAGAATATATGTAAGGGGATGGAGCCAGGATCTGAGGGGTGATGAAAGCAGAGTCTATATGTAAGGGGATGGAGCCAGGATCTGAGAGGTGATGACAGCAGAGTCTGTAGGGTGATAGAACATATTCTATAGGATGACAGAGGCAGGATGCTTAGGACAGAACTGGATTCTCCAGTCACAGGCAGCAGGACAAGGTGAGGAACCCCAGCTCCATGTCATGAGACACATCTTGCTCTTGTGGGAGTGTTTGCAGTGAAGATGCCTCAGCCAGAAGAGCCACTCTGGGTTGCACAAGAACCATTGTGTCTTCCAAACACTTCGGTCGAAGGTGTCATGACAGGGCCTGCCCCAAATGGTGGCTGTCCAGGTCTTGCCATCTCCTCCAGTTGCTTATTTGCACAGAACTATGGATGGTGCCTGGAAGAGGGTGCTCAGTTGCCTGAAAGCCTTCTCCCAGGATTTGAGTTCATTTGGGAGTATCTTACATCCCAAGCTATCCTTGTTCCTGTGCCTGGAATTCTTACCTGTCCACTGGTGTGACCTGACAGCATCCCAAGGCAGATGGCCATGAAGCTCACATGTCCTCTCACACTCCAACTTTTCCTCTCTCTTCATTTTCTTCTTCATCTTTGCATGTTCTCTATTCCTAAATGTTCTTTTGTTCTCACTGCATGGCTGGATCCTGAGGAGAGTGCTGTGCATCAGGGTGCCATGACTCAGAGTTCCAGATGTCACCTCTGATGAGTGTCCACTATCTGCAGACATGGTAGCTGTATGGCCAATGGGCTACATCTGAAGTGAATCATCAACTTCCACAGCTGGGGCAACAGTATGTGGGGCAGGAGGGGTGTGTGTACAGGGGTGAGTATGTGTGCAGGAATGAGTTTCTGTGCAGAGGTGAGTATGTGGGTACAATGGTAAGTGTGTCTGTACAGAGGTCAGAGTAAGTGTAGGGTTGAGTACGTGTAGGAATATGTGCAGGTGAATGTGTACAGGGATTAGCATTGTAGGGGTGAGTATGCAGGGGAAAGTACATACAGGGATGTGTGCAGGGGTGAGTGTGTGCAGAGATGAGTGTGTAGGAGTGAATGTGTCTGGGTGCCGGTGTCTACACTGTCCATGGAAAGACTTTGTCCCACCTCACAGGTGGCAGTGGGAATGAACATAGTTGTCTTGTGTGGGCATCTCACTGTAAAACGGGCCCTGGCACTCAGTACCACCAGTACAGGGAGCCACCAATGCTGTGACTAGGAAGACACTGCAGAGACACTGGGGCAGGAGAAGGTGAACTTGGAGGTGCCCAAGGAAGGGGGGCCTGGTGGTCAGAGCCCAGGGAATGTCCTGGCTGTAAGGACTCACAGCAGTATTAGAGTGATATGAGAATATGGTGGAGGTGGCTAAATTCACTAGGAAGTAGAAGGAAAGAAAATCCTGATCAGGCTCAGGCATGACAGGGCATGTGCAGGCCCCAGACGACTAAATTTGGAAGCTCCTCTGGTATACAACAGACTGGACCTGACCCCATAAGGGCAATGGATGATCAGAGGGGAGCAGAGGTTTGGTGTGTTTCCGGTTCCATTGCATGATTCTGACACAGAGCAGGTGCCCTCTTAATCCTGTGGAGGGTTGGCACAGTTCAGGACGAGCCTTCCTCAGACATAGGGACCAGCCCTCCTTAGACATGGGGACCATGCCTCCCTCAATGACAAAAATGTCATCAATCTCTTGGGGATGCTACCCAAAACCTGTTTCTGAAAGACAACAAAAATGTGGTAGGTGAAGAGAAATGTAGAAATCCCCTTCTCTTGTCTGACTCTGGGCTAAGAACATTCTGGAGTCACCGTCTCATTTAGCAAGATGGATTTCCACAAGAACCCGGCACTTTCTGCTTTCCCTTCTCAACTCATTTCCCAAATTCCCTAGGACCCAGACCCTCCTGTCGTCCTGCTGAGATGCAAGTTGCAGGACACCTGCTTTCTTACCCTGATCTCGCCACAGTGAGGAAGAGTCCTCCCAAAGAAGGTGGACTACAGAAAACCCTAAGACCTGGGTCCCCTTCTACACCACTTTGGATACCAGAGATGTGGCCTATGGACCTTTCAAAGGACAGAAAAAAATTTAGCTGAAACCACGAAGACAATTAATCTTGGTTTGAAAGGATATTTTCCTTCTGGCTGCCATTTGTCACCCACAGGTACCAGAACACCCTTCCACTCACAGGAAATCCTAGGATGCTTAGTGGAAGCACTGGGGGGTGCTCCTCCCCTTCCTCCCACCCCCTCCTCCTGACTCTTCTTTATAGGCATTGTCCTGAGAGTCCAGTGGGTGATAGTAGAGGGACCAATGGAGCATTGGGGACACTTTCCTTTCCCACTACAGTTCTTGGCCCTGGGGAACCTCTGTCTCCCCTCTGCTTCCTCTGAATTTGCTTTGAGTTTGTACTTTTTCGGAGATGCTGAGTTCTTGGCTCTACCCAGAGAAGGCTTGGCTCAATTAGATACTGAAATGATTGGAGCCAGGCTGTTTCTTTAACTCCTGAGTGCACGAGCGTCCCAGAATCACACCATAGGCAGCATTTAATCAACAGCAGTCAATTCATCATTTTCCCAGTTTTCGCGCGTGGTTATGAATCACTAAAATCACAGGTATCGCCGATGCAGCGGCGTGGCACTATCATTAACAAATACCCATGCGCAGAGGGATGACTCGGTAATTGAGTGGGACTAATAAGAATACATCATTTAGCAGCGTGTGACAAACAGGGCCTCCGAACACAAGCATGGAAAATTCACGTTTTGCTTAATAAATAAATTACACAGCCGATGTATTATACATAATTTGTGCCCTGGTGGGTTTGAGTGATCTATAATGCAAGGTCCAAGTCATTTATTTATGAAGACTAACTGTAGATTTGGTGGGAGGGGAATTCCAAACTCTAGGGTGTCTCCTGCCCACCAGTTGGGCCTGGCAGATGTGGGTGCGATTGGACAGAAAATGGGGAGGGTCTGGGCATTGGGTCCTTTCTCATGCTTCCCAGGGCTCTGGGTGTGTGGATTTATGGGGAGCAGCACAGGAGCTGGGCTGGGCATGATTGTGTGGGAGGGTGGAGACTATGTTTATGTTTTTTTTTTGTTTTTGGGCCACACCCATTTGACACTCAGGGGTTACTCCTGGCTATGCGCTCAGAAATTGGTCCTGGCTTGGGGGGACCATATGGGACACGGGGGCATCGAACCTCGGTCCGTCCTACACTAGCGCTTGCAAGGCAGACACCTTACCTCTAGCGCCACCTTCCCGGCCCCTATGTTTATGTTTTGCATGAGCAGAGAAACAAGTTTTCTCAGACCATCGGGACATGGCTTCTGCCCTCACACCCGGCTTTCAGGAAGACTCTAGACTAGAGGCATGGGTGGACTGGGTGGACCTTGGCTCCGATGAGTTCCAGTGATGCCCATTTTCCCTGTCTTTGCCGCCCAGGAGCTGAAGGTGTCTCGGGAGCTTGTAGTCCACACAGGTTGGCATCTACCTCCTGGTCCTCGAGTCTAGATTCTGAGAGGAGCTGCTTTTGCCCAGAGGCTTTGAGAAGGAAGCATGCACCCAGGAACTGGGTGGCCCCACCCTCAGAGGAGCATAGGTGATATTGAGGGGGATTCAGGTTTTTCCCTTAGAGGCGGAGGTCCCTCAACAATCAAGGATGGTGCAGTTCTCAGGGCCACCAGCACAGACCAAGAGTCTCTGAACCAGGATCTAAGGGCAGGGTGGCTCAAAAGAAGGAAGGAGGGGCCACTCTTTGGGGCCTGGTCCTTTCCTCTGCTCCCACTCTGCGCCAGACCCTGGTGTTCCTCCCTCCCCAGTGTTCACATGTCAGAGTGTTGGAGATTTTTTTTGGGGTGGGGGCAAGTGTCTCTGTCTTCATGACTCACTCAAGATTACTTCCACTGTGGGTGGGGGGTGGGGGGGATGTGTCTTCCTGCACTTGGTTTGGCCCTTGACCTTTCTCGCCCTTTCTGGTGGGGTGCTGGAGTTCGAAGTCCATACCAGCCCCCCTCCCCTCAAAAGCATTGCTTCTCCTGCTGAGGCACTGAGATTTGTTCCCGCACTTCCCTCTGCAGAGAACCTGGAAAGCAGCCTCCACCACTGTCATTCTAAGCACTGCACAATAAGGTCTCTCTAGGGACAGGGGCCAAAGAGAGCCAGTGGCTTTAGGTTTCATTTTATGGGCCACATCTGGAAATTCTCAGGTCTTACTTCAGGAAGGCTCAGAGGATTTTATGGGGTTCCCAGGACTGAACCGGGGTCCATTGAGGTGAAGACAACCCTCTCCACGCCCCCTCTCATGGCTCATCTCCCTGCTGCAATTTGTTCTGTGTGCTATCCCAGCCAGGGCCAGCAGGGGGCAGGAACAGAAAGGAGGCGGTGATGGGAAGCAGGCAGGGGAGGGGTGTCCCCCACCCCACCCCGCCACCCCACCCCACCCCACCCCCCCGCAAAGTAGAGCCTGGCACTGCCCATCCAGGCTGGCCTGGGCACTACAAGGCAGTGATGAAGTTAGGGCTGCAGAGCTTGAGCTTTGGGGGTGCACGTCCAGTCCCTAAGAGGAGTCTTGAGGGCCTTGGAGATGGTCTGAGTGGGTGGCCCAGGATCCTGCCACCTAGGTTAAAGCCTAGGCTGGTGCAGACTCAGGGCAGAGCTGCTGCCCTCAGGTGCTTTCTGGGCCTTTTTCCTGCCAGGGTTTGAAGACAGCACAGGGGTGCAGGAGGATGAGGCTCAGCTGTGGCGGGCAGGATCCCAGCCCTGTGTCAGTGTAGCTGGGCTGACTCACACTCAGACCCGAGGCTTCCCTCAAAGTTTTGGTCCTCATTGTCACCCCTAACATATGGTGATTGTCCCCTCTCTCCTGGGTGGGCCCTTCCTGGCGTCCTCCAGGGATGTGAGCTTTCGGGCTGCACCACCCCCTGCTCCATAGAGGATGATGCAGGCTTGAACCTGGGCACTGGGTGTTGGGTGTGGGACACATGGAACCAGATATGGGGGAGGTGGCCTGAGGGCTCAAAACACCCATGGGTGGGGTCAGGAAGAGTTGCTGGGGTTCCATGGAAAGCAGAATGCTCAGGACAAGGTCTGGGGTGTGAGATGACTCCTGGAGAGAGGGGACAGAACTCATAGACTCAGTGTTCCATGCCAGAAGCCTGTCTATAAGAGGAAGTCTATCACCAGGATTCTGTCTGCTGCTTGGCCAGGTTGTTTTTGCAAACTTCCCTGAGTTTCTGTGGGCCACAGGACTCCAAATTCACCCGCCTTATTGCATCAGCCTGTGGGTCCTGCCTGCACATGGCACAGCTCCTGGACAGGGGACAGGGCAGGGAGCTGAGGTCTCCATAGGGCCCCTGAGCCCACTCCCAGGACAAGCGCCCACAAAAACACCCATAGACTGGGCACCTAGAGCTTCCAAAAGGAACAGAGAGAGAAGGTGAGAGTCTGGCATAGCCCATTAAGTGGAGAAGTCCAGGCGACACTCACAAGCTCTCTTTTTGAGAATCTTGGTGGGGTTGCTCCCTCAGCTGCATGCTCAGGAAACAGGACTGGTGAGGAGGGATGGGGGCAAGGAGACCCTTCATCCTTGGGGTGCAATGAGAGCTCCTCATGCTCTTTTTAGAGGTGCCAGCTTCTCTGTCTTTTCCTACCTCTACCTCTTTGTGCCCTGGAACTCCAGGCTGGGTCGGGTAGGGCCTGGTGCAGCAGGTAACAGTCCTCAGAACCTCCCGACTAAACCAGGCAGCCCTTCCTCAGTCTGGAAAGGTTGCTGAGTAGTGATGGCGCGTGCGTGCGTGCGTGCGTGCGTGCGTGCGTGCGTGCGTGTGTGTGTGTGTGTGTGTGTGTGTGTGTGTGTGTGTATGTGTGTGTGTGTGTGTGTGTGTGTGTGTAGAGGGCACCCTATTAATGAGTGTGCAATCTTGAAGCACTGGGGGAGGTGCCTACAGAGTGACAGAGCTCAGGAAGGCTTCTCAGCATCAAGGTGCCCAGGGATGGGGGCACAAAACAGGGCAAGGGGCAGAGAGCAGGGAACTGAGCGGGAGTTTGGACTCTCTTTGCTGCCTTCTGCTCCAGTTCCCTTTGTTGCTTCAGCCTCACAGATGTCAAGATAAAGCAGGGAATGAGGCAGGGCACCCAGATAAATGTGATCATCAATGACCCAGGAGCCTCCCTCTGAAATGATCCTCTGCTGAGATGCCCCGAAGCCCAGCTATTGTGCCACTCCAACCTGCCTTTTCCATTTTCTGCCCAATAACCAGACAACAGTTGTATTATTCATGAGGCTTTTCACCCCACAGAAGCAGCCCTGTTTCCCTTATTATTTTTCCCCCTTCTTATTTTTTTAAACTGACACTTCCCTCTTAGTACCCTGGGCACAATTTATTTTTTATGTTAAAAATGGTTTTTTAGGGACTGTAGTGATAACAGTAGGGTGTTTGCCTTGCAGTTGGCAACTCTGGATGGACCTGGGTTCAATTCCCAGTATCCCATATAGTCCCCTGAGCCTGTCAGGAGCAAGTTCTGAGTACAGAGCCAGGAGTAACTCCTGAGCACCACCCAAAACAAAACAAAAACAAATAAAAACAGTCTTTTGCATTTCCCCAGTTTTTGATCTTTTTTTTTTTTTTTTTTTTTTTTTTGGTTTTTGGGCCACACCCGGCCGTGCTCAGGGGTTACTCCTGGCTGTCTGCTCAGAAATAGCTCCTGGCAGGCACGGGGGACCATATGGGACACCGGGATTCGAACCAACCACCTTTGGTCCTGCATCAGCTGCTTGCAAGGCAAATGTCGCTGTGCTATCTCTCCGAGCCCCAGTTTTTGATCTTTTAAGAATTAACACAACAGGGCTGGCATGGAGAAGCCAAGGAGAGACCATGTTAACCTGAGAGGCTCTGGGTTCAGCCTTTTAGGGGTGCAACTGGGCATGGCTGAATTTGAGGAGCAAATCTGTGTGCAGGCCCTGTCTCCAGGGCTCAGTCACACCCAGGAATTTTGGGGTTAACTGAGGAGGCATTTCTGGTGTCCCTGCCAGGCCATGTGTGGACAATTGGAGACAGAGGACAGGCTGGCAGAGATCCACGCTGGCAAGGCTTCCTCGAGGTGGAATCCATCTCCCAGTGGGCAAAGCAGGTGCTTCTGGGTTAGGAGGAGGCTGTCTTTGGGGGAATCCCCTGCCCTGTATTCCTCCAACCTGAACCCCACCCCTAGGTCACAAGGCAGGGCTCTTTCCAGAGGCTGCATGACTGATTTGTTTTTTTTTTGGGGGGGGGGAGCACTCACCAGGCAATGCTCTGGCCTTGCTTCTCTTATTCCCAGGGGCCAGCCTTGCCTCTGCAATGCCAAGGGACTGAGTCCCTCACACTGGTCCTCAGCAGTTGGTGACCACTCAAAATGCTCACAGGTAAAGGCCTGGTGGAGAGACATGGGTCTGGAAGAGCATGCGGAGAGGAGCATGAGGAAGGGCACAAGGGAGAATTTGAGAAGAATGCCCGAGGATGTGTTGGGGAAGGGCAGAGGCACTGTAGTGGGGTGACTATGTGCTGGGGGGACCCCGGGGATTCTGAAGGAGGTGGAGGGGTAGGGGAAGACCAGCAGGAAGGCGTGTCAGTCAGAAAAACCCCTCAAGGGGCTGCTGCTCTTCAACCATCAAGTGCTTCTGGAAGCTGGTCTCAGGTATAACCCCAAAGGCCAGGAAACCCCCATTTTCAGAGGCTCCCCATGCATGGCCCATTTCAGCCCACCTGTCATCCCTGCTGGCTGTGCCAGTCACACACTCATGCTCTCCAGCTCTGAGGGGTCACTGAAGGTCACTGAGGCATGTCCTCTCTCGCCTTCACTGATGGGCATGGGCGTTAGAGGTGTTAGAGGCAAGAGCCCAGGAATGTCACACCCCTCAGAGCAGATTCTCCATCCTTGCTGCATGCATGGCCTCTCCAAGATGATGTGAGACTTGGTGTTTCTTAGGCAGAAACACCCTCAAAATGTCTGCAGTGTCCACACTTTTATGACTCAGGGCCTTTCTGAGCAGAACATGGCTTCCTTGGATGTGAGCAGTTGTGCTTAAACCTGGCCAGTTCCATTCTGGGAAGAGTGACTCACGCACCTCACTGAGTTCCCCAATATCTCCAGCCATCCTGCTGACAGCTGCTCCTCACACACCTCCTGGCACCCTGAGATCCTGCAGGGAAGGAAAAAGAGAAAGTTGGGTGGAGTGAATTGGCTTCTGGGGAAGTCTCCAGCCCCACTAGACAGTCTACAGGCAAAACCTGGTGCCACTAACACCCTCATAAAGAACGGAAACCGCCTTCTTGCCAGCGAGACCTGGGTCATTCGACACCGTCCTCTGGACTTCATCTGCCTGGTGCTCAGGGGAAACCAGAAACCAACCCCATCTGCTTGGCAGGATGAGAGGGACAGAGAGCAAGTGTGGCCAAAGGCCAGGCCAGCAGCTCGGTAGCTTGTGATGTCGAGGAACACATTCCCTTCAGGCCCTGAGATCACTCAGTAGGTGGTAGACAGTGAAGATGGTTCTTAACCTTCTTTGGATGCAACTGCAAACTCACGGAAGAGTCTCTAGAAACAAGGCTGGAGGAAAAGTCTACAGGTGAGGAGGGTGCTGGCCAGGTTTGATCCATGGCATCCCAGAGGGTCCCCTGAGCACTGCTAGGAGTCATTCTTAGCACAGAACCAGGAGTAACCCTTGAGCACTAGCAGGTTTGGCCCCAAATCCAACAACAAGAGTCTCCGGAATAAATATACTTAGTGGGATTTCCCAACTGTTTCAGGTTGGGAACCAGCTCCCACCTCACCAACCCTTCTGCACTTAAAACCTCTTTGAGATATTTTCCTGTACTCACACTGAGTCAAATCCTGCCCGGAAGAACCTCCACACATATGTGTGCCAGACTGCATGTGAGGGTAAGGGAGTCTGCACTCTTCAGTGCTAGCCAAGGGGTTTGCACACGCCTCACCCCTCCCTCACACTCTGAGGCCTCAGCATGGCCTTCTCAGCTCTGTAGCTGAGGAACAGCCACTCTTTTCGTTGCACCTGGTCCCTGATGGGGCTGATGGGGGCCTGATCATGTCCCTGAGGCCACTGTGCTCATAGGAAAGGGGAAGGGGAAAGTGAATCTTCACTGCACCTCACACCTGTGTTGCCTCATACACATGGCCTGGGCCCTGCCGAGCACTACAGTGCTCTTCCTCAGTGACTTCAGTCTACGGAACCTAGGAAATGGCTTCAAGCATGATGCTATGTCTCCTCGCTCCCTGTGACCTCAGTGCCCAGAACCTGTCCCGCTCCTGTTCTCTGCAGACTCCTTACAGCAAGTCTCAGCCTGAGGAGGAGCTGGGCTCTCACTTTCCCATGTGTGTGTGTTTGTGTGTCTGTGTGTCTGTTTGTGCCCAAGAACAAGTGTGTTCTGGAGTGTTTGGCCATGTGCAGGCATGAGAGCACTGGAGCATGAGTCCCAGACTGGTTTCTTTGTGTAGGGGCCAATGGGGGATTGTGGGAAGGAAGCATAGGGCTACCTCCATGCCTGTGGTCCCATATCTGTCAGTTCCCAGGGGGAACACAGGGCTCTATCCTGACAGGAAAGAGACATTGCCTAAAAATGGGGCCACACAGGGCAGCATAGGGCTTAGGGTAGCTGGGCCAGTGTCTTGTCTCACAAACTAGTTGCTCACAGAAGGAAAGGGAGGAGAATGATGGCTAAGGGTGCCTGGGTCTCATATGTCACATCTGGAAGAAGCAGACTATTCCCCAACCCCAGAGCTGATGGGGATGGAGTGGAGAATTTGTCAAGTGGGAAATGTAGACCCCTGGGTTCTGGGTGCCCTCCTCCCCCCAAAGAGTGCGAACAAAGTCTCAAGCTCCAAAATGAGGACACTGGATAGATGTGGGTTTGGAAGCAAATGCTGATGCAGGAAATGATGGATACACACTGAAGGGGGTGAAGTGGGTTCAGGAAGTCCAACATGCAGGCTTTCCACTCCTAAGAAGCAGGCAGCTCAGCAGAGGAAAGCCAGAAATGCAAGAGAGCATTTTCCTGAGACTTGAGATTTTTATCAGGAAGAACCAGACCACACCCTGGGGTGGAGAACAAGTGGTCTAAACACCAATCCGAGGTGCTACATTCAAAGGTGTTTCCATCCAGTGAGTAACAAGGCCTAGATGGAGTGGGGATGGCACCTGGTTAATCTAACACTGAGGATGGAGGCTCAGTGCTTTGTGTCAGCTGGACTCCCCACAGGTGCCCCAAGTCCTGTCCTCTCCTGCGTCACTCACGTCTTGCCATGAGCTGAGTTCCTTGCCAAAGTGTGGATCGTGTGGCTCATATGTCCACACAGAGAACCCTGAGTGAACAGATTCCAATCCTTTCAGGAGGAGTCAGAATTTCCTCAGTCCATGGCTTGTGTTATACCATCTGGAGGTACCGTACAGCTGTGCCCTGAGTTTTGTCGCTTTGCTGTCTTTGGCAAGTGGGTAGATCTGTGGGTGAGTAGTTGGGTTGATCAAAGTCTGCTGGGGGCAGATGTGTGCCTGAATAGGTTTGCACGCATACCTGGAGCTAGACTCATTTACACATATGGGTACATGGACTTACAGGCAGATCATAGAATAAAGAAATGTGAGGTATCAGGTAGATTTTTACTTGGTACAGAGGGATGGTGGATCTGTGCAGAGGTCCCTGATCAATAATTACTGTATGCAATCTGTCACAGATAGATTGGTACATGGATCCCTGTTGGATGAGTTCTGGGTGCAGAGAGAGAGAGATGAAGGGAAAGAGGAAGTGAGGGAGGGAAGAAAGGAAGAAGGGAGAAAGAAAGAGAGAGGGAAAAAGAAAGAGAGGAAGGGAGGGAGGGAAGGAAGGTGGAAGAAAGAGGGAAAGAGAAAGTGGAAGGAAGGGAGGGAAGGAAAGAAGGAAGGAGAGAGGGAAAGAGAATTAGAGGAGGAAAAAATGAGGAAGGAAAGAGGGAAGAGAGAGGGGCAGAAAGAGAAGGAAAGAGAATGAGAGAGGGAGAGGGAGAAAGAGGAAGAGAGGGAGGAAAGAAAGAAGGTAGGGGAAGTGGGAGAGAAAGAGAGGGAAAGAGAAAGAGGGAAAGAGAAAGAAAGAAAGAGGGAAAGAGAGAAAGGTAGGGATAGAGAGAGAGGGAAAGAGGAAGAGAGGGAGGGAGAGAAAAAGGGAAGGAGACAGGGAGACACCTGTAGCAGCATGACCTGGCCCAGTTTTACCAAGGCTGCCATTGGCTCCGCTTATGGCCCGTGCAGCTGAGCCCCTGACACTAGTCTGTGTCCTTGTGGGGTCCCCTCCCTATGTTTTTCTCAATGCCTACATAGAAGCTGCAGCAAGGGTTGGGAGGTCTGTTGCTTCTGCAGGAGACATTTGTGTTCTGCTCCTGTGAGCACATCTTAGTTTCAGTTCTTTGCCTGTCTGCTAGAGTAGAGAGTCCTCACCAAGGCAGACCCAGTAGAGCAGTGGTACCCAGAGAAGGAAGCTTTCTCCTGGCTCTGATGCCTCACGCTGTTGAGTATAATTATTAGCTGCAAAATAGCGCAGCTGGAGCATTGTTATTGCACATTAAAGCGCATTTCACTTACAATCACAGAATGGAGAGGAACATTTACAACTCACCCACCGAAGCTTTCACTCTAGGCAGGAAGAAAATATCGAAACATGTCTCATCATTTAATATATACAAATATGAAGTTTCCCACCCTGTCTCATTGGCCCTTTCTCTTTCCTGACATGATGAGTTACACTCGAATAGTTTCTTTTTAGGTAAAAAGCAACAGAGACCTTGCAGGAGGGCTGTCAGGGATGGGGTGACCTGAAGAGTGAGCCCACAGCCATGTGGGACAGGGAGGGGAGACACGTTTGGAAGGAGAATGGGACATCACAGAAGTCCTGGAGCTCATGGATGTTGGTTGGTTAGAAACCATGCTGCCTCTTGCCAAATGCTTTCTCTGCATCCATTGATAACCCGCCTATGATTTTTATTTTTTCTTGTATCCAAATGACATCGACATTTATTGACTTGCGTATGTTAAGCCTGGCATCTTCTGGTGCTGGAACATTAGAAGATTGAAACTCAATTATGAAAGAATTTCGTAACTTTGCATCTCAGGGTCATTCAAGAAATTAAAACAGAACAAGACAAAACATCATGGTGGCAATACACAGCTGCCCACCAGGGGGCGATGTATTGACAGCAGCATCGCAAGGAGCATCTATCGGTTCAGGTCACTAGCTCTCTCTGGAAATTCCATCCTCATGAAGGTTGGGTAATGGGGACTCTAACCATAACACAGGTGGGATAGGCCCATTCAGTCTGTGGACTCAGGGAAGCTGTCAGTGGCCTGGATCAGGTCTGAGAGAGAAGCGCAGGGCCCAGCAAGGACAGCAGGACCAGGGGCCTAGACCCCAAGTTACTTCCAAAAGCCAGAATAGGCCAGACCAACGTTTTTGAGTCATCTTGAGAATTGGGCAGTCCCAGGTCCAGGCTTCTTGGAAGCTTCTGGCAGGAGCAACCAAAACTGGACTGTCTGGCCCTACATCCCAGCCGGAAGAGAGAGAATCCATGTATAACCTCGGGCAGTGAAGTCCCAGTAGAAGTGGACCCCAAAGTTTTGGGGTGTGGCTTCCTCCTGAAGACCTGCTTTCCTGGGATGTGTGGCTCTGGGCACTGTCCCTTGCCCGAGCCATTTGACTGCATGTGGGATCTCACAAGGCTCCCCCATAACCCCACCAGTTACACCCACTCTCAGCTCCTTCCCTAGAAGAGTGTTGGGTTGGCCAGTGGCCCCCAGGTCTGGAGTAGTGATGGAGATGGAAGTAGGTGGCCCAGCCAGTTGAGAACTTTTCTCTTGTGTTTGGGGCATTGGTGATGTTTCTTCCTGAGCCTGGGGCCAGAGAGGTAGGGCAGTGGGTAGGCCTTGCACTCAGCTTTCATCCCTGGCATTGTATGTCATATGGTCAACCAGCCACTGCCCCTAAAATAATCCTTGAGCACAGTGCCAGGAGGCAGCCCTGAGCACTATCGGGTTTGCTCCAAATAAAAAACCCAAACCAGACCATCACAGAGACCCCAAGCTAAATAACAGAGTGCCCGTGTATATAGGGTTTGATCCGGCAACATGGCTGTCATATCATCAACTAAAAACCAGCCTCTAGACATTGGTGGTCCAAAGTCTCTGGGCAACATATCGTTTGAAAATAATGACTGTCTTCCTTTTCCTTTCCTGGGCTCTACGTCTTGGAGATAAGGCCCTTCAGAACAAGGTTGAATAGAACACAAATTAGCTGGCATCTGATTAGAATATTTTTCAATATTTTCAATATTTTTAAACAAACCCCAACATTCATGTTCCCTTTGCTAATGTGAAGAAAATTTCTTGGGATCCGAACTTATAAACTAAGACATCGTTGATCATATAATGTTTGTTGCTTTGTTAAAAACCATATCGAGTTTCACAGTGATGGATGTAATATTTGATGTGTATTTATTAGAGTAAACTCATAAACTTCTCTGTTCAGACAGTTTCCATCTGAATTTGTTTTCCTGGTGAATCAGATCAGGGAGATAGATTCCAATGGCCATGATCATTGTACATCTCTAAATCTCTCCTTGTCTTGTCAGAATTTTCCTTGTGAAATTTATAGCAGCATTGTCTAAAGCATGTGAAGTTTAAATATATTTTCATCTAACCAGTGAATTAAAGTAGCTGATATTTTTATATTGTCTTATATGTTTTAAATCTATTTTGGCTGTCTAATGGAAATAAAACTGGAACATTTGACACTCTCCTGATAGAGAATTTAAGTATGTTCAAATTTTTCAGCACTGCTGTTTACTGGAGCTTTATAGTTTTGGGGCCACACCCAGTGGTGTAGAGGGGCTGCTCCCAGCTTTGTGCTTGTGGTTGCCTCTTGTGGAGGTCTGGAAACACTCTGATGAGAAGATTTGTGGGGCTCCCACACACGTGACCCACACACCGATTTCTCCTCCCAGCTCCCTGGGCCATAAATCTTGAGTAACCAGACTGCAGGCAAGTCTTCCATCCTGCCCCCATTACGCATCTTGTGAACTCTTGTTATTGTTTTCAGCTCCCCAAGTTGTTCTCGGGTGTCTGGTTTTGTGCAGTTAAGGGAACAGAAGATTCAGTGCCAGGGCCTGAGGAAATGGGCATGACGGCTGGGGGTATCTGGTGCTAGCCCAGACACACCACTGAATGCCCATGCTCTTCCAGCCCAAGTGGGAATCAGAGGAACACAGACAAGTCTGGGCAGAATGGGGAGACCATTTGAGGGGACTCAGACATCCCCAGGTCAATATCAACCTTCCTCGAAGTCTCACATTCCATGCAGGAGTCTGTCATATCACCTGGAGCAATTGGTGGATGAGTTGTTAGTGGAGAGCTTTGCTTCCCTCATTTCTGTTCCCCCATTCCTTAGTGTACCTCCATCCTCTTAGTGCACCCCTGTCCCTTAATGCTCTGCTCATGACCCTCAAGAAGCTCTTAGAGTTATTCTGGGATCTGAAGTTCGGAGACTGCCCCTAGTTAGAAACTCAGTCATAATTTTTCGATTCAATGACAAAATTTTTCCAGACTTGGCTCCTATTTTAAAACATTCCATAAAGTTTTGTTTTTCTCTCTGTAGTATCACAGAACATTTCTTGGATGAAATTATATTTCTGCATTTTCTTTTTTTTTTTTTTTTTTTTTAGCTTTTTGGGTCACACCCAGTGGTGCTCAGGGGTTACTCCTGGCTGTCTGCTCAGAAATAGCTCCTGGCAGGCACGGGGGACCATATGGGACACCGGGATTTGAACCAACCACCTTTGGTCCTGGATCGGCTGCTTGCAAGGCAAACACCGCTGTGCTATCTCTCCAGGGCCCATATTTCTGCATTTTCATCTTTCCCTAGGAACAGGTTTATTGGGAAAAATTCCTCTTTGTTAATTCCATTAGGGAAGAAGTGGAATCAGAATGATTGGGGGAATCAGGAAGATTTCTGGGATCAGAACGGTTTGGTTTGAAGGAAGAAAAGAAACAGAAGTGGGATAATAATACAAGTCAGAATTGGATATTTCAGGCACACAAGAGATTGCACAACTTGTGAGCTGTGGTTTTGGGAGAGAGAACAGTGGAGAAATCTGAGGTGCCAAGAGTCACATGCCAGAGGAGACCACAGGGTGGCAGAGAGTGAAGTCAGAAAAAGGCAGAGGTAGAAGCAGCTGAAGATCATGGAAGATGGAATTTTAATGCTTACCTAAAAGGATATAAGAAAAGGTTGTTGGAAAGTGTGGAGTTCAATCCCTTTACTTTTCTCATGACAAAAAAAAAAAAAAACACCTTGGGGCTGGAATATAGCACAGTAGTAGGACATTTGCCTTGCATGCAGCAGACCTGGGACAGTCTTGGGTTCAATCTCTGGCATCCCATACGATCCCCTGAGCCTACCAGAATTTATTTCTGAACACAGAGCCAAAAGTAACCCCCGAGCACTGCCCAGTATGGTGAAAATATAAGTGATATATACATATCATATACATCATATATATATGCATCACCAAAATAAGGTGGTATATATATATATATATATATATATATATATATATATATATATATATATATATATATATATATATAACCTTGTGGCTCAGCTACACTCACTTGGTTAATATGGTATGATTTGCAAAGCTAGAAAAAACTGAAGCTTAGGAAAAACCACACTCATTGGCTGCCACTAAGTCATCGTTCCTGCCCATCCTGCAGCCACATTCGACAGTCTGACATCCGACATTCAGGAAAGCTGGTTCTCTGTCCAACATGGAGCCTTCATGAAGAAAAGCTGTGAGCAGACCTGCATGACAGCATGACCAGGCAGGTTAGGAAGCTGCTGTAATCAACAGTAGACAAAGTTAGAACAAAAATATAATTCAAATTGTCAACTTTTAGAATTGCATTGGCATGACACCTGCTTAAAACAACCCTCCACTGCAGTGCCCAATTTTTTTTTTAATAAGAATTTGCTGGAGAAAATTCTTGCCCTGTTGACTAGAAAAACAGAAGCTGGTTCATGAGTTTGATTCCAGAGAACAGAGGTCATGTGGGCAGCAGTGACACAGATGGTGTCATGTGGTGGCACATGAGACCCTTCTTTGAGAACAGAAGTCACAAGGAGAGAGCTAGACCAGAGAAGGGATGTGTGTAGAATGTCGGTGATCAATGCCTTGTGGACAGAGGGAGGGTGGTAGCTCAACAATGCATCAGAGTTTAAGCACCCTATCTTAATGTTTCTGGGCTAATTCCATTAGCTTGGATAATCACTGTGGTCTTTGTTGGAAATGCTGGTCCTTCAGTGATTGGCACTGGTGTCTCTATGTTCAACATGAAGGCCACCTTCTTTTTTATTTATTTATTTATTTATTTATTTATTTATTTATTTATTTATTTATTTATTTATTTATTTTTAGTGGAGGCACTCCTGGCTCTGCATTCAGGAATTACTTCTGGCAGCTTCTGCTTCAGGGACCATATGGGAAGTCTGAGATCTAACTTGGGTTTACTGCATGCAAGGCAAATGCCCTACTTATTGTGCTATTACTCCAGCCCCTCTCCTTTCTACTTGCAAAGTTTGATAGCTGCTCATGAGTCAGGGAAGCATGGCCAGAGGACATTGGAATCTAGAAAAAACTTAAACTATTTTAAATCTCTCAGAATTATCTTGTTTGCCATTGTTAGCCAATGCTCAAGCTAGGAATCTGCTTCATTTTCCTTGAACAGTCATATTGTTTAGTCCTCAGACTCACGCGTGGCTTTCCTCTTGGCCATTCGAAGAGTATGTTTAAATAAAGGGCATTTATCACCCAATAACAGTGACCATGCTGGGTCCCAGGACATCATCCCTCCTGTCCCTCTGCCCTGAGGCTCACAGACAGGGGCCTTAGAGGGGCCACATACACACAGCTGGGCTGCTGTTAAAGTGAGCTCCAGAGTGGGGCCCCAGACAAGCCTTGAATGGTGGAGAAAGGGGGAGGCACTGAGCCAGCAGCATGTGGGGTCCCTGGCAAGGACCCATCAGGACCACCCAGACCCTGCATGGGTCCTGCAGCAGGGATAGCAGTTGATGGGGCGGGGGAAGGCAAGGTGTTGCACCTCCCTGTGCCCTGTTCAAGGAATGTCTGGCTGCACCAAGCTTGTCTGTGGGCAGTAGGGCTGGCTCTGCCAGGAGATGCAGCCACAGCAAACCGGGCTCTCATAGTCCTTCATCTGGTGTGTGGGTCTGTGTGTACATATGTGTGATGGCTGTGTGATGGACGCATGGTGCAGGAGTGATGTGTGCATGGTGTGCATGTGTGACACAATATGTGTATCTGTTGGTGATGCTCCTGTGGTTGTGATAAACATGTGTGATGTGAACATGCATGCATGTTATATGATGCACAGTGCATGCTTGCATGTCTGCCTGTGATATGTGTGCACATTGTGCATGTGTATGTACATGCATGTACATGTGTGATGTGTGCATGTGTGTGCCCTGCAGATAAAAGGGAAGCTGGAGGTGGGAGACTGGGAGGAGGAAAGAGGAGAGGAGAGGAGGGAAGAGGAGAGAAGAGGAGGGAGGAAAGAGGGCACAAGGAAAGGACTAACAAGAATAAGGATGAGGGAGGATGTAGGGAAGAGTGTGGAGCAAAGGGAAGTGGGGAGAAATAGAGAGGACAGATAGATGGAGAGAGACAGAGTGAGTTAGAGAAGGGATGAATGATGGAGGGAGGAAAACAAGAGAAGTGTACATTTTTGCTTCTTTTGTGCTGTAAAATCATAGTTTTGTGTCAGAAGTAGGTGCATTATGGAGAGAAATCCCTAGAATTTGGGGGTCCCTAACTAGGCATTTCCCAGAGAGCAGGAGATCTAGAGATGCAGAGCAGCTAAAGATTCTGGGCTTGAAAGCAAATGTCATGGGTTTGATCTGTAGCTCCTGGGGCATTGCCCCAGGACTAATGGAGCTATTGCATTACTGTGATGATAGTACTACTCCCACCTTTACTACTGTGACTAATGGACCTACTGTGTTATTGTGGCTGCTGGTACTGCCACCACCTTTACTGCTGCTCTTAATGGAGCCACTGTGTTACTGTGATTATTGGTACCACTGCATTTACTACTACAACTAATGGAGCCACTGGGTTACTGTGATTAGTACTGTGTAGTAGTACTCCTACTACCACCTTTACTACTACTACTACTAATGGAACTACCAATGTTACTATGATTGTTATTACTATTACACACTTTATTGCTGCCACTACTGGTGCTTCTAACAGTACTTCAACTACTGCCATTATTAATATTCCTAGGATTGCACTTATAACTCCATCTTTGCTGCTACTGTTGGTATTGATGCTTCTACTACTATTGATACTACCAATGCTATTATTGCTAGTCCATACTATAACCTTTACTACTACTATTGTGGGCATTACTACCAGCACCATGTTTTCTGAGGCTTTTATTGATATTACTATGATATTACTACAATTACTATAAACATTACTTATTGACTACTATGATTATTATAACCAAGACTTATTACTACTATCACCGTCACCACTGCTACAACAATGGCCACCAATATTACTCTGTCTACAATTACTACTGTTACCACCACATACCCAGTTTCTCTTATTCTATTCTTACTATGACTATAGTATGACTCCAATGACCAGGATCACACTTATTACTGTGATGACTTACTATCATGAGTTGGGGAAATTGAAAGTGTTCCAAATCATGTGGTATTGGTGTGGGGGAATGTCCGACAGCAAAGCTGCTTCACTGGAAACCCACAAAACACTCCCCATCAAACTAAATGGGGACCCCAAGGCCTTCCTATCCCTACAGGTCAGCTCTGGACTAAAACCAGGTTGATCCAACCTGTGAGTGGCGTCTCCAGCTGTTCCTGCCAATGTCCACAGAGCTGGGACTGAGGTAGAGCTGGGATTCCAGAGCAGACGGCTATGGCAGTACGTGCTTGACAGACAAAGCCTGTGCCCACTGTAGACAATAGTGCCAGCCCAGCTGCCACACGAGGGCCTCACTGCAGAAAGCTGCACTCAACACCAGGCTACTAATGTACTGAGTCCAAAGCAGAGACACTCAGGGGCGGAAGAAGGCAGTGACCCAGCAGGGGTCAAAGACCATGAGGAGCCTTTTCCTGAAAATGAGTCTTGTTTTGAGAGAGAGCGAGCCTTCTCCACACTTACAGCTCAGAGGTTCTGACAGAGACAGATTTCTCTGGGTACACCCTGAGTTTTTTGTAGGGGGTGGCTGACAGCTGACAGACTGGTGTCAGACTGGCAACTTTGAGCTTCTTTCTCCCATGCCTGGCAGGAGAAGCAGCATCCATCCAGTCCATCCCACAAGGACTCAGAGGTGCAGGTACCTTGCTTCCAGCCCAGACCTCCCTGTTCCCCTGGTGACTATCAGGAAACGAATTGGCTCTGAGCAGTTCCGTCCTGTCATTTTCCTGAAGCAGCCCCCAGAGTTCAAAGATGCAGAAACACTAATTTATAGTCTGGGAACTGCAGATGTGTTTGTGGACTCTTACCGGATATGAGCTGGTCCAGCAACAGCCAGATGTTGCCTCACCTCTGGGTCCCCTCCTGCCACCTGGGTGTGAGGGCCCTGCAGCAACCAAAGGGCAAAGGCCAGCTGGGTTTGGAGACAGCTGGGAGCCTCTGGAGCAGCAGCCAGACCCCATCCTGAGGTTTCTGGGTTCTCTCTTTTTAGCTCAGAACAGTGTGAGGGTGAACCCAGTTTTCTCCCACCCTCCTGTCAACAACATCTACAGTGTCTACAGCATGATGCACGTACTTTTCTAGAATCTTCCCCAGTCTTGCCACTTCACCTGTCCATGTCCTGCCTCACTCTTGCAAGGCCCTTTTCTCCTTCCTTTTCTCCCATCCTTCTTCTTTCGGAGACCTTATCCCTCCCCCAAAGAGGATGAACCAGCCAGGTGAGCCCTTTCCTGTGAGTTGGCAGTGGAGTCAGGAGTAGAGGGAGCTGGGATGTGATCATATCTCAGTGGCCTTGAACTTTCATCTCCTCTTGGGGCTGGAGCTGGCCGGAGTCTCTCCATAGCAGTGCTTGGTCCTCTGTGTTCCATCCTCCTCTCTGTGCTCCATTTCCCCTCTCTGCTCCATTCTCCCTTCTGTCTGCCTGCTCTGTGCTCAGCTCCTTCCCAGACTGTGATGGCAAACTAAAAGTATCACATGGAGGCATCTTGGGATACAAGAGGAATTCCAGAGTTTTCAGGGGTACCCAGAGAGGAGAGCACTGGTCAGATGTGGGGTCCTATTTTGTGATATTTGAGGAGGAACATATATTAATGTCCCCCAAGTCCCCTGCAGCTCCAGGTGGTCCCCAAAGTATTGTGACATATTTTGTAATCATTGGGTCTACAATTGCCCCTGGGGAAGGGGATCATTCAGAACTCGGTTGTCATTGTGAGAACATCTCCCAATGTAGACACACCCAGGGACCCAAATGCAGACCCAAACCATCAACTCCCTATTGAGGTATAACTTGTGTATTTGGGAGACCCTGGATGTTCCTTCATTGGGGGGTCTCCTTGGGGATGTGAAAAAGGCTGTACCAAGCAGGCTGCCCTGCATGGTGCCAGGCTGGGCCTGATTGGAAGGGACTGATATTTCATTTACATACTCAATCTCAGAGAGGCAGTACAGATCTGAGTAATGGGCCTTGCATGGCTGCTTCAGACTGATGGGCCTGAGTTCCGGCACTGGATCTGCTGGGATGAATCAGGCACTGCCTTATGACAGGATGCCTGGGAGTGTAATCTTGTGTCTGCAGCACAGAGGCTCCTCCAGAGCAGAGCTTGTCCAGGGGAGTCTTCAGAGCAAGTTTCAGGTGGCTGTGGATATCCATATCCACCACTGGGCTATCACTTTCGGTGGCAGGGGGCAAACTCCCCAACTTCCAGTTCCCCTTTAACTCCTGACCTGTGTCTCTGCCATCTTCCATCACCCTTCATGGCCTTCATGCTCTGACTAGCGCCAGCCCCAGGCCATCATTTATCCTCCCGTGAAATTGGGATCCTGGGGAGTTTGTTCTGGACTTCCGGATCCTCTTAATCTGACACTCTTGACACTCTCACAAGGGGCTGAGATTAGGAGTGCCTCTTCCCTGCCAAAGCTAAACTGACAATGTCTTGCAATTCTCCCCCTTTGATGGCTTTATTTCTATATTTCACTCTTTTCTCAGGTAAAGAGAAAATCTTGAGGCTGTGCGAATTTCGAGCTGGCGGACCGTCCATCTTTCTGGTGATTTCCATCCTGATCACTATAAGGAGAAAGCAGAGACTAATAATGGCTGCCTTTGAGGTTGGGAACCGCATAAAAGTCAAGATAAACAAGGAAGGGGGGGATGAGAACGGGGTGAATAAGAGGGACAGGGCTGGGAGAAGTTCCCTGATAAAATGGAGCAATTTACCCAACATTTATGGGGGCTTTTAAGAACTGTGAATTTGTCAAGGGTTATGAAGCAGCAAGCAGCAATAGACGGAATGTCTTTTGGAAAAAAAAAAAGGCCCTTTGCCCGCCAACAATCTGTGCAGGAGTCATTCCCAAGTCCCCCCCTTACCCCCCCACCCCTTGCACCGTGAATGGAGATTTGGAAGCTCGTTCGCTCTTGGACAGAACAGGGTAATTTAACGAGCTGTTTCGAATTATCAAATGCTTTTGAAATTTCAGAATATTCCATGGCAGGCAATAGCAGGAGAGACGGAGCAGGTATGATTCCTTTTCGCTCCCCCGGGCGCTGTCCCCACTGTGCTATTATCTGCGGTGGTGATTTACTGGGGCGCTCCCGACAGACACGTGTCTGAGCGATGCGGGCCGGCCAGCCCCCCCACACTGCAGCCTCTGCTGCAGCAGCCTAGCTCCCCATCACTCAGCCTGCACCCTAATGAAGAGTGTGCTCTAGGATGGGAGAGTGAGGCGCTCCCGGCAGTTATGGGGAGTCCCATTTGCAATTTCCCCGAGATTTGTCAGAATAGGGATCACTCAGGCCCAGATAGTGATGGACGAGGAAAGCAGTGGCAGAGCCGGAGACTGCCAAGGCCCACCATGCCCTTTATCTCCAGGGCCCCAGGGTCACTCCTGGGCATGGGGAGCGGTTTATGGGAAAGTGGCTGTGCAGGCTTCTCACTGGGCTCTCAGCCAAGGCTGCCTTTGGCACAGCTGGAGATGGTGGGGAGGAGGATAGGACGGAACCATCTGCTGCAAAGGGACTCACTGCATCCCTGCCTGGGGTGGGGCTATGACTCTGTCTTGTCACATGACTGATTGGCTCAGCCTCATCCTATGATGCTAGATGGCACCTCTGCATCCCTGATTGTGTTGAACTTGGCTGCAATGCTCCTCCTGTCTGTCTGTCTGTCCACTTCTCTAGGAAAGCCCCTCTAGTAGCACTTTCCCGAGTGGTGTGCTCAGCTCTGAGCCCCCTTTTCAAGAGGCATGGGGACTCCCCAAATGGCATTATCTTTAGAAAGAAAACACCTGTGCTGATCCCTGCGTGCAGGCCTCTGTGTCTGGTGCTCACTGCCTGGAGCTCTTCTGTCCAGATTCACCGCCATTTCTGCTCAGTTGGACTCAACCAGCTAGGCCATGCACCAGAGACTCTATATTATGTCAAACTATTGCACATCTTGAGATTCAGGATTATATATATTTTTTTTTCAGGAGGGCACACCTGGTGACATTCAGAGGTTATTCCTGGCTATGCGCTCAGAAATTGCTCCTGGCTTGGGGAGCCATATGGGATGCTGGGGGATTGAACCATGGTCCATCCTAGGCTAGTGTGCACAAGGCAGATGCCTTACCACTTGCCTCGCTGCTCCGGCCCCTGCTGCTGGTGATGGAACCCAGAGCCTCACACCTACAAAACCCGGGTTTTGTTGGTGGAAACATATGGTGGTTTTAGCATCAGTGTTGGAGAAGCGTGAGGGAATTTTGTAGTTTTTGAGCTCTTTGACTTTGAAAAGAGACTTCAGTCTTTGGCCAGGGTCAGGGGCTCTGAGGCTCAGGCTTGGATGCTGGAGCATCCAATGGCGGGTTGGAGCACATGTCTGAGGCTGGCTGGAAGCTGAGTGTGTCTTACATTAGGGGAAGGAGCCTCACACAGTGACAAACCCACAGCGTCATATGGCAAACTGATGAGTGAGTAGCATTTGGGGATGTGTAGACAGGGGAGATTCTGCAGGGAGGCCCTGGGCAGTGGGCGTAGGTGGCTATAAAAATTTTGTGGACAGACACCACAGCTATTGTTAGAAACAGAGAACACAATAATTAAAACTTTGCTTTGCAGTGGCAAGATTTTAAAGACAAGCTGATTTCAGGGGTCTCCTTTGGCCCTCAGGAAGCATTGTGGGATCCCTGCTACTGGTATGACTCTGAGAGACACATACTTTTCTGCATGGCCAGGCAGTGGCTAGACCAATCCTACCAGGACAGGACCAAGGTACAAAGGCCTGGAAAAAGCCCTAAAGAAACCAGATCACTCATTTCTAGGCCTGGTTCCCTCCTCAGGACCTGGGCAAGTCATCAGGATTCTGATATCTGACTCAGAGAGGAGTTCACATGGGTAGATGCTTCCTTGGACCTAGTGCCCTTCTTTTTGTTGAGGGGCAGGGGGAGAGAAACAGCTCATTAGAGTGATTTAATGTGCTATTTTGTTCAAACTAAATAAAAAATAATCTAAGGGATTGGCTGCGATTCTTCGGAAGGTGAAGCGAGGAAGGACGCATTTTCTCTTTGTTTCTGTTTTGCAGCTAAGTGGGACTTCAAATTTGAAATGTTAGAGTGCAGGATTCTTTCCAAAATGTAAAAACATACACACAAACTTTATTCCAATTCCGCCCCCCCTACTCCCTAGAAAACAAAACAGGCGCCCAATCTTGGGATAGTTTCTGAGCAGGCAATAAACACTACTTGGCTCTGCATTTGAAGTCATAGCAGGCACAGAAGCAAATGGCTGGAAAGCCAAGAGATTCATCTAAATATCTGCATGCAGTTGGGAGACGACGGAGGCTGAGAAATAATCATAGACACAGAGTTCAATAATTCTCCTTGACTCAAATTAGCCCCGTCTGCCATGCAGTTTGCTGTTGTCTTCTCCAGAACAAGATTGGAATGGGGGGGGGGGGCTGCCTTCCCTCTCCCCCTTAGCAGGGGAAGGCACAGACCCATGCTTGCAAATTGCCCACAGTGAATCCTTGATCTTGTCTCCAACTGAAATTGTTGAGAGATACCAGAAGTTGGGTCTGTGCTTGACAGAGATGATGTTTTTGCTGGAACTAGCAGCCACACTTGTAGCCCCCAACACTTGAGATGCTTTCAGGAGAATTCTGCCCATGGCAGAAGGGTGAAGGGAGGCTGCTCTGCTGGGGCTCTGGCCTTCCCACCTGTGATTGGAACTCCCCAGGGTGCTGCTGGCATTTCACTGGCATCTCAACCCCAGGCAAGCATCCCCATGCCTGGTTCTGGACCATGCAGGTACTCCTAGCCTTAGTTCTGAGGGATGTTTCATGCGTCCCAGGTCTTGGGCAGCCAATGAGTGAAGACTTCTCTTCTCATCCTGGAAGATGCCCCACTCAGTAGAGATAGCTATTTGAAGAACCCTATTCTGTCCAGGGCTGAGTTTGCCTCTATGTCAATCAGAACATTTTTGGTTTTATTTGATGGTTTTGGGGTCACACCCTGTGGCAGTCGGGTTACTCCTGCCTTTGTGCTCAGAAATTATTCCAGGAAGGCTCGGGGGACCTTATGGGATGCTGGGGATCGAGCCCAGGTTAGCAGCATGCACAGAAAATGCCCTACCTCTTTGATCTTGCTCTGACTCCAAATCGGGCATTTTTTTTAGGGGGAATTTCCACCCGGAAATTTGAGAGTTGTATTTTAAATCCAGGAAGACTCCATGTGTGAGTATTGGGGCAGGAAGCAGGAGTTTCTGTCCCAACTAGGCCCTGGCAACAGAGCACAAGGCACTGTTAGGGATTCAGCTTTGTCCAAATCTCCTCCCACTTCTACTCTAGCAGGAAGCTGCTCTTCTGAGCACCCCAATTCCTAGAGAGAGTTTTTAGGATCTATAGACTGTGATGTGGTCCTAACAGCTCAGATCCATTTCCTTCTCTTGCCAATATGAGCATGGAAGCAGGAACTGGCTGGCCAGTGGGAGACACTTTGATCTGTAATCAAATCCCTGTACACTCAAGTTTTAGCTGTTCACATTTGTTCCCAGTCACCATGCCTGTCCCTGAAAGGAACAGACTTATTCCTATGAAGCTTTATTAAAGGACCAGTAAGGCTGTTCAGATCATTCTCAAAGGAGAATGGTTTTTTCACTCTTGGTCTCCATCCAGAACCTCAAAAAGACCTTTGGTTTTGTTTCTGGCTTTGGTTTTTGGGATACACTCAATGGTGCATGGTTTTCTTCTGGTTTTGTGCTCAGGGATCATTCTTGGTTAATGTTTGGTGAGCCAGACGAAATGCAAGAGATTGAGCCTCAATAGACTGTGTGCAAGACAAGTGCCATCACTTCTACAATCAGTCTTTCCAGGCTCTCAACTGTTACCTTGAAAATTTTATATTCATTTCACTGACCTCTGAAGGAGCAGCAGAATAACACTTCCCTTTTATAGTACCTTAAAAAGTGATTTAAGAAATAGGAAAATGTGAAATGAAAACTATTCTCATGAAATATTTAATATAATATAATGTGCCTTAATGCCTCAGATGCCCTCTGCATTGCCCTCAACAACAGATGTAGGCACTTCTGGAATGTCCGAACTTCATATGATTCCATTGACATGAAGGCCTTCGACACCGTTAGCTGAGAATCCATGTGACATGCTAGTTTGGTGGCTGATGTCATTTCTGGTCTATGAGCTCTGTCTGCATGAGGAAGAGTTAATGCATATCTGTCTGTCTCCTGAAAGGTGACCCCCGCCATCTCTGAGGTCAAGACTGACACTGGCCACCTCTGCTTCTCCTCATCCCCCAGTGGGATCATTTCAGCTGCCTCCTGCTGAGGCACTCACAGACCTGAAGGCCACAGGACAAAGGGCAGGAAGGTGGGGGCTACGTAAGGATGGCAGAAATGTGAAAGGTGGCAGTGACGGCAGGAAACACTCATATTTATTGAGTGACTTACACTGTGGAGCATGTTGTGGGGCCTCATGGGCTCAACCCTGTCCCACCACTGCAGCATAGAGGTGAGGTATGGAAGGTTATGGTTTCAGTTCAGTTATAGTTCAGGGAGGCCTTTTGAATCCAATGTAAGGTAATGCCAGCAGTGGGTTTAGTTGGGTTCTTCGGTGCTCATGTTCAGTTTGGACACAAGACAGGCATCCAATCATCAAGTCACCCCATGGCACATGGGCATGTGGGTTTTAGATCAGACCTTCTGATTGGTGTTCCTGGGATGGGAAGCACTTCAGAGCTTATCTGGAAAATCCCTCAACCTCCATTATATCTGCAGTCCAAGAGACTTGGTTTGTTTCCCAGAGAGGGACAGCTAGTGTCTGGTGTGCCCGTATCTCAGGACTAAAGATTCGGGTCAGGGCCAAAGACTTAGATCGGTTCTAGATTGTTGCTTTCTTTGTGGGGTTCCAGAGCATCTGTCCCACTTTCCTGTTCCTGTCCTGCCAGCCAGGTTTCCTGTAAAGGGGTCATACCCAAGTGCCACCCCTGCAACCCATCCCAGACCAGATACAGCCACTGTCCTCCTGGCCCCAATCTTGTCTCCCAGCCTATGTCAGACTCTGGCTCCTGTTGCCCCATCGTTGCAACTCTACATGCAGGCGAACATGTCTCTGGTCTGGCATGGTGTCTGTGTGGACAGGATTCGAGCCAATGGGCCTCTGGAAGAGGGTAGGGCACTCTGGCTCTGGGTCTCCCATGGGGGTGGGCCCACTGCCTCTCCCTTCCATCATCTTCCACCCATCACCTTTCTAGATCTCACAGCCCCCACTAGGTCCCTCAGAGAAGGGCCTGGCTCAGTGTAGGACCTGCAGCTGTTTTACTAATAGCTGGTTATTTGTGCAGTCCCAGTGAGGCTCAGCCTGCCCCTGGAGAGCAGCGGTGCCCGCTCCTCCCATTGTCCTGCTGAGAGTGAGTTCTGCAGGCCCTGCATCAGGCCATGTCAGCATTGGGGTTTTTCTGGAAGCAACAGGCCCACGACCATACCAGAAAGTCATGCAGGGACAGAGACCAATGAGGGGTGACAGTATCTTCATGACTCTTGAGCGGTGACTTGAAGGTATCCAATCTCCTCCTCCATGTTCTGGTCTTTGTGCCATGCAGCCTCCCAGGTCCAAGTCTTTGAGTCCACACAAGCTGTGTATGTATTATTTAGCTCAACACCCAATTCTGGGTCTTTGGTTCTGCCAAGTTAACCTTGAAGGCCAGAAATCCTGTTGGAATTGCCTCTATTTACTGGGTTTGACTGGTTAAGCGATAAAGTGCCCCTGGGACTAAGCTCTTTCCAACAGTAATGAGCACCTTGAGGATTCAGTCATACCTACTTGGGCTGCCTTGGCAGGACAGTTGTAGTAATGTGTTGTGTAAATCATAGACTAGGAAGCAAAATGGGCCTGGGGCCAGCTATTGTTTTCTAGAAGAATGCTAAACTCTGGCCTGGAAAGGAGTAAGGTGGGATTGATCCCACAGCTAGTTTGAGGGTTGCCCAGTGAAGATGAATCAGCGTGGAGCAGATCGGCCTTGTTTCTGAGGAATATCCACCAGCCCAGGCTTCAGTTCCGGGGGAGAGTTTCACACTTCCTGTATGCTCCTTTCAATATTTCTCCATATTTTCTTCCATACATTACAACCAAATTAGGATATTTCTAGGTAAAAGATGGCTCAAATTGCTTTTTTGAAGAATAAACATTAATTTCACTGCAAAGGTGTTGTTAGAATTCAACATTTTTGAGAGCAAAAATATGGAAAGTATAATAAAAAGTTACATTTTTGTTATAACTCCAAAAAAAAAAAATAAGCCTGGTGATGCCAATGCTTGATAATTATTTGAGTCTGTTTTAGAGATATACAAGTATGTGCTGTGCAAACATATTTAAACACATCTTTCCTTCTCTCTATAAGATGTTAAGTAGTTTGCAGTGGGTAAACACGATCAGCCACAGTGTGCTCAGGGTAATTAGGCTACAGAAGCTTACATTTAGCAGAATGTCTTAATTTATGCTCCAGAAAGGGGAGATGAAAACAGAATTCAGACGAGCACCAGATTTCTTTGCACTCTCTTGGAAATCCACGTCAATATTTGTCCAAGTACAAATTGGGCCACAGAATCGGGTGTCGGGAATCCCAGGCACTCTAGGAAGGAGAGAAGGAAAGAGATGGCCCTCTCCAGGCCTTTGCAATTGGGGCTCAGTCTCCCGCCTCAGCCCCACAATCTTTGCATTTCCCTCTCCCTTGCCCTCTTGTCCTTTCTTCTTTCAACGTCTCATGTCTTCCACAGCAGCTGGAAATTGGGAGAATGTTCGATCTATGAGCTGTCAGCTAAGCTCTGTCTCCTCTGCCAATTTCCAAGCCTGGGTGCTAAGCCTTGTCCCCCATGTCCAGTCCCATAGTCAGACCCACGAGAAGTTCACAGATCTTGAGGTGTCTGGTGGTTCTAGCCCAGGCAGGGCCCCAGCCCTGCCCCCTTCACCTGGCCTGTCCCCAGAGGAGGCATCTTCATCTGTCACGGTAAGGGCATGTGACAGCGTCATTTCCAGAGAACAAATCTGAGGCTCTTCTCCTGACCCTGAACACCAACTCGCCTGAGGCTCGTCTTCCTGTTGACTGAGAACCTAATTTGCCCCTAATTCCTCGAGGTGATGGAGACGGAGCCAGACCTGTGATTTAAGGTGTGTATGAGGCATCCTCCCCCCCACACCGGGTCTGTTTTCTTCATCAGCTAAACCTCAGAACCTGGTTGTTGGACTCAATTTTGCATAATCGTGACCAGACGTCAATGGGGAATTCCTGGGGAATGATTTCTCCACAGTGGGACATTTCCAGGCAGTCTCTTCCCAGGTCGCCCTCCTGGACTTGCAGCTGAGTGTCCCTGAGGTGACCCGGGACTCCAGGAATGTGTCACCGCAGGGTTGTGAGCCATTTTGGAGACAGAGTATTAGATATGTGACACTGGGAGTAGTGTGTGAGTATTTGTGATTGAATGTGAGCGTGTGCCTGAGAGTGCACGTCAGTGTGTGTATTCATGGGAATGTGTGGCTGAGTCTGTAACAGTGTAATAGTGTGTGTTTGTGCAAAAATGTGTGGAGTGCCTAACTCAACTAGGGAAATATAGCACTCCTAATTACATTGATCTAATTAGTCACATGAATGAATGTATGTGAGTGTATGTGCGATTATATGTGAATGCGTGTCTGTGTGACCATGTATGTGTGCATGTGTGTAAGAGCATATGAGTGTGTTTTTATATATGAATGTGTGAGTATGCATATGTACCCAAAATGGAATGTGTGTGTTTTGGGGGGAGTGCCTGAGTCTAAGTAGGGTGATATGGCACCACTAATTATATTGATCTAGTCTAGTTTTGTTTTGTTTTGGGACCACTCCTGGTGGTGCTCAGGGTTTACTTCTGGTTCTGTGCTCAGAAATCACTCCTGGCAGGCTCAGGGGACCGTATGGGTTCAAACCTGGGTCACCACATGCAAGGCAACAGCCTTCCCCGCTAGTGCTATCACTCCAGCTCCTATGTTGATCTAATTAATCGAATTAATGAGTATATCTAGAGTATGTGAAATTATATGTGAATATGTGACTGTGAGTGTGTGACCATGTACAAGTATTTATATGTGCCTGAGTGTTTATATGTGAATGTGTGAATGTGTGTGCCTGAGAGTGTAAGAGTGTGTGTGTGTGTCTGTGCCCAAAGTGGGAATGTACATGTGTGTGTGTGTGTGTGTGTGTGTGTGTATGTGAGTGCCTGAGCCTAACTAGGGTAATATAGCACCACTAATTATATTGATCTAATTAATCTAATTAAATTGCAGCATGATGTGATTCTGAGCTGCCATTTGTCTGCATTAACATCGCAGATTCCCACCCTACTGTCCGTGCATCTCAACCACAGTCTCCACGCCTGCACCCCAAGATGCTGCAGTTCAGAACACACTGGGATTCATTCCAGACCCACCTTCACGAACTGGCTGTTGGAGGCCAGAGCCCTAGGAGGGAGTAAAGATACAAGTTGTGCATCTCTGGCAGCCACAGAGCCAAGCAGAGAGGGATGTGGAAGGTGGGGGCGGTTCTCACCCTCTCCCATCTCCTGCCTCTTTGAAGGTTTTGCAGCAGCGGTTGGACCTATTCCTGGTTTTGCTTCTGGGTGGTAGATGTAGCACCTGGACTGCTCGGACCAACTGCAGCTACGGATCTACCGCTTTAATCTTAGATGGTTGGATAAAAGTCTAGAACATGTGGGACACGAGTGATGCACAGCAGGTAGGGCATTTTCCTTACACATGGCAGACTCAGGTTTGATCCTCAGTATCTCATATGGTCCTCAGAGCCTGTCAGTAGTGAATTCTGAGCACAGAGCCAAGAGTAATCTCTGAGCATTGCCAGATGTGGCCCCAAAACCAAACCAAACCAAACTAAACTAAACAAAAATCTAGAACACTAAGTGGTTGAAACTGAAATTAAGAAACAGTGGTATAAGCCCAGAGCAATAGCATGGCAGGGAAATCACTTGCCATGCACGCTGTCAACCCAGGTACAATCTCTGGTATTTCATAGAGTCTTCTAAGCCTTCCTGAGTGCAGAAACAGGAATAAGCTCTGATGTAGCCTAAAAGCAAAAAAAGAAAAGAATGATTCTTTCTTCTGGAAAGACAGTAGCTGATAGGATATGATCACAGTTAATAATTACAGAGGTGGCACTAGAGGTAAGGCATCTGCCTTGCAAGCACTAGCCTAGGACAGATTGGGGTTTCATCCCCCAGTGTCCCATATCGTCTGACCAAGGCAGGAGAGAGTTCTGAGTGCATAGCCAAGAGTAACCTCAGAGCATCAACGGGCGTGCCCCCACCAAAACAAAATAGAACAAACAAAAAAAAATCACAGATGTGGACTCAGAGCAATAGCACAGTGGGGAGGGCATTATCCTTGAACAAGGTTGACCTGGGTTTGACTCCCGACATCCCACAGGGTCCCCCAAGCCTGCCAGGATTGATTCCTATGTATAGAGCCAGTAGTCACCCCTGAACACTGCTGGGAGTGATCCAAAAATCAAGACAAAAAAAAATCTTATGCTTGAAAGTGCAGCTCCTACATTGGCTGAGCATAAGAAAATGTCTCATGAGTTTCTGGCCACCCATTAGAGATGCCTGGGAATATCTTGTTTATTCACATGAGAAAACTGAGGTGCAGGATTTTTTTCCTAAGTACTTGCCAAATTCTCCTGGGATTCTTAACTCAGAGTCCAGCACCTAGAAAGAGTAGATTATGTTACTGTTCTCCCTGAGAGGGACTGGGAAACTGCGTCAGAGCCTTCCTCTCAAGAGGGATTCAGTGTCTGAAGACCTGTGAGCTAACACGTGAGTGAGCTTTTCGATCCAACCAATTAGTGACATCCAGAGAATACAGAAAATGTGGCAATGAGCTATCTGATAAATCTGGATAAATCTGGAATGTAGAACATTCATGAGGAGTCATTTCTTAAAAATATCACAAAGAAAAATGCAGGAGTTGGAGGATTTATCTAGACTCAGAGATTGAGCAGAAGGACCTGTATACAAAGCGGTGGGAACTTTGTCAAAAATATTTTTTTCTTTATTTTCTTTGGTTACACCTGGCAGTTCTCAGGCTTTACCCCTAGCTCTGAGTTTAGGTATTGTTCCTGGATGTGCTTGGGGGCCCCATGGGATGCTGGGGATTGAACCTGAGTTAGCCATGTACAAGACAAGAGCCCTACTTGCTGTTCTATTGATCTGGCCTCTTAGTCAAGTTTCCCCATTGACTATGAACTACCAAGGGACTTATTATACACAACATTGACTATAGTGAGGTAGATTTTTTTTTCTTAAGCCAATGTGTTGAGAGTTCTTATCTTGAAAGGCCATGCATTTGGTCTTTATTTATTATAGGATCTGATTTATTATGTGATTAGATCATCTTATCTTTTATTTTGTAAATCTGTGTTGAAGTCCCATCACATTTGGAGATTAATCCTTCCCTAACCATTGTATGGTTATTGTGAGTTCTGACTTCACTTGGCCAAAGTTTCCTTGAGAACCAGTGCACCTCTGTTCAGAGGGATATAATGCTGTGTTTTTCTTTTCTGTGGCTTCATTTCCTTCATTTTCTGGATCAGAGCAAAGCCACATTCCTTCAGTGCTTGTGACTATTTGTACTTCCCATGTTTGAGTTGTTTTGTTTTTGTTTGGGGACCATACCAGTCAGTGTTTAGGCCTTGTAAAATAAAAATAAAAATCTGTATTGGGTGAGATCGCCCCAGGCACCGTGTTTCTAACCCTTTAGGCAGAATGTATCTGATGAAGCAAACATAGCAGCGGAGAAATAAATCCAAGCCAGTCAAAAGATTCATTGAAGTTAGCCTGCTTTTACTTCATGGCCTCTCTGCCATATGCTCTCACTCTGCCATATGCTCATTCTGCCAAGCCCAAAGCCAGATTCCTTTCTTTATTCAAACCAATTTCCAAAACCAGGAGAGGGGAGGTCTAGTAATCCAGGGGGGGAGGGCTTTTACGTATCAAAATAAGAGGTTAGGGTAAAATGGAAGTTGAGAGAAGGGTTCACCTTACAAAGCCTAACTCCTGCCTCTTGCTCACTGGTTTTTCCAATGGTGCACGGAGATGGAGATAGAGCCAGGGTCTTGGAGTAACCGGTTTCACTATGTTCAGGTTATTTCTTCTTTGCATGTGCTTGTCACTCATGAATTGGAAGTACCTCTGGATTTGTCCCCTACCCCTACCTTTTCTCCACCCAAGAGGATGGTCTTTCTCTTCCCAATAAAGACGTTCAGTCTTAGAGAGAAGCTGCTTGAGGTTTTCATTTCCACAGGTCTATCTGACTGCTGGTATCTTTTGCTAAGTGAGCAGAAAGCTTGTGGTGGAAGTTTCCTGAACCTGTTTTGTTCTCTTCAGTCTTGCATGAATTATTTCCTGTGTCAGAGTTTGCTTCCAGACCTAAGTTCCCCGATCTCATGGTATTGGGTCATGAGGCTTCCACTATACCAGGGTTAGCTGAGTACAAGGAAGGAAAGGAAGTACTTTAATCCTGTGCTTTCTCATGCCCACCTCTGAGTTTTTGAGAAAGGCTGTGGTATTTGTGTTTCAGTGTTAGTAGTTGAAATGTCTCTTTCATTTTTTTCTTTTATTACTTGAGATTGTTTTTTCTTAGTCTAGCTAAAGGCTTGTGATTTTGTTTATCTTTTCAAATAAAAACCTTTTAGTTTCACTGATATTGCCTATTGTATTCCTATACTCTCTTTGATTCTGTTTAGTTTATTTATTTATGCTCCAATCTATTTCCCTAACTTTGGTCTTATTGCTTGGGTATAAAGGTTGGTTTGTTTTTTCTTTCTCAGGGTGTTGATTGCCATATATCTCTCTCTCAATATTTTGTTGCTTCTCATAAACTTTGCTATACTTGTTTTCTTTTTTTTTTTTTTTTTTGGTTTTTGGGTCACACCCGGTGGTGCTCAGGGGTTACTCCCAGCTCTCTGCTCAGAAATAGCTCCTGGCAAGCACGGGGGATCATATGGGACACCGGGATTCGAACCAACCACCTTAGGTTCTGGATCGGCTGCTTGCAAGGCAAACACCACTGTGTTACCTCTCCGGGCCCGCTATACTTGTTTTCTATTTTTTAATTTGTTTTAAGATATCTTATATTTTAATTTATTTCGAGGAGGGGGTGGTTTGAACCACACCTGTAATCTGGATTTGCTTCCAATCCTCAGGGATCACTCTTGGCAGTGTTTGGGAGACCATTGGGCAGGTAGAGTCAGAGTTGCTTTATGCATAAGGCAAGTGCCCTCTGCTCTACTGGCTCTCTGGCTCTCCTCTGACACACTTTTTCCCAGTGACTTTTTACACATGGATTATTGAACTATAGATGTTTCTAATCTCTGGATGTGCCCACGTTTAAAATCAATGGACAAAATACTGAGAAATAGATAGGCCAGAATAAATTTAAAAATATATATGTATTAATAAGATTCATTATAGAAAACAAAGAAAAATTTAGTAGTAGTAGTAGTAGTAGTAGTAAAGAAGAAAAATGTATTATATAATAATATTGTAAATTAGAAAAAAATGTTATAACTACACTAACACTAACAACTATCATGACAATGTTAATGAGTGAGACAAGTAGAATGCCTGTCTTGAATACAGGCAGGGGTGGGGGAGAAAATAGAAGGGGGCATTGGTGGTGGGAATGTTGCACTGATGAAGGGGAGTGTTCTTTTTATGACTGAAACCCAACTGCAAACATGTTTGTAATCATGGTGCTTAAATAAAGATATTATTAAAAAAAAAAGCTAAGTACTCTAAAAAAGAAAACCAAAATAAAAAATACTTAATAGAAAATGGTGAAACTTATACATGACAGTTTTTCACAGGACTTGAACATGCACAGAAAGAGTTTAATTTCAACAAAATTCCCATATGAAATTTGATAAATTTTTGTTTAGTTCTGGGCCAACACATGGTGGTATTCAGAGCTTACTCCTCTTGGTTCTGCATTTGGGGATCACTCCTGGTTGGGCTTTTGAGGAACCGTGGGATGTCAGGACTAGAACTTGGGGTCTGCCACATGCAAGGCCAGTGCCCTCCCTGCTGGACTCTCATTGCCTCTTCACAGCTCTAATTTACAGGAAGGCAACAGAATAGCGACAAACATCTCAGAACCCATTGTCAAAAATTGCTCTATCTTAAAACAGTGTGTTTTAGTTTGTCTGGTGGTAACTTGGCCACTTGTCCTAATATCTTTCTACAAAGTTCTCAGATGTACTCCTTTCTTTCTTTCTTTCTTTCTTTCTTTCTTTCTTTCTTTCTTTCTTTCTTTCTTTCTTTCTTTCTTTCTTTCTTTCTTTCTTTCTTTCTTTCTTTCTTTCTTTCTTTCTTTCTTTCTTTCTTTCTTTCTTTCTTTCTTTCTTTCTTTCTTTCTTTCTTTCTTTCTTTCTTTCTTTCTTTCTTTCTTCTTTCTTTCTTTCTTTCTTTCTTTCTTTCTTTCTTTCTTTCTTTCTTTCTTTCTTTCTTTCTTTCTTTCTTTCTTTCTTTCTTTCTTTCTTTCTTTCTTTCTTTCTTTCTTTCTTTCTTTCTTTCTTTCTTTCTTTCTTTCTTCGTTTCTTCCTTTCTTCTTTTTTTAATTTTTTTATTTTTAATTATGAGAACAAAGATGCAAAGAAAGAGGACAAGGTAAAGTTAAGTGGAAGGACAATCACCCATAACATAATTCTCAGAAGAAGTCCCCTTGCTGATATCTTAACTTTGAACTTTCAGCCAAAGAACATTAAGGTAAATAAAACAGAATCCATGTACAATTACTTTGTCCCTCAAGTCCCCAGATTGTAACACATTATAATATTTCTTAACAGCACACAAGGCAATCTAAAGCCATAAAACTTACGTAACTCCTTAAACATTAGAGGCATAGTATTTTTACATTTCCATGTACATGCATATTAGCTTAAGTTAACCTCAAATTTTAAGTTTTTTTTTTTTTTAAGGATTAGAGTCAAAGGAGCACAGTAAAAATGGTGTTAGAGTGGCAATTGTTGTTTGCATAGGCCCACCAAAATATGAGGGCAATGGAAAGGAATAACCTTGGCCTAAATACAAAGAGACCCGACCCCTGAAGTTTCCTGGCATAAGACCAACTCTAGGCTCCAGGCAAGCTAGATTGTCCAATCCAAGACATTGTCTGTAGTGCCAACACACTTTTATTTTTCACACAGTCTCTGTTGTTGGTATCATGTTTCTGTATTAAATGTCCTGGAATCTGCATATCCTACATTGAAGTCAGGATGTGGGGTGTCTTCTCGTTTCACTTCACAATTAAAGGGCAATGCAGAGAGCCCTGTCCTGTAAGCAGGTCGTTGTTGTTAAGTCTTCTCAGTGTTAAGGGAAGTTTCTTTTGAGCAGGTCGATGTCTGAGCAGTGGTAGGGTCTTCCGTGGTAGAGGATTGCTTCCAAGTAATATTATAGACAAACCTGGATGTTTCGTGGATGGCTTCCTTGGTTCAGGGGTGAATGGAAAATGCCCTTTTTTGTGAGGCCTGTGCCAGGTCGTTATGTCAATGTTCAGGGTGTAAGGTCCCTTTGCACTACAAGATTTGTGTGTTCCAATCTCTATTAGATAGGATCTTATTTGTATGTATAGTATTTTCCCATTTTAATGTGCCTATGCAAAAAAGGAGCAATGCCACATGGCGTTATTGGCGCATATGGGGGCCATAAGAACAAGTCCAACAATCCCCATGACATGGTTCAATCATAAGCATTAAACTGGGGGACTCTTTCACCAAAATTCCTTGTTGAACAGCTCATAAAGAGAAGATAAAAAGTGGTTAGAATCGTCAATGTATAAGAGGATATTTAGTAAGACTTATAGCTGTCAGAGAAAAAACACAAAAAACACAAAAAAAGAAATACGTGTCCATTTCATGTCTTTTGAAACAGTTTGGGGTTGTCACACAATGCACGGCTTTGGTCGGTGATAAGGATTGTGCAGTACTGAAGTTAAAAAGAGTAATGTGGGTTAGTGATGTTTGGGGGGTGAGAGAGTTAGGGAGTAAAAATGAACTTTGTAGGGGTGTGGGAAAGGGCAGAATACAAAATGGACATTCTGGATACGCAAAACATAACATAGAGATAAGGAATACTCTTAATACATGCAGTGCGCGCGGCGGTTTTTCCATATGTGGACTAGTCAGAAATTGCCCGTGACAAACTTAGCGCAACCGAGCAAATCTCAGCACACCCCAAG